>NW_026592666.1:9685013-9766282 GCF_907164565.1 Psammomys obesus | reverse complement strand
TAGATAGATAGATAGATAGATAGATAGATAGATAGATAGATAGATAGATAGAGATGGAGAGATGGAGAGATAGATATAGACTCATAGATGATAGATACATGGATAGATACACAAAGGCAGAGAATTACATATTATATATGTGATATATACTAAACAATATATTATATTGCATATTTTAATATATGTGTGCATATAATATACAATATATTGCATATATAATACATGAAATTATTTTATATATAATATTGTGTATATATAATAAATATAATATTGTATATATAATACATGAAATTATATATTGTTATATGTAATATAACATACCATATACAATATATATTATGGCTTCAATGTTTCTTAGAAGTAGAGTTTTAGGTGAAGACACTGATCAGTTGGGGGTGGGAGGACCATAAGAGTATCACTTACACCCCATTGGGCTCAAGATGACCCCAAAAATGATTGTCAGTTGGCAGGCTTTCACACAGCATGACACAGCAGGAGGAGTGCTGTTCTGGCCGTGCTCCCACACAGATGGCCATCAGCTCCCAGGCCAGTCCTGACTGAGAACACAGTCTGAGTGCCAGGACAGGTGGCTCAGAATGGATGCAGTGAATTTACACCTTCATCAAGAGATCATGGAATCAGATCATCAAGGAACTGTCTGGCCGACGGGCCTGGGAGCCCTCCCTACATCATAAGGGATGGATGGCATGTCCCATGAGCAGCCTTCCGTGGAATGACAGCCTCTATCCACCCTGCCTCCTGGCTCCTCATCCACTTAGGGTCATTCCTTCCCACTCTGCACATTGTGAGAATGGCTAACTGATCAGTGTCTTCATCTAAAATGTTTTATTTACAAAGAGATGTTTCTTAAGCCATAATTTCTGTTAGAAATAATCTAAATTGCCATCCCCTTAATTTAATTATCTCTTCTGCTGTGCTGAGAACCTCTTGGGATTCCACTAAGCCCAGAAAGAACATAACAAGGGCCCAGGGATGGTGACCTCACAAATCCAACCTACTATCTTTTTAATCACATTAGCACTCTCTAAGTCAAAGCTGGCGCTCCCACCACGTGTTTGTAATGCAGCGTAACTTGCTGGGATGACCCCTCAGATTGTTTCTTCATTGTTATCAAACATTTTCCTAATGTGATTTTTAGCATGTAGGCATTACTTTTTTTAAAGTCAGACACTGTTAGCAAAAGAAGAAAAATTTAAAAAACTATCCATCACCATCTTCTCCAGAAACATGAACTAGCACTCAGCATTTTAGACTTATGTCTTCAAGATCTTTAAGTACTGAAGATTTATTTCTGTAAGACCCTCCCCCCATACACAGGAAACCACATCCCGAGCTCCTGCCACTTAGAGAAGCCCTTCCCTTCACACACAGCATTTGTCAGTCACCCACTGCTAGGAACAAATTCACCACAGAAACAGCTCTCAGAACCAGCCCTTTAAGCAGTTGGGGCAGGTTTGAGAGGGGAAATTCAGCGGCTCCTCCAATGAGCACTCAAGAAAAGCAGCTTAGTCTGAGAACCCAACAACCAAGCCCTCCAGCGTGTGCTAACGTCCTACAGGACGTGGATTGCTATGAGGTTCTGCTGTGGTTGGAAAAGAAGATGCAGTTGGGCCTGCTGGTGGCAGTGGGGATGGCCGGTGGCGGTCAGTGGCAGCCATGGTGGGATGCTGCCTGTTTTGAAGGTGCGGCCACAGGCTTTAGTCAGAGGAGTAAATTGTAGATGCGAAGGAAAGCAAGGAGTCCGGGATGACTCTAAGACTGGGATCCTGGGAGGCATGGTGTCGCCTGGAACAGAGGGCAGGAGCTGAAACTGTGCAGAGGAACTCAGGATGCCTGCTAGGACTTAAAGGGACTATGCATGTAGGATGTAAAGAGGTTATGGGGAGCTCAGAGAATCCTAAGGAAAGACAAAAACAGGGTAAAGCTGGACAGTAGAAGATACTTAAATCCAGGGGCTGGGTAAAATCCTAAGAGTGAGAGAAACAGACTGAGAAAGAACACTCCAACACGAAGAGAAAGAAATAAGGAAGAATCAGCCAAGAAGCCCACAAAGGAGTCCATGGCCAGCAAGCAACCAAATCCTGTCAGCCCTACCTAACTCCTTTTCCCACCTGCCACACCAGGTTCCAATGCTAACCCCTCAGCAAAGCAGGCAGAGAGACAGACTCACAAGGGCTCCTGTTTTTCACGAGGACACCAAGCAGAGAGACCCTAAGAAACTGCCGCCGTCAAGAAGCAGGAGGAGGGTGGCAAAGCCAGGGCCCTGGAGCAGGTCTCCAACTGCAAGTTCTATGCTCATTTCATTACTGAATATTTTTTCAAAACGACCAAGAATCCTGCAAAATCACCATGGAAACACGAGACTGTCTCATCCCCTGGTGCAGAAGACGGGGCAGCGGGAGGCGGTTATGCGGCATCCACAGACGCAGTAAATCTCTCTGCTAGTCTCAGCACAAATGGCAGTGGTCCCAACCACACAAAGGAAGAATGCCTTGTACTTCTCAAAGGCTCCCACACATGCTCCGAGGGCACTCTGTTCGGCTGGGGGTCCGTGAGCAGGCACATCTAGTTCCTCATGGCCCCACTACCTCTGTGGACACCAGACAACCTCACCCCACCTCTGGTGGGTCCAGGGAATCATTTACTTCAAACAAACAAGCAGCCAGCACAGGGCTGCTCTGTCAGAAGGCACATCTTACACAGGCCAGTAAGCGCAGCCTCCCCTCCTGGCTATCCACCCCAGAGGGAGCCTGCACGCTAACTTCCCAGTCTCCAGGAGCAGTCCTTGGCTCCAGAGCTATCAGCTCCATCTCAGACCACACTCACCTACACTGTCCTGAGTGAAATGCCGGCTCTGTTCACACTTCCGGGGGCCGCTCCCAGAGAGCTTGGTGTGGATGCCAGTTACTGTCTTTATTACAGCCTGTGGTTTACAGAGCCAGGTTCTTCTGCTTCCTCTCTACCTGTGAGTGCCTGCAGGTCAGTAGCATGACCAATGCACCTCTGTATTCTGCATGGGTGTATAGAATTACACCCACGGAACAATGTGCAGAAAAGGAAGTTTGGTGGGAACTTAACAGAGTGCCAAGGAGCAAGCAAAAGGCCACCGGAAACTCATCTGCTCCCCTTGAAGGCCTGCGATGAAAGGAGGAAGGGCGCTGAAGGTGGAGAGCCCGGCTCCACAAGCACAGTGAGGGAGCCTGGGGCCTGAGTCTGGGTGTGGGACAGGAAGGGCCCAGGAGAGGAGGTCACCCACAGCGGGAGTCTGGGCTGCAGGCCACCTCCAAAAAGGTGTTAAAGTCAAAAATGGCCTTGGGAATCAAGACAGATGGGCTCTCAATCCCAACTCTTCCCATGTGGCTTTAGATGAGGTGATTGTCTCTGAACCTTGTCTTATACATGGTTGGGAGCCACCATATGACTGCTGGGAATTGAACTCAGAACCTCTGGAGGAGTAGCCAGTGCTCTTAACCTCTGTCCGGGCCATCTCTCCAGTCCAAACTTTGAGCCTTATACAAAGCACTGGAAGACTGGCTTCACCTTGATGAAGAGGGTAAAAGAACACTGAGCTCTGCTGGCCACAGACCTCAAATGGGCTGGGCCAGCGCCTGACTCTTAACACAGCTAGACCCAGAAGGAAAAGATGGCTTGGGCTTGAAGTATCCCCATGTCTATCAACATGGACCTCTGCTCATGCTCTTTGGAGGGCCTGCTGAAACAGATGTCCACCTGCACATGTGTTGTGGACATCTTCCCAAAGGCTTGCCTCAGAGAAGCTTCTCAGACCTCAGCTTCCACAGGTCACCCACCTTTCTAGGAGCACCTCGTGCCCTGGCTCTCCACAGGACTGAGCTACAGTCAGCAGTCATGGACCACTGACAAAACATTGTTATTACAAGGACTTGAGGTCTCCTCTCAGGATCTCTCCAAGTTGAGTCACAGGAGACGTGGGAGAAAGCAGAAGGGAAACTTTGGACACTTAAAAGTTGAGAAAGCAAGGAAGAAAAGCATCACTTACATAGGCCAGTCTAACCTTTAGATCTTACCTGTCAAGGACAAAGTCCTCTGCTAAGTCCAAGTCCAAGACCATGGGTTATGAAGGGCAATTTGGTTAAGCCAAGTCTATCAGTTAAGACAATCCTGTCCAAGGTAGACCAGGCAGCCAAGATTAGAAATCTATGAAGCTGCCCATTGGGAAGAAGTGAATCTTCAGGGAGCTATGGCTTTAAGTCTGTGCTCTCTGCCTTCCGCAGCTCAGGTCCCCAACATAACCCTCTTCAAGTTTTTCTCAAAATTCTCCAGACTTCCAGATCTAGGACCCTTTAGGTCTTATAATGCTCCCGTTCCTCCAATTCTGTTCTCCCAGGCAGGGCCTTGGGCATCTCGGCTGGCAGGCACATTTACCCTTCAGGCCTCACTCTCTCACACCTCTGTAGGTGCCATTAGGATTTTCCTATTTGGTACATTCTGTATACCTTGCCAGCTAATTATCAGCTCCAAGGAAGGCCCTTTGCTCACTGCTATGCTTTCAAGCCTTGGGGCATCACCATTCACTAAAGAAGTAGCGAACTTCCTCAGACTGCCATCAGCCAAGGAACGAAGACTGGACACTTAACTCTGGCATGTGCTCAAATACCAAGCATGCATGGGCAGAAGCTGCTGAGGGTGCACTGTGTCACCTCTCAGGACAGAGGGACAGTGACTTCACTTGTAAGGATCTAAAGGGGAAGTAACACACCGCACAGCTGTTCCACCTAACACTAAGTGTGTCACAGGGCTCTGACCTGGAGTGCCCAGTGATGTCAACTGTCATCTCAGGGCTGAGCAAGGGCAGAAAAGAAATCAGCAGTGCCACAGCTGGGCCATGAGAACAGATGCCAGCCCCTCAGCAGCAATTTACCCCAGACACTGGGTACCCCATTTAACAACGAGAGGCAAAGCCAACATCAATTCTGCAAGACAGTTAAGAGCCAAAGAATAGGAGTCCCCAGTTCAAGATCCCAGCTATCATGCAGAAAGTGGGTTCAAGGTCAAATCCATGCCAAGCTTATCCAAAAGCGTGGGTAAACAATGCTCTCTCGGAGGGCTGAGGAGGTTAGAGGTTAGCAGACAACAGCTCATGGCTTGCAACATGGGCTTCATAAATGGAGATGGTGAGGCCCAAGTAGAGGCACAGGGGATCTTGGGAACCCTGCCAACAGCCTGCAGTTCTAAGAAATTCATAACGAACAGGAAGTAGTACATTCCCCCAGATAATGTCTATTCTATCCCTTAAATTCTCAACCTCTTACTTAACCTATTGCTTTAACTTTTTTGGACTTCTTTTTATTTTGGGTGTACGGGTGTTTCGGCTGCATGTGCTGTGTGCCCACTAAGGACAGAAGGCATTGAACCCCCCGGGCCTAGAGTTACAGATGGTTGTGCGCTGCCACGTGGGTGCTGAGAACTGAATCTGGGTCCTCTGGAAGAGCATACTGCGCTCTTAAGCTCAGGGTCATCTCTCTGGCCCTGATCCTACTGCTCTTCAGAAGAACTTTCTGTAATTTTCGCTTGGAAGCTGAAGCAGGTGCGATCTGGGGCTGCAGGAGCGTTAAGTAACGGCTGGCCAGTGCAGCGACAGGCAGCTTTGCAGAGGGAGCGCTGCCCAGGGGCGCCGGCGGCTCTGTGGTAAGACAAGCAGACTGTCTACGGCAACACACAACGCAGTACCGCGCGCTCCCCACCTTCTCACCACAGCAGCTCCAACACCTGTGGTAATAACTAGCCCTCACCAGAGGCCGCCTGAAGTCTGGAGAGCTGCTCAGCTCACCAGCTCAGGGGAAAGCACATGTGTGCCTGGTGAACCCCATGGCACTGCCCTCTTCCAGGGCCTTCCAGGGCTGAGGGACAGTAGAGGAAAAGCCAACGGTGAGGAGGTGACAGGGCAACGTGGAAGCCCCCAAGCACTCACTTCCCTGTTCAAGGAGCATGCGGCGGGATGAAAGAAAAGCACGGACTCTGCAGCCCGTCCGGCAGGTAGTCCAGCCCCAAACTTCAGAGTGCTCGTACCACAGTGGGAGCTCCTGGCTTTGGGGGTGCAAGGTGCTGGGGCAGGGGTAGAGGCACACTCCAGTCAGGGTTGGTGAAGCCGTGTTTATTACTCCGCTCTCTGTTTTCCACATAGGTTTGCCAAACAACTGAGGGCAAATGACAAATATTTTGCTCTTAAAAATGCTGCAGTGGTGTGATCACCCCCACAGACACATCCTACAATGCTGATGAACTCACACCCACGATAAGAGGGCAGGTATGGTGAGCAGTTCCCACCTCTGGCAGCAAAAGGTCATAGGCCAGAGCATCCTACCCAGGGTGCACTTAGAATTAAATAAAAGGCCAAAATCTGGTGACTCTTCTCACTTATTTCTCCTCTTTGTTGAATACAGTTTTTCATCAAGTGGGACTGGGACTATGCCGTCACACTCTTTCACTTCCTGAGTCAGAGGGTGTTTCACAATATTTGGTCTAATCACTTCAGTGTCTCGCCCCAAGTGTTCCAGGATGTTTTCCACAGCACTTGTTGGGGCATAAAAATCCACCAAGAAATACCTGCAACAAGAGAGAAATGGATGAGTTCCTGCATCTGAATCCAAACATTCCTGCTTTGGTCAGTGGTGCAACTTTTACTCTTTGCCGGGAGATCACTATCCCACACTTCTGCTCAGCTTCAAGTGCAGCGGGCACAACCAGTCTCCTTCCAGACGGCATTTCTCATTGCATCCCTGTAAAAAGTAGCCTGAACCACCTGTATGGCATCTAAAGGCTGTGAACCAGGCACACGGAAATAACACAAAGTAGCTGTGAGATTGTATACTTAGAATGCTCTACCCCACCAACACGGATGGATCGGAAACCATCTGCTGGTTCTTCTTGTGGAAACACTGGTTAGGTGGTCTTCAGTAACATAAGCAAGTAAGTTAACAAAATCTCATGGCAGTTCCTGAGACAAACTTCCAGAAAAGTGGGCATGGAGAGGACTTTCTAAAAATCCTATAACTAACATTTCACCAAGTGACAGAAATCTGTATACCCCCCATCCCAAAACAAGGAGCCACGTGTACCAGATACCTCCTCATTCAGACCTTGAAGAGAAGGGTTGACTGTACCTTAGTTTCCAAAATGCCTTCATACCTCTTCAACATCTTGTGAAGATGGAGGGCAGTAGAAACCTGTGTGTATCCGTTGAGTAAATGGAAGAAGAGGACACGAAGCTGCATGTTGGTCTGGGCCTAGCATCATTTTCTAGAGCGTTGTTTCCTATACATCACTTCTTTCAATCCAATGTGAAGAATAACAGATTCAGGCTATCCTCAGCTCACCCTTCTACCATGCAGCCACTGTGAGGACCAGACACATCAGGTCTTTTGACTCCCAGATACATGAAGCCTCTGACAACTTTGGAACTAAAAAAATGTTACAGAATTATAGGCTGTGATAGACAGGAAATATGGGCCAACCCCTTCACTGTAGGAAAGGACAACCAGAAAGATCTACTGCAGGCCATAGTGTAAGCTGGAGGGCAGGCTCTAGACTGCAGCTCACGGATATGTCATCTCTCACCAGCATCACTGGCCCTCTGGAGGCTTCTTGATGATAAAGCAACGACTTGGAGGTCTTTAAAATGGGCTGTGGTTTGGCTTCCAGGAGGCCCCATCGATACCAAACCCTATGACCTTTACCCTTTAATTCACCTTCACCAGTCTTCCAATCCTTTGGCAACCAAACCCAAACAAGAGCTCTGGCCAAACTGCAAGTGGGTTTGTGGCCACATCCACAGCGTGTGACTGTCATTTCAAGCTTATCACTTTGCTGATCTGTGCCTCAGGCTGACTTGGGCAAAGAGTGTTTCTACTCCCCTGGCTCATTACACCATGGAAATTTCCACGAAAAGGAAAACACCCAACAGAGAAGGGGAAAGTAGCTCAGAGATGGGCAGATATACTGTATTCACTTCTCCTTGAAAGCCGAACCTCCTCCTCCTCTTCCTCCCTAGGAACCAAGCTAACCTTCTTCTACCATGAAGGAGCCAAGCAGAGGTCTAGGGCATACCCAACCTGTGTGCCTGAATGGCCAGCCTGTCCACATGACTCCCACACAGAAACGGAGCTGCATGGTTCCTGGTTGCTTCCACTCAGTGTTTTTTTTTTTTTCCTTAACAATTTATCTAAGCAACTATAAACAAATGTGTATTGCAGATAAACCTCAGAAGGCTGAAGCAATCAGGCACACAAGGCTTCTTCAGCCTTCTAGAACAGTCGTTTGGCAACTGATATAAAAAAGTCACCAAGGTTTGGCGTTAGAAGTTCAGGCTTCTACAACTTCCGTAAGACTCCCACTCCTGTCAGGCTACAGCAATCCACACCCAGCTGTGGGCCATAGACAACAGAGCACTGAGAAAGACACTCTCTGTCTCTCTCTCTCTCTCTCTCTTTCTCTCTCAGTCCCTCTCTCACACAGCTGTCACAGCTGTGTCGCCTACACAGAGCTGTGTGGACAGTTTCTGAGGCCAGCATGTTGTCTTTTTCCTGACAGCCTATGAAGACAGAGCGCTGACACGTGCGCTGAGAAGAGAGCTCTGGAGACTGTCATCAGCTCCCACACACTACTACAGGCTCCACAGCCAGAGCCACAGAAGGTGAGCAGAATGAGGCTAAAAGAGAAACGGAGCCTTCAAGAAAATCAGACTGTGCCTTCACCCTGCTCTGAAGGGAAAGATAAGGACTGCAGCGCCACAATGGCACAACCGTGTCGGTGTGCTGTACTCACCAACTTAGGCAGAAGCAAAGCACCAAATAGGTCTCTTATCTCCACCCATCTCACCATGAGTTTCTCACTCAAGTAGAATGATTCAGAACTATGACTCCTCTGTGCCGACAGGCCTAGAAGAAGACATTCTAATAAAATAATAAAATACTCCAGTTTGTTAGTTTCCATTCCCTATTTTTATCTTAATCAGTAATTGAACCAGTAAGTAGAGAGATCATTTTGGAGAAATCAGTGCAATAATCTAAAATCTAATTACACTACATTTTCAATCACGTGCTGCACACACAGGAGAAAACACCACACACCAGGTTGTAAGCAGCCCTATGGCAGCCTTGACCGCAGAACCCAGCAGTGTTTACATTGAAAGGTCTGCTTCCTGCGTGTGCTTCTAATTACGGAACCTTCTCATCTGCAGGGCTGACATCTGCTCTCCCCAAGTATCTCCCTTCTCTACAGAGATGCATATCAACACCACAGAAGTGGAAGTGAGGCGCTTGCTGCTGCCAAGCCAGGAGAGGTGGGGCCAAAGCAGGTTGAGGACACTAAAGCACACCTCATTACAGATGCAACATTCAGAAGCCAGACAGCAGTGAGCTGGCGGCTTACAGCACTTTACCACCACAGAACTCCACGGCATGGACCAGGGCCCCGGTCATCTGAAAGGAACAGAGAAATGGCTCCGCAGGACAGGCCATGCCCCAACTTGGAATACCGCTCCCACGCTGGCTCCCTGCATAGCAATGCTCTCCCAGGGAACCAGTTTCCAGCTCCGCCTCTCCTCGAAGGCTAGCCCTAGCCCTACAACAGCATGAGGTCAAAAGTCTGAGCAAGGCTACAGCACTGCCCACGGCTGAGGCCCCAGCCCCATGACTATAGGTGTTAGGCAGAAAGGCTTCCTGGTAGTGTTCTTGGAGATGAGGGCTGCATTCTTTTCCAGTTCCACTTGTCTGAACCCACAAGAAGAGCTTGCTTAAACTAGAGTGATATTGTTTGTCACTGTCCCTCAGACACCCTCCCCTTCCCAAAGGCAGACAGTGGAATTTTCCAGAGTGCTCAGTGGCTCCCAGTGGGTGGGGGAGTTTGGGAGGGGTGAGGCTCTGCAACCCCAGAGCATCTTGGAACCCTCTGCAGACAAGAAGCGATTTGTGTGATGTTTGGTCCTAGACTGCCTTGGTTAAACCTTTCTGATCTCAGTTTTCACAAGAGAGCGGACTATTCACCTTAATGCCAAAGGCTGTCCACACACAAACCCTGCTTCCTTTTCTATCTGGTGGCTCTCAAGCCTTTTAACAACAAGTAATTCTAGAAATTGTGGGGATGTGTCGCTTGAAAGAAACCTTCAAGAGAACAGTATCCCTTACCCCAAACAAGCTGTAAAGTACCTACACACAAAAATGGGGCCAGGGCACCGGCCTTGACTTGATGCCGGCAAGAAAAGAACACGGAAATGTTAACCAACAGGAAAGCTACAGAGGAGAATCAATCTCCTCTAGAGAGGGCTCCAGCGCTCTCCGAGTAAGCATGCTAGAGACACATTCAGAGAGCAAGTCAGTAAAATTCCACTGATTCCCCACACAGCTGGCTATTTTGATCACTCCTCTTAGCCGTAAATAGAAGGTGCCTTGCACATACCCAGGGGAGCTTTGCCATAAGTACCTACCCAAATTTAAAGACAGCACTCCATTCACAACTAATTAAAGGACATGGAAGCGAGTCCAGCCTCCTGGTCCTCACAGGCCACCCGAGGCTCACAAGCTCAGCCCTGAGAGCTCACCCATCTTCTACAGTTGCCCCTGCAGCTTAGAGGTCACTCTTCACCCAGCCCCATCTAGTGGAAAGAGCTTCACCGGGTGTGGAGCCTGCGAGTGAGACTGGCCACCTGTCTGCAGTGGAACACCGCTGGGCGTCAGGAAGACACTTGCCCTCTTTTAGCAAGGGTCCACTGCAGTGTGACAGCAAGGGATACCTACACAGGCCTCCAGGTGAGCATGTGAAGGCACAAGGAGAGGCCATTCCGTAGGCCTGAAAAGGACAAGAGCAAACCCAGAGCAAAGGGTGATTGTAGGCTTGGCTATGTCCAGCAGCTCCAAGCTGTACTGATGGCCTCTAGGCCCTGCCCAGTGGCAACAGGTGGTAACTGAAGCCCAGGCTTCCACTGGGAAAGCTGATCCAGGAGACCCGGAGTTCCCAACTCCTCCCACGGGGCCCAGGCAGTGGAGGGATCTGTTCCACCCTGCTGTTCCCAAGATCATGCCCTGGCAGCCAGCTGACTTGGGACATGGCTGCCTTAGAAAAATCATACAGACAAAAGCTACAGGTGTCTGAGACCTTGTCTTCATCCCTGATAAGAGTAGCCAGACCAGGCTCCAACTGCAGCCAGGTGGAACACACCAGAACATTTTTCACAAAGACGGTCCTCAGCTGAGCATGAACACCCCCCCCCGATGCCAGCCCCCCCAGACGGTGAGTGAGTAGCTGTGGACTGGTCTGGGAATTTCACCATCAAGCTGCTGCAGTGAGCAAACAAGTCCCCAGGAACGGATCAGCAGGCAATCTCTGTAATACACCTGCTTCTCAGGTAGGGTCTGACCAAGTTAGTATTTGGAATGATGACATTTTTGATTTTTGGCATAAACTGGTTATAAACTTGGCATTATGAATAAATAATAACATCAAAACATTTCTGAAGCATACCCCCACTCTGGGGAGACAGTCCAGCTAACCTGAGCAGTGAAAGCTTTCCCCACGTGAGCAGGCTACACCCACTGTCTTCTTTCAGCCTGCTTGGCCTCCATGCAGCCAGGGCCCAATATGGGGAAGTAGGCTAGAGCGTGGCTGTGGCAGGGACACCAGCACCCATGGCAAGCCAAGAGTCAGAATCACCTAAGACCTGCGGATGCCGACTCCTAGAACACATGCTCACAGCTCCGTATGAGACAGCTGCGTATGGGTTCTCAGGGGGCATCGAGCCAATCAACGAGCTAAACACACTGACTCATGCATATGGCATCAGCACCTTTCCCAATTACGAGTGCGTGTCACAACCTCCAGGGCTGCCGAAATGAACCAAAGCTTCAGATGCTAAACCAGCATCCAATAAGCCACCCTTGGCCATTTTCAAACAGTGCACTGTCTGTGGTGTGCCATGGGTGCAGCGCCTTCTTGATTACCCACATCACACATGAGCAGTCTGTCAAACGGAGAAAATGACGACTACAAAGAAGGCAGGCATCTAGAAGCCTTTACTCAGGCAATTCTACATGTACTAGCCCTCACACACTCGTTTACCAAAAGCCACTGTGGAACACATTCATGACTGCAGAGAAATAAAACATCATGGTTGGGCCAGGAAGATGGCTCAGGAGTGGAAGGCCTTGCACGCAACCTTCACTGCCAGAGTTCAATTCCTAGATCCACAAGTGGCAAGAGAGAGCCAACTCTCAAGAGCTAGCCTTTGACCTCTACACATGTGGCCTACAGGCCTGCACATTTACACACACACACACACACACACACACACGCACACACGCACACACGCACACACATCATGCTCACACAAAACGATGAGCACCCCTTACTGAAGGGCTTTTCAGCATTTATATGGCAATGTCTCTAGAGAGATGGGTCACATAAGACGCCCCACATGCAACTGATGTCACACACAGTTTGTTTGCTTCAGCATTCCTGTAAATTGGTATCCAGACATAGCATTTTGAAAACAGCCTCAAACAGATAAATGCTGGTGATGACTTTTCTCAGCAGCACAAGTCTAAAACCTGAATGCCGCCGCCTGACAACACAAGACACCCACTTCTATGCTCACACACAAACACATACCTAGTACGCTTCCAATATGGCGGCCTTCGAATACCAATGGCCGATGTTGGGGTTGGCTGGTGCTATGTATTTTAATTACTGGCCCCCAAGATCCTGTCCCTGCTCAGAAGAGCACATTCTCACACACACCTGTCTTTGTTGTGTAAACCTTGCTTCCCCTAATTTAAAGCTGATTGGTTGATTAAAAATTCTGAAGCTTGGGACCTGGCAGAAGAAAGGGGGAAGGAGATGGGGATTTGCAGGCTGGGGTTGAAGAACCACCCGGAGAAAAGGAAGACAGGACAGGAGAAGAAGGTAAGGGCCAGGCGCCGTGGGTTAGCGTGGGGAAGGAGCAGGGCTGGATCATCGTGGATGGAGGACGTGGAGAACATTAATTATTTTGGACCATGGGCGGGAGGTAGCTCCAGACTGGGGCTGGGAGGAAAAGTTAGTTTAGAGGGTTATTATCTGCAATGCTCCACGTAAAGGCTATTTTATAAAGTACAACAGCTATGTCTGTGTTTTTAATTGATTGATAGTGGGTTAGGAAATAGCACCGTAATAATTATAGCCTAATAATAAACATTTACTAGGCCACACCACTTAAATTTACACAAGGGGCACAAAGAACGGAAGTGAGACCCTTGGTGAGGACTGTGCACCTGGCCAGGACCCTGAGGGCAGGGCAGGCACTGACAGCGTGCTGGCAGGAGCATATGCTCCATCCGCAGAGAGCAGCAGTACGTGCCACTCGCTCCTGCTTCCCGTGGACGCCTGCAGCCAGGAGAGTTCAATCAGCCGCTCTCAAAGGGGAGGCTTGCTCAGGCGAGGAGGAGCAGCGGCCAGGCAGCTGGCTAGGGGAGACGTTCACGTTAAAGACATGCCAGCGAAAAACAACTCCTGTTGACAGGCAGGGGCACTCAGACTGGATGCCCCACCACCCCGAATGGACGAGGACAGACCCATGTTCAGCGCCTTTCCTGTAAGAGGAGTTAACTGACCCCGCACAGGCTGCAGGCAAAGACCTCCTGACAGGCAAAGCCACAGCAGTTCGTGACTAAGTTTTAAAACTAGAACTGAAGAATGTGCACCTAGACTGACACACATGCACACATATGCACACGCACGCACCCTCCACCCTCATTGTTATTGCGACTGTGGAAGAAGCCCAGCACTGGCACTTCCTGTTTCCTAGCAACGCCGGGCAATCTGGCGAGGCCCTCTCCAGAAGCCAAACACAAAACAAAGTGAGGCCATGAGGATGTCTGCAGCATGTGCCACATTCCCAAGGAGGGTTTAAAGGCAGCTCTAGCCGAGACCCCTGCACACCTGACCCAGCGCACGGCTGCACATTCTCCCTCCATTCCCAACACAACTCAGATATGAGACTTGGAGTCAGCGCCGGGGCTGCCGGGGAGATGCTGTTGTTCTGCTCTGTCCTGCCTGCACTGCTTTTGTATGTTATACCTGAAGGACACCCAACACACTGGGACCGATGGGCATGGTGACACCTTTCCTATGCCTGCAGCCAGCCCTGGAGAACTTACCCGCCTCTTCTGTGCTTCTGATTGTGGCTGGTGATCCTGTAAGGAAGCGCTCGCTCGCCCAGGTTTTCCAGGTCCCTCACTATGGCTCCTCGCTCCATCAGGAATTCGATGGTACGCTTCAAAGCAGCAGCAGTGTCTGGCTGTTTTTTATTTTCATTTTTAAAGAGAAGAAATAAAAAAAAAAATCACAATCAATATGAAAACTGAATGATTACGTCCATACTGCTGGAGACCGCCAGGTAGAAGCAAGTGAAACTGGCTGTAGCTAACTCAGATAAAATGAATTACAGCAAAAGGCTTTTAAGATAGAAGACAGCTCACAGATACACAGGACAAAGAGTTCAGGGGCCAACGCAGCTCCATTGAACCGGGGGGCAGGAACTAACAAATGGCTAGGCCCAATCCGTGCCAGTCACTGGCAGGGCACCTGAGCACTGTACCAACCACAGCCAGGTGGGAAAGGGGCTGAATCCCAAAAGAAAACTGGGAGATCAGAACCAGAAGGCAAAGGTAAGATCCAAGCTGTACCCTCCATGGCGCTTAAGATCTAACAGAGTTTTACAGAGAACAGGTAAGGAGACCAGACGGCACAAAAGGACAGTGGCACAGACAAACGTACTCATATGTGCCCTTGTGTAGGTGGGTGCAGAGCCCAGGGCCTGCAGTAACCTCTGCTCTCACCTTCCGCAATCCTCCCCAAGTACACAAGCACAGATGAGAGTACACACACACCACACGTGCACACACCACTGCACACACCATACGACACAAAGAAATATCCTTTTTAAAAAAGGAATTCATCAAGCCGGGTGTGGTGACACGCCTATGATCCCAGCACTCAGGGAACCAGAGGCAGGCGGATCTCTGTGAGTTTGAGGCCAGCCTGGTCTACAAAGTGAGTCCAGGACAGCCAAGCTACACTGAGAAACCCTGTCTCAGAAAACCAGATAACTAGCTAGCTAGCTAGCTAGCTAGGGATGGATGGATGGATGGATGGATGGATGGATGGATGGATGGATGGAATTTTATCATATCTGTCAAAAAAAAAAGAACGTGAGAATGGCTGCCTCACATCTAACATGAAGGCAGCTTAAAACAAACACATTCTTTCACTTTGTGTGGAACTCAAGGCATGAACTGCGTGACTGGACTTACTTGTTTGGCTGTGATTTCAAATTAGTCAGTAGTTTAAAGAAAGGCGGAGGCTGGCGAGGCGGCTCAGTGGCTAAGGGAACTCAGAACCCAACCTGAGCTCAATCTCCGGGACCCACATGGTAGACACAAAGAGCTGACTCACATGAGTTACCCTCTGACCTCTGCATGCACACTGTGGAAAGGGAGCCCACACTCATACACACTAAACACGTAATTTTTGTAAAGAGACTACAAGAGAAATAAACGATTTTTGGTTACTAAGGTTGTTCAGTATTTTTCATACACTTTATCTCAACATAAAGCAGCCTCCCCAAGGATGGGGCCCTTAAAACTTTGCTTTGTCGAATTAAGTTTTATGGGCATGCAGCCAGCTCACGAATTTGAAGTGTTTGTGGCTGTTTGTGCTTAAAGCAAATTTGTAGTTACAACAGAGAGCAGAGGGCCCCAGACCTGACCATTATTATGTAGCCAATCTCTGTTCTGCACTCTCAAGGGTTGAGGAAGCCGCAGGGCCTCGGTCCACTCACCCTAAATGCACAACTCCCAGCCTGTGACTAGTGTCCTGTGGACTCCCAGCGACACCTGTATGAGCAGATATGTGTGGCTCAGTGGTTCTGCTACACAGCGCTAGGTCACCCAACAATTCAGTGTTTCACAGTTCTCCCGACACGCTCAACTGGTGAGCTGGTGCTGTCTCTGACTTTTAGTTTGTTTTTGTTTTGTTGGAGACAGGATCTTACTCTGTAGCCCAGGCTAGACTAGAACGCACAGGTAGTTCTAGCCTCAAGTTTATGGTAGTCCTCCTGCTTCAGCCTCCCAATGCTGGGATTACAAAAATAAGCCACCATGCCTAGAAAGCACGCTAAATTTTAATCTTTCACAGTTGATTTGCATATACTTTGTAATAGGAAATGATAGAACTGTTATCTATTTTTCGTATCCTGCACATTTTTTTCTCATTCCCCATAGTTGTGAGCCTTAACTGATGGCTAAGATGCTGAACACTTTTTGAAACGTTTTCTGGCCATTTGTATTTGTACCTTTGAAAACTGCTCAGTTTACTGGGTCATTTGCTGATAACAGCTGGGGGTAGTGTTTTCATCTCTGCAGCTCTCCATACAATCTAGACATTAGCCCACCTGACTCAGCTGGTGGAGACGGTCTCCCGTTCTGCAGGCTGAATCTGTACCATGCTTAGGGCTCCCATTCCTTTTAATTTCATGTGATCACATTTGCCAACTCCTGAGCTCTTAAGTCTTTTTTTCTGGAAAGTTCTTGCCTGTGTCTACATTCTGAAGCACCTGTCCTTAATATCCCCTTAGCAATTCATTGGTGGTTTATATTATAGTCTTTTATCCACTTTGGGTTTTTTGGTTTGGTTTGTTTTTGTTTTTGTTTTTTGTGCAAGATTAAAGACAGGGATCTGATTTCATTCTTCTGCATGCTGGATAATCAGTTTTCCCAAGTAAAAATTTTGTGAAGAAGCTTCCATTTTCCCAGTATATGTTTTTTTTAACATCTGTGTCAAGAATTAGGTTGCTGTAATTGTGTTGGCTTATTTCTGGGTTCTCTTCCAATTGTTTTGGGTCTATTCAAATCTGTTTTTCTGCCTGTAACATACTGTCTTTGTCACTATAGCTCTGTAGTATAATTTTAGCAAAAGTATACTTTCTGCTTAGGATTGATTTGGCTAGAGATGGTCTTGTATTTGCCATATGGATTTCAGGTTGTTTTTGTTTGTTTTTTCCCTCCCAGTTGCAAGAGTTCTTTTGATAGGGACTCCACTGAACCCACCGACCACTTTCAGTAACATCACCATTTTTTACCATGTTAATCCTGGTGATCCATGGGCATGAAAAAATCTACCATCTTCTACTGTTGCTTTCAATTTCTTTCTTTGGTGTCTTAAATTTTCTATCTATGTGGTTAGGCTTCTTCCTGTAGTTTTTGCTGTTATTGTTATGTATTAAGTTCTTTCCTACCAAGTTCTAATTGGCAAATAGAGAAGTATTGATTTTTGTGTGGATTCTGTATCCTGACACTTTCCTAAAGTACATTCCAGTCCCCAAAGCTTTCAGGTGGAACGCACACAGTGCCTTACATACAGGATCACGTCATGAACAAACAGGACAATGTGACTTCTGTCCTAAGTATCCTTGTAGCTTCCTGCTCTTTCCTAGTGCTCTAAGAAAGAGGGCAAGCACTTCAAAGAAAACCTGTCTCATTTCAATGGTAGGAAACACTTGGTTTTTCTCACGTCAGTGTAATGTTGACGTACACTCACTGCAGTCTTTATCATGAGATCATGCTCCTTCTGCCTGTTCGCTCTGAACTTCTGTCAAAACGTTGGTAACAGCCTTTTCTGCATCTTCACCATGATTACATGATGTCTGCTCTTAAGTTTGCTTCTACTGTGAATAAAACCCATAGATTCACGTATGTTGCACCTACAACCCTGGTAAAAAACCAGCTTGGTAGTGATGTGTTTTCTTTTTGAAGTGTTCTTGAATTCAGTTTGAAAACGTTAAGATTTTTACAGTTATATTTACCAGAGAAAATGGTCTGTAATTTTTCTCTTTGTTCTGTCCCTGTGCAGTGTTGGTAGCAGGGCAGAACTAGCTTCACAAAACGAGTTCCTTCCCTAGGTACTCTGCAGAACAGGCTGAGGATTATTACTGTCGGTCTTCCTTGAAAGTCTGACAAACAGTCCCATGGCGCTGGGAGAACATGTTTTCTGACCTGATGGACAAACTGTTCTGTAAATCCTGTTAAAAGCCTACGGTATGATTCCCGCTGACGTTCGCTGACTGAGTTTGGAAGACCTACATGAAGTTAACAGTGGAGCACCAAAGTCTCTTGTCACTATTGTAAAAGAACTTTAGTGTTTGTGTCAAGAAACTGGGAGCCCACGACTTAGCACACAGATACTTACAACTGTTCCCTCAGTAGTAATTTCTTTCTTGTCACGATTCTGCTACGAGACTAGCTATGCCAGCTTCTATTCAACCTCCATTTTCTGGGTAAGGTGACTTTTACCCTTTGACTCAGTTTCCTGGTATCTTTGCCAGTGAAGTGTTTGTTTGTTTGTTTGTTTGTTTGTTTTGTTTTTAAGGCAACAGTTTCTTTTTTTTTAAACCAAAGCATTAGGGTTTTTTGTTTGGTTGTTGTTGTTGTTGTTTACCCCCCAAGGCTAGGTTTCTGTGTAGCTCTGGCTGTCCTGGACTCACTTCGTAGTCCAGGCTGGCCTTGAACTCACAGAGATCCATCTTCCTCTGCCTCCTTGCTGGGGCTTGTTTTCTAATCCAGTTAGTCTACAACTTTTAACTGGTGAGTTCAGGCTATTTCCAATGTTCCACGAATTGCCCATGGCTGTTTTCTTCCTCCCCTGTTGGCTTACTGTGTCGGGTGTGATGCATCCCTTCCATTATGTTCATGCATTATGTTCCCTACTGCCATTTGGAAGGAAGCGGCTGACATCACAAACACACCGCTGTGATGGTAGTCCCAGTAAGTGCAACAGACGGAAAGGTAACGTCTGATTCAACCCTGCAAGATTCACAGTCCAGGCATACCAAATGGTCACTCTGCAAAACTCACACTCATTTACGGTATGCAGCAACAGCGCCCACCAACCTTCACAGAGTGAGTGAGGGGGAGGAGAGAGGTGTGTGTGCACATCTTGGCCATCAGCAATGGAGACAGCACAAACAGAATTTCTCAAGAGTGTGCAAATTCCCTGGTACTAGAAATCAAAGTCAAGCCTTTTGAAGTCGTCATTTTGAGGAAATCAGGAACAACCAAATATTATTTCTTCAGGCTCAAAATATTTACCTGGAAACATTGTTTTCTTTCCTCAGACAAGTATGTCCAAGATGCTCACTGTGAAATCCACCCCCGAGGGACAGGCGAGGGGAGTGAAGCAGGGTCCCACTCTCGAAGTGCTACCGAGGAGGAAACAATCACCAGCAAGTCGCCGATAAAGCTCTGACAGCACACACGTGAAGAGAAACAGCGGCGAAGGAGCCCAGAGGAGCATCCAGTCAGGGAAAGCAGACTTCAGTGTCAACGTGCTCACAGCAGGTCTGGATGGACAGTGGGCCAGGAGAGCAGCGAGACTGACCGAAGTGCAAATGTGGGTACATCGATGTGAAGTGTGTTTCAGACAGGCAGGAGCCACTAAGTTGTTCTCCACTTGTTGCAGTGTTCTGTCTATAGTTTCAGTTTTTTCAGAACTTACCTACGACCCCAGTAAAAATGGAAGATTTCTGGGGAGCCATCCGGCGGTGATCTGGCAGTGCTTATTAGCTTAAAAAGTTCATACGTAATATTCCATAACCACTTCAATAACATGCTCTACATAATCCATCATACCCACATACAAGAATTTAACTATAAAGAAGATTACCACAAAGTTCACAATACAGTGTACGAGTGAAACTGGTTTCTTCTGAATAACAGATGGGCTCAACAAATTATTTTCACTAAATTTGAAAAAGATGTTTTTATATAAGCATTACACTATGCTATTGATTTTTACTAGCTGACACGTTTTATTCATCCGTCCATTCATTTGCTCACTTGTTCATTCATTCATTCAGTACTGTGTGCACACTCGTGGGCACACGCATGCCACAGTCCCCATCCGGACAACCTGCAGGAACTGGCTCTTTCCTTCCACTGGAGATCCTTCCCCACTGTGCCTCCTCACCAGCCAATAAAATATTTCAATAATAAAGATACACTTAATAAAAAACATACATGCATTTTTTTTTCAAATTAAGTTCTATGTGCACACACAGGGAAAGAATGAAAAACGTCTACAGTATTTCCCAGCTAACAAAGGAGAGGACCTACACTTGTTTACTTTGACATTATGCTTTATTAACTACTGTTTTGGAATAAGCAATAAAAAGCTGTCACAGAAACAAGCTTTTGAAGACCAATGGACACGGAGTGATACTTAGGTATGGGTCAATGTGTCTCCACACGTGCATGCAATGTGCAGTTCTCAGATCTGAGCAGGTCCCATCCAACACCTAGACTGCCACTTCTCGGTGTTGGCTAATCTGAAATGGAGCTACATTTCTTAGTCACTCACTTCACCTCCTGCAGTCTGCACCCATTACCCACTTCTCCTGACCCTCTTGAGGACAGTCAGTCTGTTCTTTACCTCTGTGGGGCCAACTTACTCATCTTCTTCAAAAGTCAACAGGTGCTGTCTCATCCCCTCGTGCCTGCATCACCCTGTGCAAATGACAGGCGTTCACCCTTTTTATGGCCGAGTCTCTCACTGTGTGTGCATGCTCTCTATGACCCACTCAGGCTCTGATGGACTCACAGGAAGATGCTGTTCCCTGTCGAGAATAAACACTGCTGGAACGCTGGTTTCTGTTAAATACACTGATTTCATCCTTCAGACTCAGCCCACAAGTGGGCTTGCTGTATCACACAGCAGTTCTGCTTAGTGTTTGTGAACCTAGAGCATTTTCCTTAATGGCCACACCAGAACAAAACTTCTTTGGGAACAAGTTCAGTTCACTTTTTTGAGGGAGTGCACACAGGGGAATGGTAAGTGTAGTTTGTGAATTCTGTGAATCCTAGGTCTATCCCTGACAACGTAAACACTCACTGATCCCACCAGTCACACAGGTTTCCAGTAATAATCACCAGAGGCAGATAGACGGCTTCCGGGTTTCTCAGAGCCTTGCGGGCTTGTTGCTCTAAAACCTGTGGCTGTTACAACCATGGCTGTCTCTTGGGGAAGCAGAGGAACTGGACTCAGGAGGAGCTGGGGATCGCTAGCGTAGAATCAGATCAGAACAGAGAGCTATAACCAACACCACAAGTGTGTCCATGATACTGTGATCAGCGAAGCCAAGGTAGTGAAGAAAACAATACTGGCTGGGCTGCTAGAAACGGGGGCTGGAGACCTAGGAAATAAATGAAAATGTGCTCCTTGGGATGTATGATAAAAATTAAAAGAATGTAAGAGAATGGAATGGAAAAAAAAGAGGAACAAAGTCCGCTAATAGGCCAGAGGCTAACAAGGTCCACACAGGTCACTGTCACACCAAAACCAGGGCCTAGGGATAGAGCTGGTGAGCTTCATCCTGTCAGTGAGTGGGCAGGGAATGGCTCACTCTGCAAATAGCCAGACAACTGCAAAGCAGTTTCAGCAACAAGGTAGGCAGGACACTATTAAATCTTAAACTAGACTTAGCTATCCAAGAGGCCTGAAGCTGGTCCATGCTGACAACCCCAGCACTATAGGATTCAAGTGGATGATTTAAAAAACTGACCCACAGAACAGGGAAGTTAGCTGCCAGTTGCTTGTCTGCACAGACTAATATTTACTCTGTAATATTCAACTGTGATGTGGGTTAGTCCTTTGGTCAACTTTTTTTTCTGGAGCCTCAAGTCCAAGATTATCATTCTGATATATTTTAAGAACCTAACATTTCTTTTACAATGAGTTGAGGGGAAGGCAGGCAGCATCACACCCCTCAACAGCTACCAACTGAGCTTCAGAAATAAAGGCACCTGTGCACCAGGTAACGACACACCTGTAACGCCAGCCCTTGGAAGAGGGAGCAAGAAGTCATCCCTGGCTACAAAGGGAATTTGAAGCCAGTCTGGGCTACAAAACACCCTGTGTGGAGTAAGGAGAAAAGACGTTTCCATCTCTCCCACATATGTCAATTCAAATTTCAACTGACACAGAGATTCAAAAGTCCTGGGCCTGAAGTGTTTTCTATCTCACCAGGTGCAAAGGTGAGACCTGCAGTCTACCAGGAACCTAGCTCCTCTGCGCCCTAGAAATAACTCGCTGCAGCTTTTAAGGAGCTCGAAGGCAAACCCTTTCCTTTCTTCACTTATCTCTGTGCTTGTCTACGGGGTGTGCAGGCATTTGTCAGCAATTTCGGAGTCAGTTTTCTCCTTCCACCTGTATGTGGCTTCCAAGGATCCCACTCAGGTCCCCCGGCTTGCACAGACAGCGGTTACCTTCTGAGCCATCCTGAAATCCCCAAAGAACTTTTCACTTTATTGTAATGAACTCACAAATGTAGACGCCATACTACCAGGTTAAGGTAGCCACTTAAACAAACACTTGCCTAGAGTCAAAGTCTCAATGAACTTCTACAGTCACAATGGTCATTATGAAGGATGGAGTTTCACTTGGGACTCTACCCTTTCACTATCAATTATATTTTTATTCACTTACCCGCTACAAAATGATAAAAAGCATTAAGAACTGAAACCAGAAAAACAATTAGTTTTATATTGTCTTTCATGATGCATGCCTGTCCTTCCTTATTACCTGTTACTTTCCCCTGTTCTCCTTTCTACATGCTATCCTGTGCCTACACTCTCCTTGGTCTCCTTTCTACGCCATACTGTACCCATACTTAGAGCTGTTTATATATATACATATATACACATGTATATACATCACAGACTAGGATCTGCAGGAGGGAGAACACAAACCTTTTGGAGGAGGTCTGGTTAGCCTCATCTAGACACAGAGATCTTCTCTAACTCTAATTTAAAGAGCAAATCTTTTTCTTGTGGTAATACTAGCCTCCCTGAAAGTGAAGTGAAGAACTACAGTCCCAATGGGTAGCTCCTACTTCCACCAGGAAACAAGACCAAAACTCTGTGTTTATTATTCTGAAACAATTCCAAACCCAAGACCTTCTTGCTGGGTCCATTTCTATCCTCCCCCCCTAACCCCCATCCCTTTCCAGATGAATAAAGGATGGGAAACAAAAAGACAGGCAGGAGTCCTGGTTACCATGGCAGCAAGTAAATGAATTGCCACAGCTCCCTAAATGGAAGATGAGAGCAGGGATTGGGTGGCGATTACCAAGGGGAAGTCTTGTTGATGGTGGTCTCTGTGACAATCTAGCCCCCACCTTTACTGGCTAGCTCAATCTCTTCACACACAGAGGACAGCTCCAAGTTCCAGGGATGCCATGGAAGGTTTGGATCAACAAAGGATTTTGACAGCATGGACAAAGGATTCATAAGGAAATTATAGTTAGGTCCTGTGCATCTTCTGCATGTCAGGACAAATGTTCAGAAAAATACCAATTAGATCACTGGCTTAAGAGAAATGTTCTTTCCCTTTTTTTTTTTTTTTTTAACCAAGATTACTGACTCAGAAACAGGCTTTGGTAAAGGACTCAGATTTCACATCTTGCTGAGGACAGAATATAAGAGCACCATCAACTGGACCATGGCAGCAGTGCTCAAGTTCAAGTGACGGAAGGAAGGTGCTTAATGGATTCTTCTACCATGAAAAGCAGGGCAAGGCAAAGTTTATAAAAGCACCACAGAATTAAAGGAATAAAATTGTCCCTGAGATTCAGCCATTTATGAGAAGTGTGCCTTTCTTCAGTAATCCCGTGAGTATTCCACTAGTATAATCCGACGGTGCCTTTTCCTAACCTAAACCTCTTCAAGCTCTCATCTTACCCTCACATCCCTGGACATGAGAAGTTGGGACACAGTATATGTTCAACACACACTGATGACTATGCAAGTCGAGGAGCCAAGAAGTGAAACTTACTATTTGATAAGTAAGAAAACAAGTAAACTTACTATTTGATCCAAGAGAGGAAGAAACTAAATAGTCAGAAAATATAAGAAATAAGATCTTCACTGTGAAGAAGAAATCCTATTTTTTTGGAAGGCAGAAACGTACAACAAAGCAAAAATGCACATCCTTACTCAGAACCAGAGACAGAGTATAAGACCAGAAATAACCAAGGAACAGCTAGGATGGCAAAGAAAAGGACCCAGTTAGTTTCTGTGTCTTCAGACTTCTAGAGCATCTCAGGATGGGCTAAAGCAAACTTCACCACCACTCACTATCATTAGATGCTCAAATCCTAAAGCCTACAGGGAATTTGGAGCTACAAAAGTTCAAAGACTGAAAAGCTATGAAAAAAGAGTTCGTAAACCCCAGGTGCACAACGGCACAGGGAGCCTGCCACAGCGTAACAGTGAGACCTCCCCTGGAACTGGAGGGGAGCAAGTCAAGAATGGCAGCATCTGTACCTGCTGCACTCCACACGCACACTCACGTGCGCACACACACACGCAGGCACACGCGCTGCACCTTTATCCCTGGGAAACATTAGCAGATCTAGGGAACAAAACCCAAGTCAGAGATTGCTGAAAAAGGAGCCACACCTGCCTAGATGTCTAGAAATGGAAACATGGAGGTGGTAAAGGACCTGCACACGGTGCTTAGCCCGTGCCATCGATCCCAGAACTTAGCTGGGATCCGCCCTACTCCACAGGCCCGTCTTCAAAACAGATGGCTTCAGATCTAAAATTCCTCTCCTGAGCTGTGCATCTGCCAGGGACAAATGTATCCCCAAGCTGCACGGGCGAGGAATAGATACACAGAGTGGGAGCCCTGGAGGTGACTGACACTCATGGCGAGAGGCTGACCACAGGAGGGCTCTGTCCTGCTCCGGCTCCTTGCTGTCTGAGGTCTAGCTGTTCTAACCCAACAAGGCCCTCCACACGCTGGACGGGGAGGAAGCAAGAGAGATGCTAATCCCATGCCCTTGGCCTTCCCAGTTACTTCAACCACAAGGCAGACGAACCTCTGCTCTTCACAAGTCTGTCTCTGTAATGGTGACACCGTATACACCTTATTTTGTTATAGTGACAGAGAACAAATAAAGACAATGTCCCAAAGAATGGACTACATTACACCACATTTAAGGCTTATGAATACATTTATTTTAGTAGAGGATGAAAAAAATACTACAGAGATAGAACTTTGAGTAAAAAGCAGAGATCATGGGGTCCTTAGACAAGCTCCCCAGAACAAGGACTTTCTGGGAGTCAGCATTATTAGAGCTGGGAGAATGACAGTGTTCTGCTGCTTAAGAAAGGCTGGATGGATGGGTCTGCTTCTCAGTGAAAGCCAACTGTTTATTTAAAATCCATATTCCTAGCCCTTTAAAAGTCATCTTCAGACATGTACACATATATGCAAGGCACTGAACGGTAAGGGCCGCCCACCTGCTGCACATTCCAGCAGAAGGGGAAGGAGGCAATGTCCCCAGTGTTGTCTCTTATTCCATAAACAAGCATCCTTTTTGCAGCTTATTAATGCCATGTTCATGTGGAGTTGTTGTTGTTGACTGCTTTTTGCACTTGTATGGTTTCACAGATACTATTAAAAAACACTAAGTGTAATAGTGAAGCTGTGTGCACGAAGCAATGGGCCTTTAAAACATGTCAGAGGCACACGCTACATGGGAGTGAGCTGTGGTGCCACTGGCCTCAAGCTGAGTGCCAACACACATTTATTAAGCAGAAACAGGTAAAATAAAGATTATCAATTGACAAAAATAGGTTCACAGGAACCTGGCCAAGGAAAATTAGTATTTAGCACATCACATCAGTGTTCAAAAAAAAAGCAGAATCTAGTGGAAAACGATGCTCAGCACCCTACATCTGCGTTGTCTTGTGCACCATGCAGGTCAAGTGCCGAAATAAAATAAAATGCTTTGCTACGTAGGATTTGCTACCTCTGAAACATCAGGTCTTCATAGTTCTATATAAGCAGAATTGTAACCCCTCCCCTTTGCTTTTAGTAGTCAGCATTCCTATAGGGAAGAGAAGAAATGCACAACAGCTGTAAAATTTCAACCTTCAAAGGCTAAACTCAGGGGCAGACACCAAAACCTCTCTGGAGCTGTAGGAGTCAATGCTAGTATCGAGTCTCCAGAAAACCCACCACAGCAACTATGAAGAGGACTTGTTCAGCTTTATTGCAGCATCTCTCTCTCTCTCTCTCTCTCTCTCTCTCTCTCACAGATACACCGAAAAGAATGGGAGCCAATAGGTGATACCTTACATATCAAAGGGTGCAATGTGCCATTCTCTACCGCAATGAGCATCTCAGAGCATTTCCTACCAAATGCCTGGGCCAACGGGGATAGAGAAAGAACAAGATGAACTTAGTACACTCTCGTGCACTAGAAATAAGTACTTCAAACCCTGGTGAAACCATGTCAAAAAGAACATAAAAACTTCCCAGAAGATCCCAGCAGCTCATCAGGAAACATATATACAAACAAACAAACAAACAAACAAAAAACAAAGAGTGGTGGCCTATGATGTACTGAACAAATTAATCCAGAGTGCACACTGATTAGGAAAGTTGCCATTTTGTGCTGTCAGTTACAACTTAAACAAAAATTGTAAGTGGATGCTCAAACTAGAAGTCTCCAGTTTGATGGAGAATAAATAGTAAGCGCTTTCATAGCCTCAAATTACTGCTTACGAACTACTTACCAAAAGAAAAACGCAGCTCGACAGTGCAGCTATGAAGATACACACCTTGCCCAAGTGTCAAAATGAATTTCAGCCATAACTGGACAACACAACAGACCACGAGGTGCTGAGAACATGCTACTATTACACCGTATTCCCAATCCAAATGTAGAGTAGACTAGATCCAATAATCAGGAGGTAAACGATCAAACTGTGAGGCATTCACAGCATCCTGACCTCAAACATGGAGGTGGGAACAAGGAATCTATCTGTCCCAGATTGAGGGAAAGAAGAGGCACAAAGCTAAATGCAACACCTGACTTCTCAAAGATTCCTAAAGTCTTTGGACTGAAAAACACTCAATGTTACTTTCTAGATATTTATAATTGTGATTAACAGTCCTTGCCTTAAGAAGGCGCCCAAGAACTTAGTGTGCTGTGAGCAAATGGTTCTCTAGAAAGAGTAAGATATGTCTGCAAGCAGGTGACAATGTTAACTTCCGGCCAACTTGGGTGACAACAATTCCTACACTCTCTTATCTCCCTGTAACCTGCCTATAACTTGAAGTGATTTTGAAATCATGAGGGAAATTCCAAGAACTTTCTTATTTACTCCATGTTTTACATATGCTCACAATGGTTAACGGGACAATGCCAATATAAGGGTTTCTGATAGCACCCAAGAGCCAAGTCAGCAAGAACTTAAGTATGACTTCTACAACCGAGACACAGAACACTCAAGTTTGGCGACAGACATTCACACTGAAAGAGCCACAGAAGTGTAAATTTTTCATTTTATTCAAAGTTGGTACTGAAGTTCTAACATTTCCATAAAAGAATTACTACACTTCAGTTACAGGACAAAATACCACAGAAAGGAACGTACTTTTGCAAGAAATGTATTTTATCTTAAATTTTCAAATACTTCTGAAGGCTAATGCAGCAGCTGGCAAAAATAACACAAGTACACAAAGAACAGAGTGTTTTGTAGTCAGCAATGAAAACTGACCGCTCTTTAGCAGATTTGTTTGTTTTTATTTTTCATTTTTAAACGACAGTAACACTTAACACAGTAAACCAAGATCATACATGTGTACAATTTTAAAAATCAGTTGTATACAGTATAGGCAAGTTAGAATTGTCACCAATAGCTAACAATGTTAAATCTACAGTTTTAATTGTTTTCCTTTCAAGATGGAAGTAACCTGGCTTACACCAATTTCTACTTTCTTTGAAACTAAAGCCTTACACAATTGAAATGGACCTGATTAGTCGAATTTGAAAAGAAAAGAGGCTGAAGACAACAGAGAGTAAACTTGAAATAATTAAACACTAACCTATTACAAATTAATGTTCATCACCTCCACTATAACCAGATTTGGCCTACAGTTAAACCAGACTAAAATGATACATGTACGTAATACTACACAGCCTGGTGTAGTGACTGGTCTCTTAGCCAGAAATGTGAACAAAGCTCTCACAGGCAGTACACCAGGGGAAATAGCTCTCAACACAGACATCTTTTAAATGCATTAATACTTACATATCAAAATTACTTAGATAAAAGCAGCAGT
Organism: Psammomys obesus; assembly: GCF_907164565.1. Classification (NCBI taxonomy): domain Eukaryota; kingdom Metazoa; phylum Chordata; class Mammalia; order Rodentia; family Muridae; genus Psammomys; species Psammomys obesus. The sequence continues at coordinate 9,738,067 of NW_026592666.1, read as the reverse complement.
ATTCTGCTGACATTTGGCTTAAAAATGAAAGAATGAATGAAGCAATTTCACAGGATATTATTAGAAAAGGAATTGTTTTCTTCTTGAAGAAGACTACTAACTTTTGCACAGCAACTATTTTTGATATTCATCTTGTCAAAAAAGAGGGTGGAAAAAAAAGCAGAAAAGCCTAACAGTTCATATGGTGATTACCAACAATTCTAGATGAAGAAAGGCATCCCAGCGAGGGACAGGTGAGCCCCTGCTGGGTCTGAACTGTGCAGGCTTCACAGACTGAAGCAAGAATGGCAAGGACAGCAGAGGAATGGTTCCATACCATCATGGGACACCAATGTAGTATGTACATTAAAAATAAAATAAAATAAAGCTTTTACATCTTAATAAGCCCACAGAGAAGTCCATGAGCAAAAGACTTGGTGATCTGTTTGCCACTCAAAGTCTGAGATCTCACAGTGAAATTAGGAAATTATACATATTTACACTGCTATGACTACTTTTTACTTAGTCTAATTAAAGCAATTTTCCATGAAATTATAAATGAAAAACATTTCTGCAAAGAAATTTTAAAAAGCACTTCATAAGGTTGTAATAAACTCTTACAGATACAGAATATAGGTCTAAAACGCTAACTGTTCTACACTATCACATACTGCTAAGCCAAGGACATTCCTCACACACTGCTCCCCTCACCCCACCCCACCCGACCACCTCAAGGTCACCTGTTAAGACCCTGCTCTAGGTAGGTACACATGCCTAGCTTTTTGCTGGAGGGAGAAATTTCTCCATCAGTGTTCAAGTGAACTCTACTGAGACATATCACATGCCAAAACTTATTTTTGACGTAACAACTAGTCTATACCATCTATTATCTTTGTTAGAGGTTACCAAGCCTCTCCCTAGAAGAAAAGTATCCAAAAAGGGGAGGCACTCCCTTTTCTGAGAGCTGTATGTATCTTAAGATGTGGCCAGAACTCAAGAAGGCCCATTTCCACTACCGTTAAACACGGGACTATTTGGAGGTAAAGAAAGCAAGAGGGGAAAGGCAATGCTAAGTGAGGAGAAATGGTACCTTCATTTCTGTGTGCACACCCACAGCCTTCCATTCTCCTAGACTTGAGGAGCTAACGGAACAGATTAAAAAATTCTTAGTGCCACTGTGAACAGCAATGTCATGTCGGATCTGTCCAGAAATAGCTTGATTTCTGACCACACAGAGCCAACTCTCTACTAAAAAGTACAGTCAAGCACATAAACAAAGGTAACGTCACCTCAAACAAAATATATAAAAACCAACGTAGTATCTGCACTTGTTTAATGTGAATTTTTAGAGCACTGCTAAAAGTAACATTTCTTCTAGATAAGATTTTTAACTGTTCAAATGACTACAGCTTACAAGGCTGTCGGCTGCTCTGCCCACCAGAAAACTGACTGTCCCTGTTTTAGCTTCAGACTGTGGGTCTGTGTCCAGACCTCATTTTTCCCTAGTAACCCCCAAACGTTACTTTCCTCATCAAGGCAACACAGAGTGAGATCACCAAGGACTCAGCTGTGACAGCGGGCACACTGCCTAGGCTTTCAGTGCTGTGGTCTTCCTTACAATTCTGGGACACAGACTTGGTGGGCTGCTGACTGGCACTTGTGGGCTAGTGAGACTGCTATTAGATTTTGTGCTTTTTACAAGGAGACACACACTTGTGAACAGTTTTGTGCTTTCTATGGACCTTTACCTCTCCTCATACATGGAAATGTAAACTGTTGTTATGTGTTCTCAGATGTCCCTAACAAACCTATATTGGAACATTCTACAGTTAAAATATACTTGGAATTAAAATGTAACTTTAAATTCTTAATTACAGATATAAAAGCAAATATAGATGAATAAATAACATTAAACTACAATATAGATATTAAACTACCATCTTTCCTTGAACCAAATGACTAGGCATGAAAGTGTATAAATGTGTACTTTCTATTAGCTTTCGTCACTAGTTAGTTACAATAAAAGTTTAAAAACAACAGAGAAAGTTTACTGCTCAAAAAGGGACAGGTGCAAACTAGCATATCAATACTGGCAAGCAGAAGGCACCAACCCAAACTCAAATCTCAAAATTTGATGATGCTGTGGAAACTGTGTACCAGCATCTGCCATTTGAAGATTTCAATAGGCCCAATTTATTTCCAATTTAAACACACACACACACACACACACACACACACACACACACACACACTACTAATGACACTCATGACCTAAGAAGCCTGGGTGGTACTGATAAACTGGACATTAAACTTGTGTATGCTGTTTGCGAACAATGCCTGGGAGTGAAGGGTTGGGGGAGGGGCTCCTCAGCACTGCCGGCAGAAGAGGCAGCGCATCTTCAGCGCAGCTAGACACACCACAAAGGAGTAAAGTGCACAAGATGAGCAATGACACACGGCACATCTTTTCCTTTGTTTCTGGGCAAAAGGCTACCAGCCAACAGCTGCTGTTTAGCAGAACAGTGAGTGGCTTACACTCAAACGAAACCTTTCCTTTTATGAGGGAGTGGAGACAGACATATGAATGGCATTGCTCTCACGGCACCGCTAAAAGCTCAGTCAGTAGTAAAGCCTCATTTCCACTCAAATGAAACACATGTCTAAGAGTGGGACTGGGCACTAACAACATTCTTACCCAGAACCTCAGCTCATTTCTCTCCCAGAAGTCAAGGCAGCTGAGCAGCTATAGTATTCAAGACAGTGTGACAGGAACATAGCAAATTAAGAGATGGTCTTGGTGAGAATTGTCTCAGCCTTGATCACTGCTTTTGCACCAGCCTTGTACCTAGTGGTACAAGCATTTCTCTTTATATCAATGAAATCAAACTTATACCTTCATGGCAAAAAAGCAGTCCTTCTGCATTACATGTCACCGTCATCTCACAGAGAATTCTATGAAAACTCACTATTGACTGTTTCCTGACCTTAAGAATACTGAAACACTAGTGCCTTTATTATTAACCAATATAAATCTGAGAGACTTATTCTGAAAGCGTTTATTCTTATTAGTATTTGTAGCTACTGCAAGTTTAGTATGTTTAAGCCTAACTGTAACTTAATGGACCGTTATCTGGTTTTAAGTTCTCAATACTGGGGCAAAACAAGACTTCTGTACATCAGAACAGTATGAAATCAACCAAGTGCTAAGCAGGAAACGGGAACGTGCTGAAATAAAGAGCAGGTGACACAGGAAGAAGCAGTGTGAGGCAGGCCACCCACAGCACTGCTTGTGCACTCTGCTTGGGCGATGAGAAATCCTACAGGTAATGAAGCCTAAAAGCAGGACTTTTACTAACATATCACTGTTAGACGCCAGCCACTTTAGCCTCCACTGTGCTAACAAGTTTATTCTTCGCGCTTAACATTCATTAAGCTAGCAGATGCCAGGTTAGGCCTTACTTCCTGGAGACAGGCTAACCCTAGCTAACAGCCCAGATGCTTCAAGTTCTAGAATTCAATGAATGTCACTTTACGCCTCTACAGATGTTAATTTTTTAAAAAATTTCACATTCAAGAGTGTTCTGCCTCCATGTCTGTCTGTGTGAGGGGGTCAGATACCCTGGAACTGGAATTACAGACAGTTGTGAACAGCCACGTGAGGGCTGGGAATTAAACTCAGGTCCTTTGGAAGAGCAGTACTCTTAACCACTAAACCATCTCTGCAGCCCTGCCTGTACAGAATTTAAGCTAATGTTTGTTCTTTACCAATCTGTTCATATCTGTATTACATAGGTATTTGTCAACATCTTGAAAGTTTATTTTCATTATTGCTTCCTAAAAATTCTGTACAGCAACAGGCTCTGCAGACACATAACCCAACAGGAATGACGTCGTGCATGCCTGGGGAGGGGAGGTATCACCCCGGGAAGCCTGTGTGGCCCCTTTCCAATCAGTGAAGATGCGATGGGGAACAGAGCAAACTTGGTACTGCGCTATCAGTCAAATGAGCGGCTGCAAGACCTAATCTTTAATGGATAATGACAAAGCTTATTTATTTGCTGGACACTAAGACTCATGCATAGTTTACACTAAAAGAGATTCAGAGATGAGAAGACCACGCACCTCGACCAGAGAAAGAATCCTGGTGTAGGAATTAAAAAACTCTTAATTATCCTGGACAAGACTTTTAACATCACGCTCAGAGAACTGGTAAGTGCACTGATGTGTTCTGATAATTTCTTATGGTGACATCCCTAAGAGATGTGGACACACTACCCTGGCCAGCCTCTTTGTGCAAGATAATGGATCCTTTGAGCTAGTGAAAAGGAAGCCCTGGAAATAAGATCCATTGAATTTGAGCCAGAGACAGGTGCTATCACTTGATGAGTCTCTGAAAACAACAGTGGTCACTTCCTAGAAAGAACAGGTGGAGGGGCGATCGGCCCCACGGCTTCTTCTTGGGATGGCCGGACCCAACCTTCAGAAATGAAAGGAAAACCTGACATCCTGCAGAAGAGCCATCAAACCATTCTCCAGGCCACCGGCAAAAGCCCCTCCAGAGCCAGAAAAGAACTGCCTGGGAAGGCAAAACGTCTAAAATCTTGGCTATCACTCACAGAGGATAACTAGTTCTCACCTACTTGTGTAGACCACTAGCCTCACCTACCTCATTAAAGCCACTAATTTGGTCAGTGTCAATCTTGGTCAATTCTGACCCTTCACTTGAACAAACACGAAAGTAGACATGTAGATGTTTACAGACCCATGCCATCTTTTAGGACTCTATGCATGGAAGGCATGAACATTTGCCAGCCTAAAAGAATCACGTATCACTCCAGGAACAATCATTCCAATGACCTATAGACTACTGACTGGTCCCCCGAAATGATGCTGCCATCACCAATTCGCATACTTATTCAAGCACATTATCTATTACTGGGAAGCCATAAGGAAGACAAGCTTTAGGGACTTCAGACTACATAAAGTGATGTTTACACTGGGTATGTTAAGCCATTCATTATTTATAAACATTAGTACTCTAAACTTGAACTACTGCTATTCACACAGACACATGGTGTATCTTCTATATCCCACTATAAGACAACAAAAAGAAGGTAAGAGGACTCTAGCATTTCAAATCATTAGGACTCAACATTAAATAAAAGTGAAAAATTCACATAAATACCTCTTTGCTTATGCTATAAATATGAAGATTAGGAAGGCCACTCAGCCAATGTACCAGTTTTTGCAAAATTGCATAGGAATGTATTCAAAGGAAATATTAATTCTTACAACTTAATATAAATTTGGACAACCCAAGATTCTGTTAGTTTCTCAAAGCCTGAAAGGTTATCTCAGAAGGATTCTTTAAGAGAAGACTGCCATAAACCATGGACAGTCATTCAAACACACGTGGGCAAACTCTGAGTGCAGATGTGGAGAACTGACTTCTGGTCTTTCCATTCAGGAACAGCATGGTCCCTACCTACTTGTCCCTAGATTATAAACCTCAAAGTAGAAACTGGGAAAAAAAAAATTGTACAAGGCACTCTAAGATCTTCAGAAATGCATGCCAGTCATACAGAGATTACTTCTTTCATTTACAGACTCAGTCCATCAGGAAATGTCCAGAAGCAGGAAGACTTGAGTACCTGAAGATCCCTAAAACCAGGTGTTGGACTCATCAAGCCCATCATTTGCAAACAAGTTGATGCATTAAAAAAACAAAACAAAACAACAACAACAACAAAAAAAAACCCTATCAGGACTGAGTTTTAGTTGAAAATCTATAAAATGATCTATAAAAGTACTAATTCTCCTTAGTTACAAGGCTTAATAAAACTCATGCAATTTTAAAAGTTATTTTAAAAGTTGTTGGCTTAAAGAAAGTAGGTACAGAACTAGCTTTCTTCCTCTCTAATGGAGGACAGGCAGTGTTGGCCACAAGACTACAGACACCATCCTTGGAGCTGTTCTCTAAGCTTCTGCACCATCCTCACTAAGGAGAAAAGGCCATAAAAACATCCCTACCCACGCATGTTGCAACTGGATGCCAAGTCAAGACAAGGTTAGTATCATGAGGCCTGCAATGTCCTCCACAACATACTACTAAACCCAGATGTTCCTGCTCATGGCAACCTATGGACATGCTGGCCATCCTGTGAAATAGCAAGAGTGCAGTTTTCTGTGACTGACAGCTAGTTTGTAATGGAACCCACCCATGCACTAACTGACTGCAACAGCATAGATGTATATACACAGCATTTCTTCAAGAAAGACAAAAACCAGGAAAAGAACTTACAAAGAATACAGTAAGCTCTCAGAATTAGACCCTTCCTCTAAAAACTTAACATCAGTGTATCACAAGCTAATCAAGTGCCAAAGCCAGCACACAAGCGGTGTCAATTCTCCTTCATGACACAGGACATTTTCTTATAACTGGATCCATTTGGGAAGGCATCTGGCTAATTAACAAGGGATGTTACAAAATGACAACAGAAAGCAGATAGAAAATGATTCATTATCTAGTTAGCATTAAGACTATCAAGCACTGCATGGTAGCTGTTAATACTCAAACTATATTTTAAAACTTTATTTGATCAATAAAGGTAGGGACAATTACCTATATTCACTTCCCCCTCCCCACTAAAAACAAAAATATAGACAGACTTGGTAGCCTTTTGAGTATGGTTCAGTGTAAGTAGGAAAAAATGAAGGAAACTGGAACAAAGTCTTCCCCACACTAACATTCCACATACAAGAACAAAAGACCTTCGGGAGAACATTCTTCCTTTCTTTTGGCAAGCAGAATCCATAGATTCATGCTAACAAAACCAACCAAGCAAACAAAGTTGTCCTGAAGTAATTACTACACAACACATTAGACTTTCAGGACACAACTAATCATACAGTCTCTACAAGTTCTTTTTTTTTTTTTTTTTTTTTTATTCATAGCAGGGATTAGAGACAAAAATCTTACAAATGAGCACATCTACCTCAGCGTAAGGTCTACCGAGACTTGGCAATGTAGACAAGACACTTTACTTGTGAAGTCCTAACATACGCTCTGCTCTAAGTGATCTATGAGAATAATTGGTCTCTCCTTACTTTGGTATGGAAAACTCTAAAACCGAATTTTTGCGCAATTCAGTCTGCTCTGTTTCATTTAAGTTGAAGATTTACTTTCATCCATCTCTGGGAAAATAGTCTTGCAAATAGATGATTTCCTGCTAAATAGAATTTGGCTAAAACCTTCAGCGTAAACAATCCTGAGAGATGCAACAGTTACATTTGTTTTCAAAGACCAGTATTTTCCTTTAAGCGTCTCACCATATCCTCAAGTTCATAAGGAGAAATAAACAAACATGAAAATTCCAAGAGAACACACAGCAAAAAGTCCAATATTTAGTATCACTTTCACTTGTGGAGTCTCTTCTAACATCTGTAAACAAACAGCTTCCTCATCCATCAAGTCTCTGAGACTCCTCTTGCTAAGGCTTTTACTTTTAAAGCCACAAAACCAGTCTATGAACTTCCAATACCGACTTCCACTTTCTGCTTCCTTCTCTCTTTCCTTCTCACCCATGAGTGCTGCCTGCCCATTGGAGTAGGCATCCACCGGCGTCTCTGCCTCCGAGTGACCCATGGAAGCCACTGGGTTGGGCTCTTCTCTGCAAGTCAGCAGATTGACGTCTTCAGGCTGAAGCTCCTTAACGCTGTCTTCAGACTTCCCGTTGGGAATGGCGTGGTCGATGACTTCGCTGTTCTCGTCACATCGCAGAATGCTCTTCTCCTGCATTTTATACGGTTCTTTCTGGGAGCAGCTCTCCTTTGTCATCAGGGTCTTCTTTGACCAGAAGGTGGTGGTACGAATCTGATCCTTCGTGGGAGGTGGTGTGAGAAGACTAACAATTACAGTAATGAGTCCTGTGATCCAAAACAGTGCTGTAGCCACATACATGTAATGGACGTCTTTGATGAAGCCTGGCCTGCTGTCTGGCTGGTCACACTCAGGAGCACGGTAGGTGAAGGCCAGAATCAAACGGGCAGCTCCAAGAACAAAGCCTGCCATTCCACCATAGAAAGCCCCTTGCTCATTGCAGCGCTTCCAGAAAATTGCCAGAAGGAAGAGGGCCGCCACCGGAGGGGTCAGGTAGTCCGCCACCTCCTGGATGTAAAGGTACATCTGGCCTCCTTGCATCTCCACAATAATCGGCACCCACGCTATGCTGATGACGACCATAAAGGCCACAAATATCCTGCCCACAATCATCAGTTCCCGGGAGCTTGCACTCTTGCGGACAAGTTTGTACACATCGAGGGTAAATATGGTACTGGCACTGTTAAAGATGGAGTCCAAGTCACTCATCAGAGCTGCGATCATCACTGCCATCATCAAGCCCCGGAGGCCCACAGGAACCAACATCATCACCAGGCGTGGGTAAGCAATATTGGAGCAGCCGGCTCTGCTGCCACACACTTGCATGCAGTGCTCTGGGTTGATGCAAGCTATATCATCAACAAACAGAATCCTGGAAATCATTCCTGGCACGACTATGATAAACATTGGTAGAAGCTTCAAGAAGCCCGCCATTAGAGTGGAGCCCTTGGCATGAGCAATGTTTTTGGCTGCCAGAACCCTCTGCACAATGACCTGGTCAGCACACCAGTACCACACTGAGGCTGGGGTCTGCCCAAGAACGAATCCAGGCCATGGAACGTCTTCGTCTTTCGGACCTCGCAACATTTTTAGGGCATTCGGCTTCGGGTGGACGTTACAGGAATTTGTGCTGGAAAGGTTGTGTGTCAGCAGAATAGAAGTAACATTGGGCGAGGCCAACATGTACCTTCTCTTAACCTCCTCAAACCCTCCGACCTTCATCATGCTAATAACCATAAGCGTGAGCGCCCCAACGATCATGAGCAGAGCCTGCAGCGTGTCTGTGTAGATCACCGCAACAAGGCCTCCGGTGACAGTCAGCAGGGCAGTCATGCCAATGAGCAGGATGACAGACACATAGAGGTTCCAGCCCAAGGACTCCTGGATAAAGAGTGCGCCTGAATACAGATCCACCGAGAGTTTGGTGAAGATATAGAGAAGCAGAGACAGGGCTGCAAAATAGACCTGAATCCTATGGCCACCGAATCTCTTGGACAAGTATTCAGGCATGGTATATACCCCTGACCGAATGTAAATAGGGATGAAAACCCATCCCAGAAGCTGCAGGAGCAGTAAGGCATTGAATTCCCATGCGGCCACTGCAAATCCACTTGCTGCTCCAGATCCTGCCAGCCCAATGAAGTGTTCACTCCCAATATTGCTCACAAACAGAGAGGCACCAATTGCCACCCAGGTCATAGAGCGCCCGGCCAGGAAGTATCCACTCACAGTGCTTCTATTAGATTTCCACATGGCAAAAAAACCAATGCACATGACCAGGATAAAATACAGGGCCACTATGGCAATGTCTGCTGTCTCCAGTACAGCCCTCATTCTGGCAATTTGTGAATAAAGTGTCCGAATGACAGAAGTGTCCAGCTTTTATTTACTTATTAGTAACCCCAGTCAAGTCTGTAAACCATACGTGAACTGGACTACACAGAGCAACACAGCAGTTCAAAGTCTTTGTCCTTTGGTTTGCTGTCTTGATGGTGGTGGCTGTGATAAACTTGGAAGGAGACAGTTTAAATTTCCTCCGCTTCTCAATTGGATTGAGAACTTAGCTTGTCCTCTTAATCCACTCTCCACAAGACCATCAGCATTTACTCAGGTGCTGGAGGAGAAATTCTGAGTTGCAGCTAAGTCTAGTGAAGCCTACTGTACCAACCCTGCAAGGCAGCAAAGACAAAAGACAAAGATTGAATTAGAGGAGGGTCTCATCAAGTGATGAGGAAACTTTCAATAGAGCAAACACGGCGCAACATTTGTCATAAACAGAAAAACACGTTTATAATACACTTTTAAAACTACAGCAAAGCACAATCTATACCATCACAGAGGATAGCAATAGCAGCCATTGTTTTGAGCTAAAAACAAAAGAATCATCAGTTGCCTCACTTCTCCAGTAGCAACTGCCACCATGATATAATCCTTGCTGGCTTGCTGCGGCAGTCTCAGCTCAGAACAGGATCAAGCTCTTAAAGCACCCTACGGGGTCAAGGAGACACTGAATCTTACAAACAAGTAAAACAGATCTTCAAATCCTATCAATTCCTGCAGTACTGGGGTTGGGAAGCTAACACTGGGCAAGATCACTATGCATGTCTTAGGTGCTAGCACTACCAGAGAAGATAAATGTTCCTACAGTAAAGGTACAGTCATACGGAAACCTAGAATCAATAATAGCTGGTGAGAACAAGAAAACCTATACAAAAAAGCTACAACACACAACGTCCCAAGCTTAAACAGCCCTCAACACGCTCTTCTGCTGGGGAGGTGATAGAGGAGAAAACTTCAGAAGTAACAATTTCTTTCCCTTCCTTCTTCCTTTGTTCGGACAGTAATTCTAAACAAAACAAAACAAAAACCTAAGACAAAGCATTCAAGATTTTATTTTATAAAATATTTCCAATACTGTTAATAAAAAATGCATGAAAAACAAAGAGATTTTCTGAAAGAAGTAATAATTTGATTATCCTGTCTTCCAAACACGAACAAAACAGTTGTCAACTGTTAAACCATCTTCAATAAATCCATCTGACATTTTTCAGTTCTGGATTAAGATGATCAGTCTGTAAAACACATTTAAATGTAACTGAAATCAAATGTATAAACCTGATGGTTCCTCCATTAGTAAACAAACAAATCCTAAATCTTCAGTTATTTATAAAAGCAGCTTTTAGATCCATAAAAATACTATTATTAAAAAAAATATTGCCATATGTTAACATGTAAGTGATTTTGCTTACTATGGAAGAAACCTCAAGATAAATCGTTTTCCGTGCTTGAAAAAGCTGTTGCTTCTGATAAACCTAGGCATTTTCTTTTTAAAAATCAACAGTAAAGTTAAGAGGCATAAATAAGGCCATCTTTCCTCAAGGCTGCTTAAGATAAAACTGTCCTTTTAACAACATGAGCACACTCTCACCAGAAAAGAGAGTGACTTCCTGAGGACCAGAACCTACCACATCCTGTCAGGCCTAATCCACACTGTTCCCCACAGATTGCCACATCATCACCTCCAGCCTTCTTTAAGTAGAAAGCACACAGTCATTACACTGACATAAAAGAACTGCAAATAAAACCACATTAAAACCCCACCTGAAAGTCGTATCAGTGACAAGGTACTGAAAGGCAAAAACAAACAAAAAAGACCGTAAGTACAAATTTATATCTTTACTTCATACTTGCCAAATCCTGATGACGATGACTGCTTTCCTAATTCTCCAAATCTTTCAAGTTAAAAAAAAAAAAAAAAAAAAAAAACTTCCAAATTATTTAAGAACAACTCTCCAACAATTAAGTGAGCGCTGAGACAACTAATAATCCTATTCATTTAGAAGGACACCTTTAAATGTTTGAACAGAAAGAGCGGCCCTCAGTCACGGTGAGAGGAGGTCAGCTGTGAGAGCTGCACTCAGTGGACGCCCTGCGACTCCAGAACTAGTGCACCCTGGGGACTTGGTCCCCTACAGTGGTAAAGCCTTGCTGGTTCCAAGGACCTTCATGTAAAGCTCTTGGTAGAAGTACCAAGGGCTGAGAAAACATTCAGAGCCTTTGTTTGAAAAAAGGAGTTTCTGACTACTGCTGATGTGTTCAGAGACAGTACTCAAAAGCCAAGTAGACATTCCCTGTTTTTTTTCCTAGGAATGAGTGCTGGCACCAGTGCTTTCCTGTCAAATGTGACTTCCTCTGTGCAGCTTCCCCATCTAAGTTACAGCCTGCTTTCTGTGGAAGGCTTCACCTGGCTGAAATCCCCATACAAGTCCCGCGTCCCAACTGCCTTAGATCTGCCTTCATAGGAAATAGCAGAGTGGCTAACTCTGAGCTCAGAGCTGTCCACGGCTGGGCACGGGGACACCTGTAACCCCTGCACTCAGGAGACTGAGGCAAAGGACCGCTTCAATAGCAGGCCAGCCTGGGCTGCTGTCAGAACGCACGTCTGACTATTTCCTGCCTCTATGTCCTTCCGAAGCCACTGCTGACAGCAGCCTCTCATTAGCCTGTAGGTGTATTTTCAGAGTCTTCCAACTTAAAGTACATATAGAAGTTAAAATTTCATAAAGAACCTAAAACAGAAAACAGTTAACCAAACCAGGTCAATTCAGATCGTAGGAAGATATAAATACTAAAGTACAATGACGGCACACCTCAAATTTCAGTCATGAGCACAAGTGACCAAAGCCTTGATCTCAGTCTTTCAAGCAGACTTTTCACATTTCTTTAAGGAGGGATCCTAAATAAAATGTGATCAGTTTTGTGTATTTTTTTTTTACATTCCAAGAAGCGAGCAGTTCTTCAACAAAAGCACCATGAACAAGGTCCAGAGTCCTTTATTTTAGGGAGAATGTACACAGACATACATCCAAGTAACGTGCAACATTTTAAATTGTTTCCTTAACATAACTTTTTTTTTAAGAAAAATAATTATTTCCACAACAAGAAATTTGGAGCATACAGAAATGGTCCCCAGTATTCATGAGCTGATTCCGGCCAACTTCAAGCAAAAAGGTGCTCTCAATAGTAGGCCTTACTCCCACTAAAATCATGGGTAATATATTTCACACTAAATCTGAATGCATATTTGTTGGTCATGCAGTTAAATGAATTAAACCCACAAAGAAGAGAAATATGCATGGTGCTGAGTCTGACAAGAAAGAGAAGAAAAGGCGAGACCCAACTTAAATCAACTACTAACTCCTTCAGGTGTTAAAAAAACAAACATGAGGACAAAAACAGAGCTGGTTAAATGACCAAATCTCATTTTTACTGTCTAGGGTGACCATTTTATTTATCTACCAAACCATGAAATTATTTGTAACAATCTATATAATGTCCAGGATGCCACCTATCTAAAAAGAAAAGCCACATGTCATGAAAACCAAACAGGGAACAACAACAAAAAGTCACTGAGCTCAGTTAGGGTTCCCATCACAGTTTCACGATACAAAGTTCAGATCAGTGGTTGTCAACCTGTGGGTCGCAACCCCTTTGGCTGGAGGAGGGGCGGTCAAACAATCCTTTCAGGTGCCGCCTGAGACCACCTGCATATCAGATATCTACATGACAATTCGTAACATAGCAAAGTTAGTTATGAAGTGGCAATGGCGTAATTCTGTGGCTGGGTCACCACATGAGGAACTGCATTAAAGGGTCACAGCATTAGGAAGGTCGAGAGCCACTGGCCTAGATTATGTTGCCCCTAAAAGTGACCAACTGCACTTTCCTTAGCTCAGTAAGTTCACACTCAAGGCATAACGTGCACGGGGCTGCAGAGCTGTCAGTAGTGGCCTGGCAAGCCAAGCCTGCTTAGTGCAGAAATGAAAAATACTCTCAGTGAAGGGCCCTAAGACCTCCCAAGAACACACCTGAGTCTTCCTTTTTCTCCACCCCAAAGCAACAGACAACACAGGTTAACACCAGATTGCACTCAGTAAAGTGGGATCTAGGTTACCAGAACAGAGTTGCAGGTCCTACACCTGCAGGAAATAGTGAAATAGTGACTCTGAAGACCTATCCCTTTCTAATTGCAACAATGTATCTCTGTGAACTTACTGCGAACATCAAGAAATGAATACTGGACCTCTGCATACAACAGGTTGGCGCTCTGCTCAATCTCTTGCCTCCAACCTGAACACACAGGGGATGACGACACTGGCCCTCTCAAATTTAACTGTGTGCAGGGATTTTCGAATCATCACAAATGTTACTTACATTTACAGTAAATAAAGAGGAGTAAACAATGTATCCAATGTATCCAATTCACTTGTAAATGTCTAAAGAGGATCCCAGCCAGTTGCTCAAATATTAGTTCCAACTTTCATTTGAGGATATACTAAAGCTTACATTATCTTAGACTTTTTATATGCATTTTCACTTGAGTCAAAGTCTAGTAAGGAAAAAATGGAGTAATTAATGATCTTCAAAGTATTAAGTACTCACATTTTACTTTTAAAGAGGCAGAATGAAGATATGAACAGAGACACTTAAAAGCAAAATCAAGTTTTCTTAATCCAGCTGACATGATGTCAGCTAATCATGGCATAATTAAAGACAAAGCTGCAAGTGAGTTCAACTGCAATTTTAAAAGCACTACCTCAAATGAAAAAATTCTGAGTAGCCGAAAAATCCTCATGGCAGACACACAGCACATACAAACTGAAAACACTGCAAAGGACACGTGGCAAAATCCAACTCAACTATTTGAATGTGATCATATGTGAGTGAAAACATGGGAAAATGGTACTAAAAACAAAAAGATTGAGGGACATGTTAGTTCAGTGTTAGCTTGTGGCCTGACATGCACAAGAACCTCTGTGATCCCAGTCAAGACTTGCTCTTCTCTGCCTTCCTACCCTCTGTGCCCTCCTACCCTCTTTTCCTCCTACAACACCATCGGACAGCTATCACAGGCACAGTCTGTGCACCTGGCCACCGCCTCGAGCAGGTGCTGCATGTCTTACATGAGTGATTCATTCACAAGCACTGCAGTGAGGCTGCTGAACTTTGGATCTCCCGCACAATCACCAAACGGCAAGACTGGCTTTGTTAAGCAGTATGAGAGGGCAGATTCGAAGGGTCAAAAAAGAATAGAGTACTTTCTTCCCTCAATTTCAAGCAGGAACAAGTAAGTGTGTGTAGAATGACAGGTCAGTGAGACAAAGTGAGGGAGCGTTAGTAGGTCATGCACGCAGCAATGTAACACTATCTGGGGATGTCACCTGCTCCTACCCTCCCCACCAACTACTTCCCTTACTGTACTAACTCTAACTCAGAATATGTTCCCCATTTTATGTGTTTGTGTTGCTTTCTGTTTGTTTCTTCTCTGTTGATTGTTCGCACACACTCTGAAGGCAGGCAACAATTCCCTAAGCTTAAGCCATACAATTGTAAGCCCAAGCCTGCTGTTGCTGACAACTTGATGAAGAACTTTACCTTCTCCATCTCCTTCTCCAACAGACCTGAGTTGCTTCATTGACTATAACAGGCCTAACCCTGAGCCTCGCACACACTAGGCAAAGTAGCCCAGATGAAACAGGTCCCTGCATCAGCATTGGCCATATGCCAGGCAGTGCTGTTCCAGAACATGGAGCAGTTCCTCCAGTCTCCACAAAAGCCAAGCAGTAGGGGCAATTATCCCTAATTTACAGGTAAAATACTGAGGAGCCAGGGATGAAGCTTGGTGTTACTACAGTAATTAATTCCCTAGCCTGTTCAGGGCCCTGGGTTTGATTCCCAATAATACTAAAAAGAAACAAAAACTGAGGAGTGTCAAGAATCACTGAAGTACAGGAAACCCCTCCGTGCAAATACAGAAGTGTATCCTTTTCTAGTGTTCTTCAAGAAGATACACACAGAGACAGAAGAGAAATACATGCACATGAAGAAAATTCAACTGCCTGAGGCAAGAAATAAGTGTAAAACGGAGGGAAAGAACCCAACACTTACAAGCCTTTTCCACCCACATTACTGCACTGCAGCAGTGACAATCCAAGCTGAGACCTGAAGAACAGCGGACGGTGAACTTCAAAATAAACGGATGTCTGCACTCACTCGCAGGGGAGTCTTGGTCTCTTTAGAAACTGTCATGTTATGTCAACAGGCTTTTGTTTTAATCCCAAGTGTGAGATATGGAGCTGTTTTTAGTTTGTCCATGGCTGATACTTGCCTCATATAGATCGGAAAGCTGCGTGGTCTCTGGCAGCTACAGATAGTTTAACTCCAAGGACTCTGAGAGGGTATAAATACCAAAGCCAAGAGAGACTCCAGAGGGAACACTCTGAGAGAGAAAGAGACAGAGAGGGAGAGGGAAAAAGAACACACTTCAGAGAACACTTCCAGGGATGCTCCAAGAAGGAAGATGGCTGCTGCTGGGTTTGCCATCTGCTGGTTAGCTGGACTGCTGGATATCCTGGCCCTGGCGACTGAGATGGGTACTCTCCCAAAGAATTGGCAGTCCCTAACCAGCCAGAAATAATCAAAGAGAACTCTGGCCCCACTCCCCGCTAACCTTCATTCTCTCCTACCTAGTGTTGGGGTGCTGGGAGATATTAGCAGGGATATGGGGTGAAGAGAAGTAGAGACTTAAGAAACTAAAATAAAAAGTTTTAGATGGGTGTTATACCTTCACTGATAATCCCTCTTATTGCTACAAGATAGTCACGTGATCTTTTAACAGACTGCTCTATCACAGTAACAATGTCAACCTCAAATAACTCAAATTCCTACCTACCACCTTCAAGAAAATAGCCCGACTCCAACTCAAAACACTGCGGAAACAATGGATGCACTTATTATTAACAGCATCCTGAGACCAACAAGAAAGTATAACCTGTGAAACTTGCTTGAATTCAGATTGGAATAGACAATAGTAAAGAGACAACACCAGATGTTAAGGTAGCAGGAAGTTGCAGAGCCTGTTTCTAAAGAGGTACATAGCAAATGTTTAATGTACACATAAAAATGTATACAGTGGTATACTCAACTTTGCTTTTAAAGTCCTCCAGCAGTAACTGACTCAAATACTACAGTCAATAGATAGCTGCTAAAGACTAAAATGTCCAGTTTCAAGTCTGTCACTCCATAATCACTCATTACAAAAGAAAAAGAGGTACCATTTTCCATGGAGTCATCTAACAAAACCAGCTAACTGCTTAACATCCCCCAACAGAGGACTCACTGGCACTGTGACTGACACCCTGACGGCCCTGTGGCCATCCCTAAGGTTTCTAATCTACCTCTGACCGTAAGAAAGAACTACAGAAAAACCTGAATGAGGCAAACATCTGCAAAGCACCACTGCTATTCTTGGAGACACCTGTAGAACTGCCCAAGGAAACCCATCAATACCTAAAAGCATGATCCTTGATTTAATTCTGATTATTTTAAACTAAAATTAAATAAATTTCAGCAAAAGCTGAAGGTAACATGAACCTTGCACGCCATGCTTGAACTGCCTTGAGAAGCTCTTCTTCCTGACCGTATATCAAGATGAGCATCGCTAGGCCACACAGAGGTGTGATTCCTAACAACTAGTGATGAGGAAGAAAACCATGCTGCAGACTGTCACACTCTTCTTCTAACAGTTAAAAAAGCATTTTTGTTTGGTTTTTCGAGACACGGTTTCTCTCTGTAACAGCCCTGGCTGTCCTGAACTCCCTTTGTAGACCAGGCTGGCCTCGAACTCACAGAGATCGGTCTGCCTCTGCTTCCTAAGTGCTGGGATTAGAGGCATGCACCACCACCTGGCAATAGTTGAAAATTTCAAGGGTTAAAGAAAATATAAAATATACTTCAAAACAGGCAATTGTGCTAGAGAGACTGAGCTGAGAGAGGACACTAACGTATGCCTGAACCCCCTCACCTATAAACTGTGGGGATGCACACCCCAAGGCGACACCAGAGAGACTAGGTTAAACAACTATGGGGATCCTACAGCTCGTGAGAAGCAAGAAGCCCTAGGTTCAATCTCCAGGGCTGTCTAAAGCAGGTATGGTGGCCCACGCTACCATCCTAACACTTGAGGACCCAGGAGAATGAGTTCAAAGTCATTCCTGAGTTTGGGAATACCTGAAATACATGACAGCCTGTCTCAACTGTTGAAAGGATTATGTACAAACAACTACATCACAACCTTCTTATGCTCTGGTTCACGACCTCAGGTCACCTACTTAAGTTTCCACCTCGCCTGCACACACTAACTATATTGGAACTTAGCACACTCTGTTCCTCTTTCCATTCGTATTTCTTTGTATTGTGTGCTAGTACGTCTCCTGCTAGAACCTGAACCCTGAACACCATGAACACAGACTGTGATTATCAACCACTGCACCCCTGAAATGCACGGTAGCACTGGCACCTAATGGGTCCCCAAAATAGATGTAAACTACTTTCCTCAACACCGAAGATAATTACAAGGTATACTCTTAGACGCAATCATCAAAGACAGGACTCCCCACTTCAGACTGCCAGAGTCCTGGAACTAATAAGCTGTGTGATACTAGACACCCTTTTTTTCACCTGTGCTGCATAAATCACACAAATCTTCGAGATGCTGAAGAATCCAGAGTGAAGGAAAAGCACAAACTCAGTGCATGTCCACACCCACAGCCTCTGCCTCAGTAAGGAGGTGATAGCTACCACTAAGGCTAACAACCACATGGCTTAACGCAGTGAAACTCAACCAGGTCAACACTACAGTTCACCTTCCACCTGTGTGTGTGTGTGGCGTGTTCAACCTACTCAGTTTGTGTTTTATGTGCCTCGAACAGATACTACGTGGCTTCTCTTTCCCCACGTGATGATGCAGGCACTAGAACCACCAGCATCTTCCTGGAAGGCCGGTCTAAATAACTCTTTAAGAAACCAATCCTCCTCTAAAGATGGGTCAGCTGTGTCATCATTTCCCCTAAGGTAAAGAGAAATGTTTTTTCAAGAAGCAAAACTAAGACTAGAAACAGAATAATTTAACAGTATCTAGAGGAGATATTAAAAGTATGTCCTGAATGAAGCCTAAAATCAACACAAACAAGCATGGTGTCACAAACGATGGATGCAGCGAGGCTTCCCTCTTCTCTTTCAGGTAAGACACTAGAAGGGCTTATCCAGAAAAGCTTCAGAACTGCTTTCCTTTGAATATCAGAAGACATGAGATCTTGGAATCTCTAGAAGTGACTTCAGTGATTTCATCCTAATCAGATAAAACATTTAACAAAAAAAAACATATTAGGAGAAATTCTCAAGTTTTCTTCATTCTTTCTCATACAGACTCATTTAAAACAAACCAAAAACCCAAATAATATAAATAAAAACTTACTTGGTCTACACATGAAAACAGTATTCTTGTGAGACCAGAAGAGCTCCAAGTCCTCAGGCTTGGGCTGTCCCTGCCAGAACCTTCATGACTTACCGTTTTGAGATCACAAACTCCATACAGACGCTTTCTCCTGACAGCTAACAAAACAGAAGGCAAGCAGTACACCAACAAAAGAAATAGACACAATCAAAACAACCCAGACTAGCTCATCTACCTAACAAGATCAGGCCATTTAAAAGGCAAACAGAGGAACAGAGTATTCCTATGCTGAAAACACCAGGCAAGCGGCCTATACTCAAAGTTAGCTTTTCACTCACCAACTGAAAACCAGTAGCTGACGGATGTTTACATCTGTAACGCACTTATCAGAGACGTTAGGCATTTCTGTACTTGAAACAAGAACTGCATATTCCTGATGGGAACCTCTTCCCAGACACTTCAACACAGGGCCCTGCCTGCTTCCTCACAAGGACAACGCTCTCACGCTGGGCCACACACAGGAGTCTGGCCCCCATGTCTGCACTTGATAAAATAAAAGAATTTAACGGACAGAAGAGGTGTCGAGAAGAACATTTTTACAAAGTGAAATCTAAACAAAGTAAAAAACCAGACTCGTGCTCACGGGAGGAAAGCAGCCAAGTGCCACGTTCTGAAGACTGAGGGCTCCAGGAGACACTTGATGTTTTTACTTCCAATTTCCTTTAAGGTCTTACCTAAGCCCCAACCTCTGGGGTATTCAAAAAGTGGGCAGAGTCCCATAACAGGGACAATGAGTCACAGAAGAAATAATCAGGCAAAGGAAAGCCAAGCATGTCAACTGAAACACTGACCAGAAGACATGGTCACAAAAACCTGCATCTGAGGTTTCGCATTTGCAATGTGATGTCAGGTATCTGGAGCAGGAGTAAAGAAGGGAGAAAGACAAAAAGAAAAGATTAGTTGTGGTACTAACATGGTTTCTACTCTACAGAAATACGAAGCCTAGCCGCAAATGAAAACTTGTCTCCATCCTGCCTTGACTAAGAAAGCACCTCTCTGTTCTTCCTAACGCTAGACCCTGAGGATCACAGGCTAGTAACTATGACCATCTTCCTAATATGCACATCCTGCCAAAGACGTCATTTCCAGACAAAGCATCGCTGCCTAGAAGTACTACTTCTAACTCCTAAGAAATTAATAATGTAAGTGCAAATCAAGCAGACCTGATGAGCAACGAGGGCTTATGCATGTAACACCAGTACTCAGGAGGCTGAGGCAGGAGAAAACAACAAGAATTAGACGTCAGCCTGGGTTCTGAGCCAGTCTGGTTAACACAGATGAAACTACACCTGGAGAGGGAGGTAAAAAAGACAGAGGGCAAACAGAAGGAAAGCGAAGTGCACTTAAAATAATCCAACAATCGGGAAGATAGGAAGTGTAGATGTCGTCTCTCGCCGTTCACACTGTCAGGCTATATTTAAGTTATATGCAACTCCAATGCTTCTACGTGTACACTTTAGCCTAAATAGCCTCACATAATCCAACAATCTGAAACCAGGAAATGCTGGAGTAGGGGGTAGTTTTGGGTTTTTTTTTTTTGTTTGTTTTTTTGAGACAGGGTTTCTCTGCATAGCCTTAGCAATCCTGAAACTCACTCAGTAGACCAGGCTGGCCACAACTCACAGAAATTTGTCTTCTGAGTGCTGGAATGAAAGGTGTGCTCACCACTGACGTTAAGAGAGAACATGCTTGATGTTTACTGAGTAGTTATTAGTCCTATTATAAGCCAATGACAAAAAAGGTGAACTTTGTCTAAATATATGCTCAAAGAAGTTTAAAACAGCAACTTAAATCCAATTATCTAAGTCAGAAATTACAAAATGAGAGCTCTAGCTAATCTAGACGCAGCTCATTTGACTGGTGCCAAGATTTATACAATCTCATTTCCGATACGCCTGATTTCTACAAGGAAACGAGAAGACAGGTGAACCCAGGCTCACATGTGCAGTGACCAGGACCAACATCACTAGCTCAGACACTACCAAGACAGCAATTCAGTGTCAGATGCTGATGCCAGAAGCAGAGCAAGTTTACCTCAGGAAGCATCAGTAGAGGGAGAGTGAGGGAGAGCACAGTCAACCATTCTGGAGGCATGCTGCATACCCACTTTCCACACTCATTAGAGAGGAGAAACTGGGGAGCCTAACATGGTTACAAATTGCAGGAAGCGTATGCTGGGACCTAAAACAAGTTCTGTCTGCCTCTAGAGAACCTTCTAGGTCTCCCTGCTGCCAGTTTTTACTGATTCTACTGTAGCAACAAGTATCTTTATTTGGAACCCTATGCTCCTCTGTTCACTTAGAGCATAAGGTCAGAGCACGCACTGCAGCAGGTCTCCTCAAACTCGGCCACCACGTCTCATCAGAAACCATCCCCACACACCTTTGGCATGTTTGTCAACCTCAGCCTGGGACCAAAGCCCTGGGAAAGCGGAGATGATACTGAATGTCCCTCTGCCCGAGCTGGGCCTCTTTTGTCTGCAAGTGCAGCACCTACGACTTCCTGCCAGCTGCATTAGAGCAGAAGGCTTTTACAGACCCGACCAGTTACTGGTCCTCCGAGGTGCTCCGGGAGCACTTCATCCTACTCCAGCCACTCACCTCGTATCGAGTCATTCCAGAGTCAGAATAAAGTTTGCCTTTATTTTTGTCAGCTTCTATGATATGCAAATTACTATAAAAACAAGATGTTCTGCCATCAAATCCTCTTGAAATCAGTGAAACTCTTTCTTGGGGGCAGCATGTAACACACACAGTCCCAGGAAAGCATACTGACCTGACAGCAAACCTGCTGGCACAGAAGGTCACCGTGTTGTGTCCTGTCAAAAACTACTCTAAAGAAATAGCAGTAATCCTCCAAGGCAGGTAGTGAACACCTCTTATGGACAGAGCACAGGAAAAGACAAAAATTAAACACACCTGACCCCAAAAAACTATAGTCTAGCACAGAAGGTAAGCCACGTTAAACAATTAGCTATTAGTACAAAGTAGAAAGTAAACACAGGGATGATAAAAAAAAACAACAACAACAGCGGACACAACAGGAATACTACTGTCTACATCATCAACAGTGCAGGTCCTTGACACCTGTTTAAGGCAACAGGTGAGCTGAAGTGTACCTGAAGGTCTTCATGGAAGTGCTGTGGTAATACAGAAAGGGAAGAAATTCCACACAGAGGAGCAAGGTGATAGACATGAATATGAAGAAAATAAAAGAGAACAGCAGACATGGGAGCCACTTGTCACTCAATATGTGGAATGGAGAACACAGGAAATTAAGTGGTCATGTTAGAATTATACCAGAGACCACCATGATGCCACATTTAACTCTATCTTCTGAGAAAACAGTGTGCCCTAATTCAGCAAACGTTCACAAGGTTTGTTAAGGCATTTCAAGAACCAGCATCTTTGCATTGCAATAAACGTGAGTACTAGCTGTTCTCCCCAGTGACACAGCAGAAGAAACCACTGAGAACCTGCAGGAATCCAAGAATGCCCACCTAAGGCAGAAAGCATTTGGGACTGAGACTTCAGGAATAGAAAGTTCTAGTCCAGGGCATTAGCAGGTGATTTTGAGTTTTGAACCACGCTGAGTATGCAATGAAAAGGTGGTATCTAAGCCGTCTACAACAGCAGAGAGAAAAGCCAGTTTGGGGCCTGACTCAGAAACCACACCTCAGCTAGATATCAAAGGTGTCATACTGTAAAAAGAGGGAAGGAGGGAAGAAGAAAAACCAGGAAATAGCACCATAAACAGCCGGAGAAGCATTGAGCTTACTGTCTACCCTGCAAAGGACTAGATGATAAACTGACTACTTCAACACAACCTCACTGACAGACTGTGATGTCTGGGCTTTTCATATTTCCACAGAGCCATAAAATATTGCTCATTTTTTCAACTATTAAATGTTAAAAAAAATACCTTTTCTTAGAATACTGTCCATAAAAAAGGTTAAGCGGCAAGTGAGCCAGTTTGCCAGACTCTACTTCTAGAATAACTAAGAATTTAAAAAGATGGACTGCCCAGCAGTGTTTCTTTTATGCAAATTAACAACTTACTGGGCATTTGTTTGCTTAATTCCTTAAATCTGATATCCCTATGAAAGATAATTACATGTGTTAACAAACCTGATGGCTCAACAATATGCCTTTCTTAAATAAATTCTAAGGAGATATTCTTTTCTTTTGAGTATATAAACTCATGAGATTATGAGCAAATTCTAGCAGAAAGCCACTAAATCAGCTAGAAGTCAGACTGAGCTCAAATGCCATGACTTCCACACATGCAAATAACTGGACACATTCTCCCCTCTGTTCACCCCAACATCTGTATCCCAGATGTCATCAGCTGAGGATGACAAGCACAACACTAGCACTATGTGGGAAGGACTGCTTTACAAACCATCTCACCTGCTTCTGAACATTTTAGGGTGATCTTACAGTGAAGGGATGTAGTGGAAGCCTAGAGTTCTAACTCCAGGTAAGCATTAGTAAGGAGTGTGAGTCCAGCTGGGGCAGAAGGTGGACCTCTGATAGGGAAGGACTTCTTACCCCCAGGCCAGGCCTTGTTCCTTAGCTGTAGCTCAGGGGCAGGACAGGACAGACGCCTTCTTCTGTCACCTGTCGCTGCAGCAAGCTGCAACCAAGAGGACTTTAATGCCAAGGCAAAGGACCACATTGTTCACAAAGCAATTTTAAAGTTAGCGTCAAGCACAGGGCAAGAGTGATTATTAAAGATACAGCTAAGCTGTTATGGTCAGGCCCAAAGGACACAGAACAGACTGACACGGTCACCTGACAGCTGGACACATCCACTTGAACTTCTGGACCCAGAAATCTCAACATGTCCTACTTATCAAAAGCTGTCAAGCCGGCCCCATCCGTGAGTCCTGAAAGGCTGCCGTTTGCAGGTCTACTTCCAGAATACCCTAGCTTGGACACTAGAACATCACAAAACCTTACCTGAGTGAAAAAAACAGTAAGAAACTCTTCAGATCCTAACTTTTAGAAAACTCACTGCCTTCTGCATCTTACAAAGGTCATCATCATCACAGTCTTCTGAATCTAACTCCACAGCACATCATAAAACTCTTAACTTGAAAACTACTTTGGTGAGTTACTATGAATGATAATCTGCTTTTCATTAAAACTGAAAACAAAGAGACATAACTTAATGTCTTACTGAGCTAGCTACCTACTTTCACTCCCACTTGTAGTGTTTCTGTTGCTTTTCTGAAACAGGTTCTTATGAATTCCAGGCAGGCCTCACACTCATTATACAGGCAAGAATGACACTGTACTCCTGATCCTCCGGCCCCACTACCCAGGTGTTTCAATTATAAACCTGTACCGCCACCTGTGATGCCTACTGTTAAAAATCCCTATATACAAAAGGACATATAAATGCTATCTTATGGTACACCAATCATTTAGTGATTAAGCTAGTAACTATTTAAACCATCCTCATATTAGCAATTCTTGAGTAACGATGACATGATTTAAAAAAAAAAAAGTCCTTCCCCATGGCTGTCACAAATCCATCCCAACTGTGATCAACTGCCTGACCAAAAGGATAAGATCTAACAAAGTATTCTGAACTATGTAACCAAAGAATATTTACCTACCGCACAGATTCCTCTTCTAAAATGTCTTCTTCTACACCCATTCCAGGTATTAAAAAACAAAAACAACCTATAAAGTCCTCTAGGGCTGGGGTGTAGCTCTGTCAGTGTGTCCAGTAGCTCTCTTCCCAGACTAATGAGAGGCAACTAAAGTTGGCAGTCTTGGTACTCACGGGCCCCAAATCCACCTGGAAGTTCCTCAGCGAGTGGAGGTGGATAGCAGGACACACTCACCATCCCATTGGCAGTCCTTGTGAGAAGAAGCTGCTGGGATCTGCAGCCTGGTGCTCCCTCTGTAGCTGTGTCCTTCCTGCTTTCTCTCCTGAAGCTACTGGAAGCCTGGGGTAGGAGGGCTTCCAAAGCCTGGGTCCACAACTCTTGTATGAAGACAACCTAAGCTTCTCTAAGCATCACCTTTCGGACAACCTGCCAGCCCCCGCAAAGCCCAGCTTCACATTTACTGTGTCAGAAGTTAGCCACATTTTTATCTTTTTTATTTTCTTTTTAATGCTACAGAATAAAAACTACAACTTTGTAATACATTAAAATTCAAGTACACCAATCTTGAGGACTCTGGTCTGCATGTAGACACACACAAGCCTGGAAATGCAATAAGACAAAGGCATGTGATGATCCACTGCATCTACAGAGGTCCTGGCACGAGAACTCTCAGGGAATCTGCTGCAAAGCCACTGTGGGCCTCAACACGTATCTTTAAACGTAAACTGTGAAAGCTCAATTGCAGTCAGTCAAGCTTGAGGTGAAAGGCAGTAAGGTTTAAGAGTCACAACTGGGAAGATGAGACTGTTTCGTAGGCATAGGAGAAACAACAGTACAATACCGGGAGACCAATGTCTGGTTTTCTGCTACAAAGCTTTACTTAGCTTACTCTCACACAAAACGCTTGGAGGAGAGAAAGAAGGGAAAATACTGTCACCTTAAAGGCCTCACTGTCACGTACCCAACATGCAACTGAGAACTGAGAGTTCAGAAAGCTTCCTGCTGCAGAAGCAAACTGTCCTGGGTTGGAACTGTGCTCTCCTAAATACCTGCTGCAGGGGTGCAAGTCACTGTGGCATTTCATAGGAAAACAAGGTGCTCTTTACATCCAACTGTATTGGATTACATCCAACTGAAATCCACTGGAATTCCACTTTCTAAAGCTGAAAGCAAACAAGCTGTCTAGACTCCGCATGTCTTCCTTCCTTGTCTACAACCTTCTAAAAGTTAGAACAAAAAAAAAAGTTTGACTTGGATCCAGGATCTCAACACAACTTTCACACTACGTTTAAGGGCTGCCTTTGGTGCCTTCTCTACCCCATCACCCCTCTTACCTAGGGAGTGTTTGAACACCTCCCTGAGGGTGCTACCCTCAGAACTGGTTAATCAAACTGCTCTCTGACTTCTGACTTGGAGGGAAACAGATCCATATAGTGGTAAAATACATTTAAGCCAATATACTGGCAGCCATGGTAAGCGAGAGCCTTTCATTCAAAGGATTAGAAAGCTCACCTGCTACCTTACACCTTGTCTAAGACAAGATGCAAAGGGAATTTTAGTGGTCACCCTTTCAGTTTCTATTATCCCCTAAAAAGTTATTAAGGGAGGCTGGAACTATTTCCACCTAACCATCTGCATTCCCCACCCACCCAGCTCCACCCGTTACTGATATATTCTTGTAACTGTAAAATCCAAACAGGAAGGAGGGTAAAGCACACAAGCAAAAGGTGAAAGAAACATCGCAAAGTTCTCCCGGAGGAAGGCAGGGAGTAATTAAACCTGGGGACACAAGAGAATGCTGGCCAGCCCTCTGGACCATCAGGTGGCTCTGGTGTCCTTTCCCTGCCAAGCCTGTACAAGGCACACTTAATGATGCCCTTGTGCTATGCGATTGTTTGTTGTTCAACAGAGCCTAGCCAGCCCATGATGCCTGGCTTAAGTTTATTCAAACTGAAGTTACTCCTTGAAACTGACCCAAAGCCCACATGCCCGGGGCTGAAGAAAGCTGCTTTCAAGGTTCAGACCAGGTACAACTGCTTTTGTTTTGTTTTAAATTATTCCTGCTGGGAAGGGGGGGGGGGGCGTAAAAGCACACTACGTTACCGAATTCTCTCAGAAGAATGGGGATTTCAGCGACGACTGAGGAGTGCCTGACTCAGAACAGAGGACGAGGGTGGCCGCCTCCGCCGCTGCCGACCCCAGTCCGTGGCCCGCCGGCTGCCGGTGGCTTATCATCCCTCCAAA
Organism: Psammomys obesus; assembly: GCF_907164565.1. Lineage (NCBI taxonomy): Eukaryota > Metazoa > Chordata > Mammalia > Rodentia > Muridae > Psammomys > Psammomys obesus. Next base: position 9,711,211 of record NW_026592666.1, on the reverse strand, counting down.
CCTGAAAGTCCCTACCGCAAGACCAATCAAGAGCTGGGGGAGGACAGGTCTTCGGAAGGCACAAGCAAGGCCACAACTTGGATGAATGAAACTGGGCTAAGGGTACCCGGAACAGTATTTTCGCTGAAGTCAGAAAAAGAGAGGTCAAAAGAATTTTTTTTTTTTTTAATGTGACAGCGGTGACCAGTGCGTGGGGTACACAGCCGGCACCAACAGGCTTTGGAGGAAGGCTGTACTGATCGCGGACGCCGAGGGCAGGCGACTGGGACGAGCGGCCGGCGGAGACGACGAGCAGCTTCTCGACGCGTGGGCGCAGAGCGGAGCCGGCCTGGGTTCTCGCGCGTGTGTCCTCCCGCGGTCCTTCCACCGGACTCCGGAGGGCCGGGGGTCCGAGGCCCGCCCCGCCCCCTGGCCCTCCGCGTGCTCGGCACACCCCCCTCCCGCGATCGCGCACACGCGCGGGCACACACCTCCCCAGCCCCCCGCGCGCACGCGGCCGCGCCGAGCGCCCGACCCACGCGCGACCCCTCCCTGCGCTCCCGGCCTCCCGCGGACCGCGCGAGGGGACCCCGGTGTGCAGCTGGCCGGGCGCGCGGGGCTGGGAGGCCTAGGGACGGCGGGGCGGGGCGGGCCAGCGCGGGAACACGGTCTGAGGGAAGGTCACTTACCCGCCGCATGGCTTTCAGAATCAAAGCCAACTCGTAGCGGGGCATTGCCCGGGATCGCGGCGGCGCCGAGGCGGAGCGAGGCGAGCCGGGGATGGGGTGAGGGGCGCGGAGGGCGGGGATGCGGGGACGCCGCGGAGGACCAGCGGCGGGCAGCTCCCGGGCGGGGAAAGCACGCTGCGACCGCGCGAGGCCGGGCTTAAAGGCTCCGGCGGCTGCGCAGACGGCCCGCCCCGCCCACCGCGGCCCGCCCCGCCCACCGGCACCTCCGCCCCGCCCCTCGCCCGCGGGCCACCCGCCCCCGCGCCCCCGCGGACGCCTCCCTGCCCTCCAGGGCCGCCACTGGGTCCGCGAACCTGCGGCGCGCGAACGCGGTCCCGAGCAGCCCGTGGGAGGCCCTCTCCTCGCTCAACACGCACCCGCACCCCGCCTCCTCCGCGCCTACCAACCTTGGTGCCTGGAACCCAGTGGAACTTTCCAGGCCTTCCCCCCACCCTCCCACCCCGGGCGCTAGGCGAGCGTGTGCGCGTGCGCCGCGGTGCAATGCGCTGCGGTCTGGCTGGTGTGCACCCCTCTCCGGCGTCTCTAGGGAGGAAGGCGGGGTGCACCGAGCCGCAAAGAAACAAACCTGGGACCCAAGGGCTGTTAGGTGGGCATTTGCTGTGTGCGCTTGGCCTGACCCAAAAGCAGGCTAGCGCTTCGACTCTCCCCAATCATTCCTTCAATCTTGCTTTCAGGTAAAGGACCCTGAGTGTTCCCGAGAACACGGGAGTGAGGAGAGGCGTCTTAGAGGGTCCAGCGCGCCACAGCACAGACGGGTGTGTGCACACGCAGAACGAGCTCAGGACTCGCCCTCCCTTCTGCCGCTAGAGTAAGGTGCTCCTGAAGGGAGCCATCCCTCTGCAGTGCTGTCCTCGGCTCCCACCCCCGCTGAAAGGGTCTCAAAGTGAACTGTTCTTGTAACTTTAAAGTGCTCTAGTAACTGGCAGTAATTTAGTGAGGGCTTTTTGTCTGTCAGGCATCACACCGAGCCAAGTCTCCGACTCTCACACTAGCTCTGTGAAGCAAACCACATTCACCCTATGTTAGGTATTAGCTAATATAAACATGCAAGGATAATTTAATTAGTTCAAGGTCGTACACCAGCATGTAGAGACAGAATGAGTGTCCGAAAAGTAGGCTCATCGCCAGCGCTTCTGGACCTCACCCGGGCCCTCTTACTCAGTGGCATTAGGCGTCCTGGTAAAGCACAAATGGAGACTATCGTTGTCACCACAGACCATTTAGAGTTTCCTGCAACCAATCTCCACAAAAAGTGATGGCTTTTGAATACAAACTGTGGCACCTGGGTCCTTTACATTTTCCCCTCTTAGATTTGTACGGAACCCTCACCCTTCGATCCAAATCACTACGTAGCATCAGCCACGCTCCTGGTTTTTGTTTGTGTTTTTCTTAAAGAAGTTTCTAGACTTTCAGAAGTGAATTCCAGATCTTGCAACCGTCCTTCCTGTTATCATTTCATGGCCCAGTTCAGGGAAGAGAAGATAGGCGCCCCACATGCCTGAGCCAAGCCAAATGCCAAGCATCCCCCTGACCTAACTGGCATGGGACTCTCCTCTTGGAAGCACCCCGGGTTCTCCCTGATGCCCAGGGAGAGGTGGAGTCCTGATTCTCTAGCTAAACAAGGGGGGGGGGGAGATTAGCCTGACTGCACAACGCCTCAGGGTGCAGATCACCCCACAACCCTCCCAAGCTGTTGGCCACCCACAGACCCATCCCATTTGTGAAAAGGAAAAGGAAGCTGGCTACCATAATCCCCCCTTACTGTCAATTTCTTAAATAAGTGGTTGTGGTTAGCTTTTTTCTTAAAATTATGAGAGATCCTGATGCAAATTTGGCATCTCCAACTAAAACTGTAAATTGAACTTTATCAAAATAATTTCAAACTGTATATATTATGTATAGTAAGCATATAGAATCATAAGCCATTTCTACAATATTTAATATGTTGCTCTTGGAGAACTCCCCCTTCCAGTGGACTGGGGGAAGGGGATGAGGGGAAGAGGGAGGGAGGGTGGAACTGGAGGAGTTGAAGGAGGGGACTTCAATCGGGAAATATAATGAATAAATTGTGAAAAAAAATTTAAAAATAAATATATCTTTCAAGATCTTGAAAATAGTCTAATGCAGTAGATATGTAAGGTTTTTATTAGCCAGAGATTTTGGTAATTTTCAAGTTATTTTGAAGAGTAATAAAAAAAAGAGAGAATAAAAACAAGTTGAAATCCAGTGTACTCTGGGTCAGTTTAATTGCCTTTGCCATCTCGTTTTCTATTACTATATAATGAGAGATTTGACCTTGAACTTTTCATCATAATTCCCAAAGATAGCTAGCTGAATTTTATTTTTATTATTATCACCAGACCTAACATGTTGAGCATCCACTGTGAGCCGGAAAGCACTGTAAGTGCTTTGCATGTACCGATACTCATTTCAGAACGTAGGGATAAGAAAATGAGGCGTAATAGATCTTCATCACTTGCCCCAAACCAGAAAGAACTCTGGACTTACGTGCTTAGCCCCAGCCAGTTTGACCAGCAGTACTCCGTGTGACTCAGTCTCCCTGCCAGCAACTCTGCTAAACTCTCTTCTCCCTAAAGGCTTGTTCCTTCCCCTCAGACCATTGCAGGTCTGTTTTCAGTTTTCTTAACCCTGTTGCCCTCTCAACTTGTCATTCTTTTTTTTTTTTCAACCACATTTCTCCAACAATATTCAAATCTTCGTTGGTGTCTGCCCAAACTATCACTACAGGGTCTCCTTGTATCCTTTCCAGGGGCTGTTTCCCAGCCATCTCTATCAGGATCCTTGCTGCCATTTTTGTTTTGTTTTGTTTTTGTTTTTGTTTTTGTTTTTCAACACAGGGTTTCTCTGTGTAGCCTTAGCTGTCCTGGAACTCACTCTGTAGACCAGGCTGGCCTCAAACTCACAGAAATCCGCCTGCTTCTGCCTCCCTGAATGCAGGGACTAAAGGCTTGTGCCACCACCACCTGGCTTCTTCCTGCCATCTTACTAGTCTCTCCCAAGTCTCTTTTTCCTCCCTGTCCCTGAGGGTGGCTTCTCTCCAGCAGAGGCAGACAGACAGTATCCTGGTAGCCATGATAAAAGTCATGAGAGGCCATACTGTGAGTTCCTGTAATTCAAGAGCATTGGAATTTGGCTGGAAAGAACTTTGAGTTGATCTCCCTGCCAGGACCCCGAGTCTACTGTGGGTGGGCAGTGGAAAGTGAAAAAAACAAAAACAAAAACAAACAACTAGTGAGTGCCCTGTCTGTAGATTTAAAAAATCTGATAAGGAAACAAGGTAAATTGTCCCAAGTTGGACAGCCCTGGGCTGGCATAACTTAAAGGAAAACAAGACAACTTTGCTTACAAGCCTTTGTTGCCTTCTGTGGGCTCCGGGCTTTGACTTGGCTGTTGTCGGTGGATTACTCTAAAGGGTGCAGGACCCCTGTATTCTAAATGATGCATTCTGAACATTACTGAGAAGAGGTAAGCCATATGCAAGTTGTTGTGCGTGTAAACCCTGCTGTGTCTAAATGTGGCCCCCAGCATGTGAAGAACGACGGGCAAGGGTGGCAGATCAGTTAAGAATGTTTGCTGCTCCCAAAGGCCCAAATGCGATTGCCAGCACCTATGTCACAATTCCCTGTAACAGCAGTTTCAGGGGGTTGGGTGCCCTCTTCAGGACTCTGGAAGCACATGCACGCGCGCGCGCACGCACACAATTAATAATAAAAAGAAAGTGGAGAAATAAAGTTTCAGTTAACGGACAAATGACTGTGCTGGGACTCAAACATGTTCTAATCTGCTGACCATGGTGCTCCACCACCTGTCACCTACCGCTCATGAAAACCAGCTTCTGTTAATGGCAAGGTATGTGCACATTCTGGAATATCACCTCCCTGAGCACTGGGACTGCCCCACAGCCCTCTGCTCCCACAACCTAAACCTGTAAGGCCTGGGGTGCCTGCTTGGCGTGCCTTCCCGGCATGTCCGTCTGTGGCTCACGGTGCATTTGTCAGTCAGTGTTAGGCCACAGCGCTTCATACTTAAACTATTTAACCTGTGACCCCTCCTGGTCATTTCTAAACTGCTACATGCAACCTTCATGTGCCCTTCCACACCCTCTTGGCCATATCACTCGCCTCAGTTTCTCTTTCTTCTCAGTAAATATGGGCTAATCATTACATGTCTCCATCATTTCACGTGTGCTATCAGTGACCCCAATAGCAGAATGAGATGCTGTATGAAACATATGTTTTCAGGGCAGGTATTTGGAGAGCTCTTTAAACATTTTTCTTTTTCACTTTTTATCTGCCAATTTCCAAATTAGCAATTTTGGCAAGTGCATTTTGAGGGAGAAGGACATCAAATTGGCCCCTGCTACAACAACAACAAAGATAAGGTCTTTGAAGTATCATTTTCCTAACCTCACCATCTCCTAGTTAAAAGACATATTGCAGGATATTTGATCACACTATAAACCCGGAGATTATATACTGAAAAAACCTGTTTCTAATTGTGGTGTGGCTCAGCCCTAACACACACCTTTAATCTAAGTGGTTTCTGTAAAAAAGATTCAATAAAGTTAACACTAGGTCAAGAATTAGAGCAAGCAACCAATTGACAGGAAGTGAACATGAAAACAAACAAACAAAACAGAGTGAGAGGAAGTCCAGAGGACTGATAGAGAAGCCAAGGAAGTAGAAAGGAGGGACATTCCATTTGAAAAGTATTTAAGACACCTTGGAGAGGGAGAAAGGACTTTTTCCTTCTAGGATATCTGAAGAGTAGGAAGGTCGGCTGGGTGCTTTCTCTGCCTCTCTGAGCTAGCAGGCTTTTACCCCAGCATCTGGCTCCTGGGTCTTCTTGGGTGAAATCCAACAATTGGGATTTTGAGTAAAAACGACAGAGAGGTGGCTCAACAGTTAAGAGCATATACTGCTGGTACAGAGGACCCAAGTTCCGTTTCCAGCAGGTATGTGTCAGGCTGTGGCTCACCACGGGAATCCAACACTGGGTCCTTCATGAATAAGTGTATGTGTGTGTGTGTGTGTGTGTGTGTGCGCGCGCGCGAGCATGTGCCTGTGTATGTGACTTTTAAAACTGATAAAAAAAACAAATATTTTTTTTTATCCTTAAAAACGTTATGGAATGTTCTTTGAGAGATGTTCTTACAACATCGTTTTCTAGTGAAGAGACTCTTACCACATTTTTAAACTATGATTTTAAAAGGCAAAATACTTCTGTCTCCACTCGCTAAGTTAGTTTTTCTTTGCTAACAGTATTGTAAAGTGTCCCCAACAGCTTGCCATAGGCCCACAAGGGTCCTTGATGTTCAATGTCAATAATGTTGGAGGGGTAAAGCAGCTTTCTCTCCACCAGAGTGAAATCCAGAAGAATGCTCTGCAAGTGTCTCAGATCTAGCAAAAAGAAGAAGGGCCAACAGCTGGCAGATGACTGGGAGGAGACAAACACCATCTGTCCAGGAACACCAGGGCAGGCTTCCCGCACCAGGCGCTGAACAGAGCTCTGAGGAGGCCCCTCCCTCTAGGTGGCCTAGTGAACTGTGAGAGTGCAGAGGAGCGATGGGGCTCCGGGCCAGGCCTGCTCTACGCAAGAAGCTCTGAGATTGCAGGTAAAGAGAGAGAAGAAGGAGCAGGAAAGGACGTAAAGGTGATGTGAGCATGTCGATGCAGAGTGCGGCTCTGAGCTGGTGCAGCGGGCCACGTGGCTGCCCCTAGGCTCTCGGGGCACTGGATCTTGGGCAGGCAGGACCCGTTGGATGTTTGAGCCAGTTTTGTTGGGCTCAGGCTGCACCTGTCTTGGGGATATCCTCAGCTCTTAATTCATAAGGCTTATTCCATAGTTCAGTCCGTGATTCTTACTCACGAATCTTTATAGCAAGAGTACAGCCTTCTGATGGGCTGTAATGGCATCTTTTATTATGCTAGTCCAAACTGTCAAGGAGGAGAGTCACACAGCAGGCCACCCTGAGCCTGCTGTTAATGAATGATCCATCCTCCTTTAAATGTTGACAGATGCTGTCATGACCACCAGCCAACACTTCCTGGTAAGGTCAATGTATGAGAGTCACCTGTCTGTCTGTGAAGACTGTCCCATCTCTGCTTGCAGGTGCTGTCTGGAAGTGGCTCTAGCACGAACAGGGGAACAGTATGTTCAGGCTGGGTTGAACATATGGTTAAGTCATGAGAAGCAATCTTACAGACACCAAATTATGCCCAATAGCTATTCAGCACACACTGGCTCAGGGTGAAGATTGAATAAATAGTTCTGTCCTGGATCTGAATTTTTTTGGACTTCCCTTTTATTATGGAACAAGACAACAGATTCCTTTAAAAGAAAAAGGGAAAGGTAGGAGGTTGGAAAGATGGCATAGCTGTTGATAACAAATCTTCCAGGGCATCCGAGTTCCGTTCCCAGCAGTCATGTGGGACAACCTCCCTCCTTGTAACTCCAGCTTGCAGGGGACCCAGTGCCCTCTTCTGGCCTTTACAGGAACCTGCACTGATATGTGTGCACACACACTCGTACACACACACACACACACACACACACATACACACACACACACACACCAAAATAATAAAAATAAATCTTACTTTTAATGTGTGTAGGAGACAAAGAGAATTCCAACAGAGAATATGAGAGGTAAGTAATTAAATCTTTTGAAGTAGAGAAGGTGTCTCATAGCAAATGAAATCCCTCAAATGCAGATATGAGGGATATGCTCTTGTTTTAAAGTTTAGAATATATTAAGTTGGTTTATACTAGTTCAGTGAATAATATTGTGTATTTTTAGGTTGTGTATTAAAAGTAAATAAATATAGTGGCAACAATATCAGTGGCTATCTATACTACCAGGAAAAATAAATAACTTCCTCAGGTACAATTAAAGTGATAAGATAATTGGGAGCTTTCAGACCGTACCCGTCAACATAATTCATCTGGAACTGAGAACCAAAGATTGTATGTAGGACAGCTCTAAGGAATGTAGTTCCCAACTTGAGTAAAGCAGTCCACAACATGGAAAAAGCGTTGTGCTGAGCAGATGTTCCTCTAAGATTATTGCAGATGGAACAAGATGTTTAGCAAGAAGCTAAACATCACATTCGGAGAGTATCAGGCTCTTTCTCCAGTCATCAGCTGTTCCCAGACCCTCGAATCCTTTATTATTTTTTCTCCTTTGCTCTGAAACACCCACAATCTAAATGAGATGCTGTCTAGGATTGAGAATGACACTTTCTCTTCAATCAAATGTTAGCCTGGCTGATGTTAGAGCGCCCGACAGGAGACTCTGCCGCTGACGTGAACCATCCTGTGATTAAGAAAGACAATTCCCCCAGATACAACCACGGAGTCACCGGCAACTGAGCAAGGCCATTGGTCCAAAGGCTTTGAGAGCACCGCTACTGACCTTGACTCAGCTGTGAGCTCACAGCCTCTTGGATGCAGGCAGAGCTCTGGGGAAAGGCCACCGCAGCAGCAACACTCTAGAGACTCAGCCCCTCTAGTTCCCACTCACCTGGGTACCGTGAGGCACATCCTCCAAGATGCCAAGGCTTCTAAAGACGCACGTCTGCTTTTGTCCGAAGCCTGGGTCTGGCGGTGGTCTCCACTGCCCTCAGGATGGAGTCCAGATTCCTCAGAAGGACTTATCTAGCCCTTCCTTCCGTAAGGGCCCCATTCCTTTGGCCACTCCTACCACACCATTTTACCACCTCATCGCCTCAGCCTGTTAGCACTCCCATAGCTCTGCATGCCTGTTTCCTGCTGACCTTTGCCCTCAGTCTGGAGTGTACCTCTTTCCCTTTCTCTGGCCTATTCCTATTTTTCCTTATGAACTATGTCTTATAAGCAGAAACTGCACAAAGCCCATGTAATTTAAAGTAGCTTTAGCTGACCACCCTTTCCACACTTCAGTAAAAATACCTCCTCTCCCCTGACCCTTCTCTTGCTTTTCTTAATAGCATCATCTTTTGTATACACGTTGCTAAGCAACAATGTGCTCCTGCTTGTTTCCAATGTTGTGTGTTTTGTTCTCCTCCCCAACATCAGACTGATGAGATTCATCCATTGAACCCAGCTCATTTTCTCTCTTGAAATGGCATTGTACAGCCAAAACAGCATGTGTGCCTTCTACCATAGGTGGGGATGGGCTAGTTATCAGGAGGATAATTATTACCAACAACGATAGTGGGAACATTCTTGCACTTGCCGACTCATATCTAGATGTGCCTGTGTGAGTGTTTGCTAAGACCTGGACCCAGGAATGGAATGTACCTTCATGGTATGCAAAAATTCAGCTTTTTGAGCTAATTGCAAAATGTTTTCCTCAGCAGTAGGCAGTTTTTGCCTGCAGTGTATTTGACTTTGCTAACACCTTTTTTGTATTTTGACCACTGCCTCCTAACAAAGCCCACTCAAAATCTGAGAGACTGGATAGTTTTATGTCAACTTGACATAAAGTCACTTGAGAGGAGGGAAATTTATTAAAGAAATGTCTTCATAAGATCAGGCTGTAGGCAAGCCTACAGGGCATTTTCATAATTAGTGATTGATGAGGGAGGGCCCAGCCCATTGTGGGTGGTGCCATCCCTGAGCTGGTGGGGTGGGTTCTATAAGAAAGCAGCTGAGCAAGCCGTGGGGAGCAAGCCAGGAAGCAGCACCCTCCCTGGCCTCTGCGTCATCTCCTGCCTCCAGGTTCCTGCCCAGTGCGAGTTCCTGCCCTCACTGCTTTGGTGATGAACTGCTACATGGAACTGGGAGTGAAATAAACCCTTTCCTCCCAACGTGCTATCAGCTATGGTGTTTCATCACAGCAATAGCAACCCTGGTTGAGACAGTCAGGTACCCCTTATATGTAGTCTGTCATTTCCTGTGCTTCCTCCTCTAGCATCCTGTCTTGGATACACAGGATGGAAGGATGGATATGAAAAGATGCTGGCCTGGTCCCTAGCTGCTATTCCTCCCATCCACTGCTCCACCCAGGCTAAAGGTGCTCCTTCCTCTCTGTCAGTGCGTTGTTTGAGTGAGAAATATCCCCACAGGCTCAGGTACTTGAACCGTTGGTCCCCACTGGTGGAGCTGTTTGGGGATATTATAAACCTTCAGGTAGAAGGTTTGTCACTGCAGGCAGGCTCTGGGAGTTTGTAGCCTTGACCCACTTCCTGTTAACTCTGTCTGCTTGCTTCCTGTTTGTGGTTGGGCACAAGATCTCTCAGCTCCTGCTCTGGCCATGCCTCCCCCACCATTACAAGGACTCTCTGAAATTCTTTCTTCCAGAAGTCACTCTTGGTCACGCTGTTTGTCACAGCAACCAAAAACTCACTAATGAGTGCCCGAGCATAATGAAGTGTGAAGACAGACTGGTGTCTGACACACAGCTGATGAAGGTTGTGACATCTTGAGCACACAGGAAAGGTCAAAATGCAACTGCAGGAAAACTACCTAGCCTCTTAGGTGGGGAAAATATCGTGAATGGATACATCTCCAAGAAGAAGACAGAGGAGTCAGCCGTCGATGGCATGCGATCATTTGAAAAGGTGTTCAGCATTATCGCCTTTAAGCAAATGCAAATTAACACCAAAGTTCAGTGTCAGACTGAAATACTCAGTGGGAATTACAATGGTGAGTTCATTCGGCACCTTCTTAAAACGGCCTATCTAACTATCATGTGACTCAGCCACCATATTCTTTCTTCCACACGATGGAGAAAGGCAAGTTGACTACACAGAATGGTTCACAAGAGTAAAAGCTGGAAACAACTCAGATAGCTATTGAGGGTCCTTACATAGCCACATGATGGCTGCTCAGCAGAAAAAAGGAACGGATTACTGATATGGTTCACAATGGGAATGCCTCTCAGTGAGGCAGAGTCAGAAAAAGTTGATTTTAAAAAGTACTTATTGGGGCTGGAGAGATGGCTCAGAGGTTAAGAGTGCTGCCTGTCCTTCCAAAGGTCCTGAGTTCAATTCTCAGCAACCACATGGTGGCCCATAAAAAGGACATACTGGATGCGTCCATTTGTATAAAAAAAATTAAATGTAAAATGACAGCAGCATAAAACACTGAAAAACCGTTGCTTTGCGTAAAACAGAGATTGCAAGGGGTGCAGGGAAACTGTGGAGGCCTCGTGGATAGATTTGTTTTAATATCTTGATTAAAGCAATGGTTCAGTGACTGTGTACTCATCAAGTATTATCAAATAGTCTCGTTTGCTTCTTTGTTTGTTTTCGCAGCATTGGGTTGAGCCCGCAGCATTGCATGTGCTGGGAAAGTGCCATATCTCTGGCACCACCCATGTGCTCTTTTTAATTTTGAAACAGGGTCTTGTTAAGTTACCTTGACTTCTCCACGTAACCCAGGGTAACCTCAAACTTGCAATTCGCCTGCCTCAGACTTCCAAAGAGCTGAGATTACAGGCATGCACCACCATGCCTGGCTAATTATGTACTCATTATTATGAGTCAAATATTCTTCAAAAACTGTAAAAACATTCCTATCATTAGTATTCTCTGAGGAATGAGTGTCATTTTGATCAAGGTTTGATGATTCTATCTGCACCCTCCCCTGTTCCCTCTTTTCGAATTTCTTATAAAGGGGTAAAGGTCACACCCACCTCTGGAACTGAAATTAATTAAATTAAAATTAACAGTAGCTATTGGATGTTTTTATTAATCTCTATGAACAAGCAGTGCATGCTAGAAGTTACAGTCTAGCAAGAGAAGATATAAATGAGTGTTAAATGGCCTAGCAAGATTTCAGTCCTAAAGAAAACATTAAAAGAGAGCAGAAAACAATTTACTGCCTATGAAAAATAGGGACAAAAAAACTACAAAGTCTGGAGCTAGCAGCTAAGAGCACTTCCTGCTCTTCCAGAAGACCCAGGTTCGGTTCCCAGCACCCACAGTGGTTAGCTCACAAGCGTATGTAACACCAGCTCCAGGGGATCTAACACATTGTTCCATGACTTCAGGAGGAAATGGAAAACATGACTTCAGTTGAAGAAGGATGAGGAACTCGCGGTTTCTGCCATAGAGCTCATGGTGGGTCCTTGAATCACGTCCTACAAGTCAGTCCAGATGTAACAAAAAGCTGCACGGTCATGATCATTAACTGGCTCTACCTTTCTCATACTCAGTCTTCGCAGGTATAAGGGGTCATCGGAGCAAAGTCCTAAAAGAGCTAGGCTTCAGTTAAATTTGATTTTACAGATGTACCATGGCCCCTGACTCAGAGATCAATTCTATACTGGGATTTTCTTCTAATTAAAAACATAGCACACAGGTTTGCTTCAGACAATGAGTTTAATGCATTCCCATGCTTGTTAGATAGATTTATTTGGGCTACAAATAATAGGAACTGGCTGTAACCAGTCTAGATGGGAAGGATAGATTAATAACTGTGACAGATGTCTCTCAAGACTCAAGGCAATGTGCAGCTGACCAGGCCTTTGGAGCTGACTAGAAAGAGATGTTCTCTGTTTTCTTCCCATCATCTTGACTCTAAGAACCCATTTTCTGTGCCTCCTCTTCTGCACAACAGAAGGGAAGCATCCTCGGTCTATAGTCTGCATCATCCCTGTAACTGCCTAGATGCAGGCTGAGGCATGCCTTCGCTTTGTTCGCTGACGATCCCAGCCTGCACCAGCAACCTGCATCGGGCCAACCAGCCAGGTCTAAAGGGTACGTCTGCATCGCATCACTGTGGCTGCGACAGTTAATGTGGTTAATGTTACAGCTAAGCACCTTGCAGTGTAGGAGAGACAAGGTGGTCTGCTCAGAGGGCAGGCCCTCCCACCTTGGCTAGTGCTGGGAGTTGTCATAACTTTAAGAAACATACACATGTGGGTGGAATTCAGATTTTGAGGATACAAAAGTAGAAGGGGGCTGGTAGGAAAGAGGCAGAGGGTCATAGATGGAGAAGAGAGAGTGAGAGGAGAAGTGAATCTGATCAATGAATGTTATAGCCAGCGATGAAAATGTCGTAGTGAAAGAGAAGACCTGCATAGCTGAGACAAGGACATGAGGTAGAGCTGAATGTGGGGACCCGCACCCCAGAACTCGGGGGGCTAGGGCAGAAGGACCATAACTTTGAGGATAACCTGCTCTGTGGTTCAGGTGTAAGGACAGACTGGCTTAAAACCAAGAAACCAAGTCGCCCGTGGTGGATTTGGCCTAAAATCTCAGCACCAGAGTGTCAGGGGCAGGAGGATGAACAGATCAAGGCCACCTTCGGTTACATAGTAAATTGTAAACTGGCCTGAGTTATGCCAGATCTTGTCTCAAAACAAAGGGGAAAAAGAAGAAGATTCATAGAGTACTGACCAGGCTTCTCTGGTCATGGCGGAAACCAAACTCTGCCGTGGACCGAATGTGTCCTCCACTAAATTTAGGTGGCTTTTGAAGATTCGATCAGGTCGTAAGGACCTAATCTGTTCTTCATTCTCGAGCCAGGAGCTCATATAGCCCAGGCTAGCCTTGAATCAAAGATGAACTTGAACTTAACATCCGCTCAAGTGCTGAAGTGCAGAGCCCAGCACACGTGGTTATACGGTGCTGGGCTGCTTGCAGGGCTCTGCACACCCGGCAAGCCCAACCCGCTGAGCCACAGTCCCAGCCCACGCTGCTCTTCTTAAATGGCTTCACCTTGGGAGTGTGTTTTGCTAGACTCTTTTGCCTTCAAGCCTTGTCAGGATGCTACATCTTCCCTTCCCAGGAACACAGTTTTCAAGAAAACATTTCAGGAGCAGAAACCACACCCTACCAGAGAGCCCACCTTCCTGGCTCCTTTTCCTCGGCCTTCCAAATCTCCAAAACAGTAAAAATTTAAATCTGTTTTATGAGCTACCCAACCTCAGGTCTGCACGGCCAGGCACAGCGAACTGCCACAGGCCCCAACACATGTCACTCAGGCCTGCAATACTTAAAGAAGGCTTTGTTGATGCAGGAGACTGTTCGCCTTCACTTGCTTTAATACATACTCAAGTTGCTGGGCTCACTGGTACAGGTTCTTATTCCCAGCACTTGGGAGGTAGAAGCAGGCAGATCTCTGTGAGTTCAAGGCTAGCCTTGTCTACAAATCAAGTTACATACAAATATCTTATCTCTCTCTCTCTCTCTTTTATTTTCCATGTCGTGAAAGATGGTTAAAATTTGCTGTTTCCCGGGCTGGCCCCAACTGACAGTCCTCCTGCTTCAGCTTCCTAAGTGACGGAATTATAGGCATGTACCACAGCTTATTGATAGCTAGTGATTTCTGTACAAAAACAAGAATCATCAGTTTCATTTTCTCCTTAATTAATAGTAAAATGACTAAGCTTTGACATAGTGATTAATTTCCTGAGACATTTGGGGCTCACTAGAGATGCCCCTCAACAGCACGCCACGGCAAACGTGGACACTTGAAAGCACTAGAGCGAAGTCTTCTAGTGAAAGGCAGTCTCGTGAGAGCCGTGGTGAGTAGCTGCCCACTGCATCCTACTGCAGACTCTTACCCTCTCTCTTCCCCATAAAACTGCTAAGTTCTCGTTTGACTTATAACCACCCAACCACAGACTGTATTTCCAGACTCCTTTGTAGCTACCTGGGATGACGTGACTAAGTGTGAGCCAATGAGAAGTGAGTACATGTGCTAGGCGTGACGGTGGACATCTGTCTAGAGATACTTGCTGCATCTTCCACTTACTTTGATATGGTGGTGAGCCAGGATGACCATGCTGTGGGCAGGGATTCCCTAGGCCACAGACAGCTGAAGAGACAAGGCATCGTTTTGTTTTTTTAATATGTACACTATTTTTAATTTATTCTTTGGGATTTTTTTTAATGTCTACAGTGCATTTTGATCCCATCTAACACATAGCTTTCTGACTTTTTCCAGATCTTCCCCAACATCTTCTTTTTGATTTCTTGTCCTCTGGAACCAAATTCTATAGAACCTCAAGTATTAAAGCTGTTTCGCCTGCAGCTCTGGACCACTTTCTTGACTACAAACAGAAAGAGATGTTTGAGAGAAATAAGCATCTATCTGTATTGACCAATAGGCTAAGCTAAAGCACAGTAACATACCCTTCAAAGTCTACATATAAACTTAGTTCCTTACAGGCTCTTAAATGTTCCAAAATTTCAATTACCTGCACCACAAAAAGTTTCAAACTAAAATTGAAAAGCTAATGTGCCAGTTTCTCTAATTCATTAAATTGTCAGTAGTTTCTCAAGCTCTTTGTCGGGACCACGACGTGCTCCCAGACCACGACGTGCTCCCAACCTTCCACAGGAGTCATCTCAGTCTGTTTTGGGCTACTGAATGCTGCAGACTGGGGAACTTTTAAACATCAATCCGTTTCTCGTAGTTCTGAAGGTTGCGAAGATCAGGGATGACTTACTGTGTCGTCTCATGGCAAAGGGTGGGAAGTAAGCATTAAGGGCTTAAGCGCACACTCTTAAGAGAGAGCTTTGAATGCAAGTATGTGTGTATGAATGTGTGCGTGCGACCGTTTGTGCATGTGTGTGTGCTTCTTGAGATTGACTTCGGGCCCTCAGACTTGCAAAGTACCCTGCTTTGCTTTCTGTTGCTGTGACAAACACCAAGACCAAAGACAACTTGGGATACAAAGGTTTCTTTCACCTTACAGCCTTCTAATCCATCCAAGGGAGGTCAGAGCAGGAACTCAAGGCAGGAACCTAGAGGCAGGAACTGAAGCAGAGGCCATGGAGGAGTCCTGCTTACTAGCTTCCTTCTCCTGCTGGTTTTGCTCAGCCTGATTTCTTATACAACCCAGCACTACCTGCCTGGGGTGGGGGGGTGATTGCCCACAGTGGCTAGACCCTCCCACAGCAATCATTAGTCAAGAAGATATCCCATAGACATGCTGATTGGGCAATCTGATGGAGTGTCAACCAACTGAGTGTCCTTCTCCCCAGACAGGGCATGATTCATGTCAAGGTGACAAAAATTAACCAGCATACAAGCCGAAGGCTGTGCCATGCCTTAAACTTAGCTCTTTTAGAAATTTCACACTTCACTGATGCATAAACCCTCACAAGGGCAGAGTTCTCCTGTCCTAACCATGCTCCCCTCTCCCAAAGCTGTTGCACTGGAGATTCAATCCCAGTGCATGCTCTTGAGGGCACCTTCAAACCAAGGCAGAGTACTGTGTTTCGCTGACTCCCAGATGTAATCGCCAAGGTTATTTTAATGTCTCTACGGCAGAGGAAATGCTGCTGTTATCACTTTTAATGCCATCGATAGAAACTGCATTCTAGTGGCAGAGGTTCAAATGCAGAAGCTAAGTCCTTGGGATATAGACAGACTCTAGTTTGGATTGAGTGCATCATTAATTCCACCACTTCTGGCCACGTTTCCCCATGATTTTCAGCCATTCACCCATCCAGGAGGGGGAGATCTGCCTAGTCTACTAACAGAAGATTCTAGAGGTTGGTGCAGTGATAGGTTCAAGTATGTGGAAGAGGTGTGAAATCCGGACCAGGATACAGGATGCTTCTAGAATGATTTTCCTTGAGCAGCTGTGAATTGGAAGAGTTGACGTGGCAAGTGTCTGCTGGGTCAAGACAGGATCCCCAGTTTTCACTTGGGATCCAGTTTCATAGCATGTTTTCTGGCTAGTTTTAAGTTTCACCTTTTGTCCAATTAAATCGAAGCCTCTCTTAACTTTTTCAGTCAACAGGTTTGAGCCAGGAGACACTACACAAACATGCCTACTCTGCATGTAATACATGCACACACCAGATTTGTTGTAAGATTAGGTTAACTGAATGCTTCTGTTTGCAACATTTTTTAGGTCTCATTTTCTTGCTTGTTTTTTTTTTTCTTTTTTTGGGGGGATAGGAGGAGGATAGCAGGGAAGTTACTGGGAATTGAACCAGACCAGGCAAATTTTTGAGTGATATCCTCCGCCTTTTTGGTATTTTGTTTTTGGTTTTGAGACAGGGTTTCACTAGGTTGCCCCAAGCTGGCTTTGAACTTACAATGTAGCTCAAGCAGGCCGTGAACGTATGATCTTGTTGCCTCAGCCTCCAGATGACAAGGCAATGGCACCAGGTCAGACTTGCCTACTCACTAACCATTACTCTGTAATAATTACATTGAAAACACAAACCCAGAGACTTACCCTAAGGCCTGAGAATAATACATACTAAAATCTAGAAGCAGGCTGTACACCAGAGACCCCTGAAGAACAGGATGTGCTATTCTTCGTGTCTAGCGTGTCCTATCTCCATGCTGCCCCCGCAGTGTTGGGCTTCTCCCAGCCTCTCACTCCATCTCATCCATATCCTTTGCCCATCCCTAAATACAGCTCATCTGTAGCCTGGTGGATCACGGATCACGGGCACCAACGTTTTAGCCTCGGGCATGTCTCGTGCAGCTGAGCTTAGAGTTTGAAAGCGTGGCAAGCTGGAGCTGGTGATTCTGTGATCTTGACCAAGCAGTTGAAATTCTTGTCCTTCTGTCCTTCTTCATGTGTAAGACACCCAGGGCATAGGCTTGGAACAGGTCACGTGCAATGTGGAAGGAAAGCACGAGGAAGCCTGCTTGTTCTATGCACTTAGTGACAGTTGGCATTACTGTCACAAAGGCACCGTGTGGAGGCCAGGGTTTAAAAAGAATGTTTAGGTCATCACCCCCTGTTTGCCTCATGTATGTGGAGGGATGGGAGAGGGTGTCTGGGTGTAGTTGCGTGTGATGGCACACCTGAACACGGGTATTTATGCATGTGGGGGTCATAGGACAACTCTGGGTATCATTCCTCTGGCTCTGTCCACGACTTTTGGACACAGGGTCCCTCGGTGGCCTGGGGTTGATGGATAGGCTAGGCTGGCTGTCCAGCAAGTTCAGAGATCCAGCTGTCTCCATTTCCCCCAGCGCTGGGGTTTCAAGTGTGTGCCGCCACCCAGAAGTGTTTACACGGGCTCTGGGGACTCAGGTCCTCATGCTTGCAGGGCAAGTACTTCACTCACGGAGCCCTCTCTCCAGCCCCACCTAACTCTTTCCACAGCTGGAGAAAGCAGACGGTTCTCTGGAGACTTAGCAGAACTCTAGGGGTTGGGGTGGGAATGAAACAAGCAGGTGAGATTTAAGGGGCTCTGTTTTGGCTGCTCAGACTGAGCTCTCAGTTACCCTTCTGCAGGCCAGGGCTTGCCCTTAAGAGTCAACTCCGATAGACTTCTGACCGTTTCCTAAGAGAAAGGGCAGACAGGGCAACTGAGGACCAGGGCTTCCTTGCTATGGTCATTCACTTTGTCTGTTCCTGGGCTGAGAGAGAGAGAGAGGAGGCCTGGGGTTTGGAAGTATTTCTGTGTTTTGTTCCCAAACCTCCCAGTGGGCTAAAAAGGCAGGAACCTCACTCCCACGCGTCTGGCTCCAAGGTTCTGAGTTCATGAACAATGCTCCTACATTATTCCAGAAGCAAAGGTATGTCTTCACCCATGCATGCAAAGGGTCGTTCCATAAGCCGTAAATTGCCCACACACCTCAGTGCCAGGATATGGGCCACGGGGCCCCTGCCTGTGAGGGGCCTTGTATTCTAACCGTACAGACGAGGAAGTAGACCAGGTTGTAGGAACCTGTTCCACCTCAAGAACCAGGACTATCTACTTATTTAATCTACTAAACTGGGTCATCTGGCCTATCTGACTCTAGCTTACCCCCACAGCATCGCTTCCTTGGGGCCTGCAGCTCCTGAATGACCAAGGGAAGCAGCCGTCCCCACCCTCAGGATCCCTACCTGTCCTGAGTTGTCTGAACTGTCCCCGGACCACGGAGCACACTGCCGTGGGAAGCAGGCCTCCAGTGCTGTGGGAGCCTCCCTGTTCTCTGGATGAGTAAAACGCTATAAAGTCCTGATTTAATTGTTTCCTCCAATTTTAAGAGCCAATATCCCAAGCCAGGGCCTGCACTGCCGCACCCCAGGGAGGAGGCCCCGTTCCTAGAGAGCCCTGCCCTAAGCCTTCCCAGATGGACTGATAAGCCCTGAGAGGCTGGACTAAGAGCCAGGGCCAGCCCTGAGCTTGTCAATCTCCCCCCAGAAATAAAATAAAAATAAAAAGTTGAACTAGGTTTTGACATCTTAAAGAATTATTTATTTATTTATTATTATTTTATTCTTTTGTTATAAAACTAATAGAACCACATTACAGAAAGTTAATGAAATAAAAAAAAAATTAAAATATGCCACAATCTGCATGTGACCACTATTGGCATTCTAGACAGTTCTTCAAGACTTAACTATGGCAACATTGATTTATACCATTATAATTACACTGCACATATTTTTTCTCATTCCACGTTTTTCTTTGTTATGTAATTATAAGGATGTCTGTGTTCTTTTTAATTTAAAGACTTATTTTCAGTGTGTGTTTGTGTGTGTGTGTGTGTGTGTGTGTGTGTGTGTGTGTGTGTGTGTGTGGCCCGTGGAGACCAGAAGAGGGTATGGGAGCCCCTGGAGCTGGAATCACCAGTAGTGGAGAGCTGCCTTACATGGGTGCTGGACTTCTGCACTCTGGATACTTGGAAGAGCAACCAGCACCTTTACCTTCTTTTTTTTATGTTTAAAAAAAGTGGCATCGTTTTATTTCTGCTAGCAGGCATGGGCTGCTGGGTGTGGGGGCTCCATGCAGGTGTGGATGGGGGAGGGTTAGAGCCACTTCTGGGGAGCCTGGAGGAAGAACTCCTGGCAAGCTAGAGCTGAGCGGCCAATAAGGTTGGGAAACTCTCGGAACTCCAGCTGTCCATCACTGTTGAGGTCCTCATCATCGCTCAAGGACCCAGGGTGCCTCTGCTTCTTCCTGAAGGCAGCCGGCCCTGTCAGTGAAGGCGAGGAGCTCGGTCTCGGAGTTGGCAGCTGCTCCCATCCTCCCCACTGTACTCTGAATATCAGCACGCAGGGATTGGATGCATCGCTCAGCCTCTGCAAGCTTGGATTTTTGCCGAACTGAGGAGCGAGGCAGGGCTGCGGCTGAGGCTGGCGGAGCTGGGGCGCCAGTGGCTGCACCCCCACCTTCCGACCGTGCTCTCCACACCCAGGGCTTATGCTCTTAAGTAATCTTCGTAGCTATTTTTTTAACCACTGCGAGAAGATACTACTTAATTTTTCCCTTTAACTTGGATGTTTAATATCACAGTTTCTTTTCTCTTCCTATTTCATAACTAATGAATACCTTCCAACCTGTGGTAACACCCTTTCCCCCAGAATAGGGTACCATGGTTGCAGATTAGGCCAAAGAATAGACGAAGCTGAGGCCTAAACAGCAAGAATCCTAACTTTCTCAGTATCTAGAAAATAGCAATAAAATTTCTCTGGGACTAGGTAAAAAGTCAAAAGATATAGGAAGAGGAAACAGAAATGGTTGGAAATGCCTGCATTGTATGGGGCCCTGCGCCAAAAGAGTGAGTCATCAGCCTACACTCGGACCTGCCCTCGTGCACAGAGGGGCTGCCGAGTGGCACCACCCCACACAGCTGGCTGCTTCAGCGCCTTACGAAGGTTCCAGTGGGGTGGAGACCACAGGCAAGGGCAGGTCAAGGCCAGGACCCCAGAGGCATAATATGCAAAGAAGCTGGGAGGTGGCGTGGAAAGTTACTCAGAGGTACGACTGCCCCATCCCTGTCCAGGAGGCCACTTCGCCCTGCACGGCTCTGGGCCCACTCCTTGCTGCCATCTGATATGTCTGCGCTCCTCCCACCTCGGTTTCTTCTGGGCTTTATCTCTTCAGCAGGCTGCCCTGTTGGTCACTCTTTTCACCCCACTAGATAAAACGAAGGTTGTTTTGCATCTGAGAGTGGCTCCCTCAACTACTTTAATTGTAGTTCCAGGACAACTGATTACCAGCCAGACAGCCGAGGGCACCACTGCTGTCCCAGGCTTCACCCCAAGCCAGACCCTTCCGTGTCCCCAGACCCACCTCAGCACCTGCGTTGAAGTCTGCTTCCCTGCGGGCTTCCTCTCTGGTTTTCATCACTCCCCAGACGCAGAGCCTTTCTTCCCCCAAGCCACACTTCCCGCCTGGGTGGCAGCACACTTGGACTGCCTGGTAGCTAGTCCTACCTGCTCGGTCCTAACACGGCACAGACGCGGGAGTCCAGTGTCGTCCCTGTATACTGGCCACCCTTCTTCCGGCCTGTGAGTGACACCACCCACACCCAGTCCTCACACACATGTGACACCGCTGGACTCCAGTGCAGCACCGAGCAGTCCTCACCATCCCTCTCTCCCAGCCACCTCCCTCCAGAGCCCACCCAGGGCCCCTCACAGCGTCCACTCCACTCCCTCCCTGAGCTGGGGCTTCCCTCTCCTGCTAGAGCAGGGGTTCCCGACCTTCCAGATGCTACAACCCTTCAATACAGTTCCTCATGTTGCGGTGACCCCCCCTCCCCGCAACCATAAAAGTATTTTCATTGCTACATCACAACTGTAATTCTGCTACTGTTACGAAGCATAACCTAAATATTTTCCAGTGATCCTAGGCGACCCCATGAAAGGGTCATTGGATCCCCAAAGGGGTTGTGACCCACAGGTTGAGGAGCACTGCCCTAGGACAAGATCACATTCTGAATCCAAGCAAGCATTCATTCATAATGCAGCTAATGTGTTCAGTGGGGATAAAGCAGATTTGGGGAACTGTTCAGGAATAGTTGAGTTTACACAGGAAGGCCTTCTCCGGGGCTACCCCCCCCCAGTCTCTTTTCGCAGTTCACTCAGGCCGATTGGGGTCACGCTGTGTCGCCTGGCCAGCGGCTTCCTCTGTCTTGTGTGCTTGCTGTTTGCTCTCCCAGCTCAGCAGCCTTGTTACCCGCTCCTAATGCCCTTCCTCCTGCGGCACACCTGCCCTCCTGCGGGTAGGCACCTGTGTTTACCTGGGAAGTCGTGTTCGGTAAGCAGTGTGATGTTTTCCTCCGGACCCCCTGCCTCCATGCGGAAGGCTTTAGAAGATCCTCTTTCTCTGACTGTTTGTGTTAGGTGGTGTCATGTCTTCCATGAGTATTTCTGTAAGTATTACTCAAAAGCACGCTGCTGAAACGTTCAGAGTCAGGTTTTCCTGAAGAGAAGGTTCTCAATAATGTGTCTGGGTTCTCTCCCAGCTTTCAGGCAATCTGTTTTGCTGTTTTGTTGCTCCCTTCCCAACTATGTGTCCTCTGGGATTAAAGAGAAAGCGGGCATTTCTAGATCTGCCAGTGTGCTTGAATGGAGGTGAATATACATAAACAGTCAGGTAAGAAAAGCAAGACTCAGATGTTGATTAATGCTGTAGTAGGTGCAAACTCGATATTACTGAAATGTCATAAATGAGAAAGTAAGAAAAGAGCCTTCTTATTAATTTATTTTATTTTTAATTAAAATATAAATACAACATTGTTCCCTTCCCTCTGCTCCATCCAGCCCCACATGTGCCCCCTTCCTCTCAAGTTCACGGCCTCTTTTTCTTTAATTATTATTGTTTGATATACATATATGACTATATAAATAAGTGCACAGATACAATCTGTTGCATGACTTAGTGTTGTCTGTATGTACATGTTTTCAGTGCTGACCGCTAGTAGGTAACCAGCTAAGGGGAGAGTCAACTGTGGCTCATCCAGGATGGGGCCTGTGGGATTCCCTCATCCACGCTGACATGCACCCCTCATCAAAGAAGTTTCCTTCTGCAGCAGAAATAGAGCATTGCAGAAAGTAGTCAAAATATCCCCAACTGCATCCACAGCTAAGCCTACACCTCACACTCAGGGAGCATCATGGGAGAGGGAACAGAAAGACTGTGTAAGCCAGAGGTCCAGAAAGTCTCCCGTGAGATCGTGTCTTCTGCATATGGCGGGCAGCTGTACCCAGGAAATCTCAACAATATGGCTGCCCAAACAAGACCTGACCAATGCCAGCACCAGCTCACATGAAAAAGGCATGCTGGGAACAGCTCTAAGGGCTCACCTAAAAAAGCTCACATGTGAAAGCCTGAATAAGGACAGTGTCCTCTTTCACCTCAGCTGGTTCCACTGTGGCCTCTCCTGTTGTAAAAATAAGGGTGTGAATTTAATATGTTTATATGGCCAAAGTAAAACCCTGAGGCCAAAATCCACTTCAAAATAAGCACAATGAAATGCAAATGTACACAAAGATTGCTTCTCACAGCATCCTATCACACATGACGAATCCTACCCAGACATGACACAGGGTAGAGTAAGTAACGAGACAAACCCCAGAGTCCTGTCTCCGTCACAGTGCACATGCTGGTGTGACCAGGCAAGAGAGCCCATGAGGAGAGCCAGGGAGGCTACCAACACAGAAAACCTTCTTCTGCTAAAACCACACAGGAACTTTCAAATATTCTGGTTTTCATCCTTCTCAATCTAGGGGAAGATTTTACACCCAAAAGCAAGTTAAGAACGTGATGACAGTATCTTGCATTTTTTTTTTTAAGTACATCAAAATAACTTCTCGACAGGAGCCCTGAAAAACCAAATGAGGAACTCAGAAACTTGGTCCATAAGTAACTGAAAGAGCCAAGATCTCCAAAAATGAAAACCAAAGAAATGGACATCTTAAAACCAAAATATGAGACATGAGGAGAGATCTGTAAGGTAGCCTCTTGACTGAATTACAATTGATCGTAACCCACTAGAGAAAAGACGCGCTCCAATAAATAATGACAGTTTCCTGCACGGAACAAACACTTGAATACTAGCGTCAAAGGACCCATCCAAAAGGGAGCAGCCATACCGAAGATGGCCCATAAAACACACCAGAGGAGAAATGCTGATCCTAAGGCTGCAGAAAAACCTTCCCACTTGAAAACCAGAAGAAAGACAGCGTTGAGGACCTATGTGGATATACTCATTAATCTAGAAGAGTGAAACACTGTTCTGAAAATCCTAGAACTCCGTTCCTAACTAAACTGTGAGCTGGGTGTGGTCATGAAAGAGAAACAGGTTTGGTTGAGCAAAGAGTGAGATCACGTATATCCTACATTCTTTCCAAAGAAGTTATTTCAAGGGCAAGCCCTGAATGAAAATGACAAGAAAGGGGAGCTTTTGCATGTGCCAAGTCTAAAAACTAGCATGTGCTGACTGTTCACAAGGGATCAAACGTGACTATCGAGAGAAGAAACAGTAGCTACTGGAAAGAAGAATGAGTCATTCATTTACTCTTTCTGGGAATATCACCCAGGGATATACTCTAAGCAAGTGAAAAAGAGAGTCAGAATTAAAACATCAACAGCCAACATGGCAGTAATAATAACAGCCAAAATATCAGGGCTTACTTTGATACAAGCAACATTTCAAACAATACATTATGTCTTATTTTAACTTTCTCATGGCACCATGGTTAGATACTGTTAGCAACACTAAGCAGATAAATAAGCTGAAGGGAGTCTGAAAGACAATGGAATTAAGCAGAAACAGGGAATTCTGGGAGCAAAAGGGAACAGTAGAAGGGGGCAGGGAGATGCGAGGGACAGGGAGAAGCAGGGGAAGCAGGGAGAACTACCCAAAACGAAACTGTGTCTGAAAACCTCATGTGGAAAACTCAGCTGGTAAGCTGATTTTAAAAATCAGGCTGGAGAGGTGGCTCAGCAGTTGAAGAGTTGGCACTCTTGCAGAGGACCTGATTTCACTTCCCAGCACCCCCATCAGATGGCTCAGTGTTGTCTGTAGCTCCATGTGACTGTGTGTGTGAGTCTTCTAACTTCTTTCTTCTTGTGCAGGGTTATTTTAGCTGGTGTGGGTCCTTGTGCTTCTGTGTGAGCTGTAAGACCACCTTGTCAATCTCTGTAACACCCAAAATGTCACCCACAGGGACTTTGTAGGCCCTGAGTGAGCATCAGCTTGAAGAGTACTATCATCTTCCAGGCCACAGACACACCCGTCTGTCCATTTTTGGTCAGATTCCTCAATTTCGTATTGTTCATAGCATGGCAGCCTTTCTCTTCTTTTGTTACATTCATCCCTCAGATGGTCAGGGAACCCATTGCAAATGGAATTGTTTTTCCTGATTTCCATTGGTCTTGTTCATCACCAGCCTGTACAAAGCAACCAATTCTTTTTTTTTTTTTTTTTAAGATTTATTCATTATGTGTAGTGTTCTGCCTGCATGTACACCTGCATGCCAGAAGAAGGCACCAAATCTCATTATAGATGGTTGTGAACCACCATGTGGTTGTTGGGAATTGAACTCAGAATCTTTGGAAGAGCAGCCAGTGCTCTTAACCTCTGAGCCATCTCTCCAGCCCAGCAACTGATTCTTATGTATCAATCTTCTATACTTTTTGTGAATGTCTAAGAATTTCTACATCTAAGGTTTCCTTTCTCTGTTCGCTCATTCCTTAGCCACGGTTTCCTTTAAATCTTATTTTTAATATGTGTGCAGGTGTGTGGCCTTGTGCACTTACACACCTGTGATTTAAAAAGTTGGACCATAGCCTCAAGGATCCTCCCCAGAAACGCCATCCACCTCTTTGAGACACCAGGTAGGTCAGACTGGCTATCCAGAGAACTCCAGGGATCCCACTACCCCTGCCTGAACTTACAGTGAGCCCACTGTTCATGTGGGTCCAGGAAATTGAACTCAGTGCCTCATGCATGCAAAGCAACCCCTTTACTAGTTGAGCTATGCCCCACCCTGGCTTCCTCTTTAGCACTGAACGTACCTTGTTGAAGCCATTCTGCTAAGGTCTGTGCTAGATCTCTGCCCCTTCTTGCTAGTGATATCTCACACTTTTACCATGATGCTCTCTGCCAAGATGCCCTCACTGAAGGCTGAGATGCCCCACTTTACTGTCTAATGCTCTTCCACTGAGCTATGCCCCTATAGACACACAGTTTTGGGTTTTCAGCTTCCAGAATTCTGAGCCAAATAAAGCTCTTTTCCTTGTGCATAGCCCAGACTCCAATACATCGTTAGACTCTATAAAAAGACAACAACACCAGACATTTCTGATATCAAAGAGAATGAGCTATGCTTATTGACATGCTAAGGAGCCAGATGACCTTTGTCTTATACAGCTTCCTCTTTTTTTTTTTTTTTTTTTTTTTTTAAGCCATACACCTGTTGATTGTATTGGGTTGAAATGTTCTTGGGACCAAGAGGACTACAGATATTACTCTGATCTTGGTGTCATTCGAACAGATTTCTTCTCTAAGTCTGGTTCTCTCGGTCACTCAAGCATTGTAGTTACTAATGCCTTCATCCTGAAAGAAGCGCCAGAGGGGAGGGGAGCATTTCCAGACAGAGGAAGGCTTGGCACCCACCACCACCCCGTGCGTGGCAGACAAACTTGAGTGACAACCCTATCAGTGAATGTGATAGTAGCTACTGACCAGTCGGACTGGGCAAAGGTCCTTGAGTAGCCTAGGAGGTCTCTGCATATGGCTGTTTGGCAGCCCCGGTGACAGTGGAATGGGACAGGTTCCACAGATTGAAGTGTGCCTTCCAAAGAGTGCTCA
>NW_026592666.1:9655588-9685003 GCF_907164565.1 Psammomys obesus | reverse complement strand
ATGGGACAGGTTCCACAGATTGAAGTGTGCCTTCCAAAGAGTGCTCAGCCACAGATGCAAATGTGGGCACACAGCAGGTCAGGAGTGGGTCAGGGAAGCCCAGTGGGAGAATGAACACCTCTAGAGCATGCTCCAAACTGGCTCACAGGCCATCTGCACAAGCCATGGGACAGGTCAGCTGGGGGAGAAAGCTGCCACAGACTCATTCTGCTGTAACCTGTCCACATCTCTCTCCTCACACCTCCCAAGCAGCCAGCACCTGAGCAGGACCATAACCCCTTACTGCACTATAGGGAAAGTGCAGGAAACAGAGGCAGGGCTGTCTTCCCTGATTGAAAGTCCATGTGTGTCCTTCGGCCTTCAGAACGCTGGGAGTGGGAGGCAGGAAGAGGATGGTGGGGTTTTATTACACTTCGGCATGTGACTGGACATGTGGTAAATTGAAACATTGTCTTAAGGAATTATAGGTATTTCCAACAGAGAAATATGAGAACAGTTTGATCCAGCAATGTTGTCTTGAATTTTAACTAGTGTTCCTTGGCAGAAATCGAAAACCAATGTGGACAAATGAATGTTCTAAAATTCCTAACTGTGGACAGGGGACTGAAGGCTTGGGGCATGCTGTTGCTTTTTTGTTTGTTTGTTTGTTTTGTTTTGTTTTGTTTTGTTTTTAATTTATTTAAATGTGAAGAACTGTACAATCTATCTCTTTCTTGTTAGATTTCTGCTGTTAGGCCTTCACAACCCAAGTCAGGTGATGGTCCTCTCCAAGGCCTATATGCCCACTGGGTACCAACCTCCTCTGATGGGTACCAACCTCCCCACAATGGTACTATCTTTTCCCTGGTACCAGCCTCCCCACATGGGAACCCCCTCTTTCCCTGGGAACTACCTCCCCCATGGGTATCATCTCTTTCCCTGGGCATCAGCCTCCCCTAGGCACCATTCTTTTTGTATCTTTATGTATTTCTGGGTACAACTTTCCAGCTAACTATATCTTTCTAGTGGGTACAATTTCCCCGATGGGTACAGTTCCCCCACTGGTTATGTGCTGGTTAGATTTTTGTCAGCTTGACACAACCCAGAATCACCTGGGACATGAGGACCTCAATTGAGAGGATGCCTCCAACATATTGGCCTATGGGCAGGTCTGGGCATATTCTTAATTAATGACTGACATGGGAGGGCCCAGCCCACTTTGGGTGGTGCCACCTCTGAGCAGGTAGTCCTGAATCGTCTAAGAAAGCAAGCTGAAACAAGCCAAGAAGAGCAAGCCAGTAAGCAGTACCCCTCTGTGGGACCTATGTCTGCTCCTCCCCAAGCTGCTTTTGGCTGTGATGTTTATCATAGCAAGAGAAGGCAAATGAGGAGGGAACTTCCTTGCTAGGTACAACTTTCCCACCAGGCAGGGGCTTTCCACTCTGCACTAAATGAATCTCCCTTGGGGACCCCAACCTTGCTAGCTGCTAATATACTCTACACTTACAGAGCCCTCAACAGCAAACAAGGCACCTCCTCTAAAAGGTCCCCTTTGACCTTCATCACTGCCCTGGAAGGCAGTGAGTAGCCTTTTCCATCTTCCAGATGAGGGAGACAGGGAGGATGCTCCATTTTTACCCTTATCTCTCATCCAAATGCCCCATTCTTGTTTTTCACAACGCTCTGGCCCACTATGGCTTCCGTGGAGTGTTGGCTCCTGTGTCAACTGACTCCACCAGAAGAACATCACTGCACACCCATGACCCTCACTGCGCTCACAGTGTAGTGCTCGCTTGGGAGAAGAAGGGCAAAGGTGGCACCTGCCCCACTCTCTCTGCCTCCTTCCCTTTCAGGTGTCCCGAGAAGACATGCTGAAGGCACAAGCATGTGTCGCCATGCTTGGCACCGCACAAGGCTGGTGTTGGCATGAGTCCAACACGGAAGGACACCCAGAGGAAAAAAGAACCTCCTGTAGCCTAGTGTGGCACTTTCACACCAAGTCCCCACATGGCTTTCACTTCTCTCTTGGCATAAGCTGGGGGCTTTTTCACGCTGCTCCCTCTGCCTGGCAATATGCTGCCCCTCCCGGGAGGACCCCACACCTTGGAGAACTTGTCCTAAGAACTCAGAGTACCAGCCTATGCCCATCAACACGTGAGCTCACTTTCCAAAACAACCCTGAGAACAAGGTAAGTGAAAGAACACGCAGCACTATGTGGAAAGAGCACTTCCAGGCCAGCAACCACCCAGGCCCACCATGGGAGCCTGCGAGAATGCAACCATCACAACTGAGGCCAAGCTAGGACCCAGTGAAGCAATGGGTGCTGCTGGTATGATAAAAGAAGGCCAGCTCTCCTAGGCTCTAAGGCTGACAGTGACATCTGGGGTCTTGAGTTCTCAGTATTCTGAGCATGTCCTACAGGCCACATAAGTATTCCACATGGGGTACTGGACTGCAGCAGGCTCTTGTGTCAGGGGTGCACTTGAGAGCGTATTTGCTGTGCAAGGTGTTTCTTCTACACAGGTTCCATGAATGGCAAGAGATAGGGGACATTTTCCTAATTCTGTGTGCATGGTGATTTGTCTGGATGCATGTCTGTGAGCCACCTGCATGCCTAGTGTCCATGGAAGTCAGAAGAGGGCATCCTACTCCGGATTAAGAATCCATGACCTGAATAAGTAAGACTCATGGAGAAACCACCTGATGCTCAAATCCTAGCTTCCATTTCAGGAGTCAAAACCGATTACCTAGAAAACAACCACCTCTTTGTCATCTAGCATAACTCTGAACAGCTCTGGAATTTTAGGAAGAGAAGTAGGGGCCAGTTTTCTTTAGGTCAAAAAAAAAAAAAAAAGTCAAATTTGGGGCTGGAGAGATGTCTCAGTTTGTAAAGTGTTTGCTGTTCGTGAGGATCTGAGTTTGAACCCTAGAACTTATTATTAATTTTTAACACCATTCTTGAACCTGGAGAGATTGCTCTGTGGCTAAGAGAGCCCTGGCTGATCTTGTGAAGGACCCGGGTTTGAGTCTTAGCCACATGGTGGCTCACAACTGCCTGTAACTCCAGGCCGAGGGGCTCTGATGCCCTCTTCTGACTTTCTCATGCACACATGGTGGGCAATGCAGACACTCAAATGCGCACACATACACACAAAAAGTAAATAAAAACATTTAATGACAAGTTCAGTGGGTGCATGTCTATAGTTCCAGCACTTAGGAGGTAGAAAGAGGAGGCCACCTGGAGCTTTCTGGCCAGCCAATCTAGCTGAATCAGCAGCTTCCAGGTCAGAAAGAGACCCTGTCTCAAAAAAGTAAGGTGGAGAGCAACGGAGGAGGCACCCGATGTTTACCTCCAAACGCATCTGTGCACACGAAAGCGAAATTAGCAAAACAGCTCCCTGCTCCCCCAAGAAACTCAGACCCTTGGGACACCTTTCTCTCCCACTTCCTTTCCTCTGAGTGTTTTATCAACTACTGTGGTGGGAGGCACGGAGCTGCAGGTGCTTTTCTACTTAGAGGGACAAGAAAATTCCATTTACTGCAGAATAACACGGTTGACTGCCCCCCAGGGAAAGGCACTCAGCATGTGGTGTTCTTGTTCCCTGTGTCCCTCTTTGGGCCCTGAGGTCTAGACTCTCTGTCTCCTGACTTGACTCCTAGGGTATCCAGGTCACAGAGGCTGTGGTACCCACCCACGGAGCACAGTGTGTACTAGTAAAGAGCACAGGAGCAGAGAGAATAGGAAGAATTGGGGATGGGGGGATTCTTTTTCCAAGAAAAAAGAAGTGCATCCAAGCATGAAAATGTACTGGCCTTCTTGCTGAGGGCTCTGAAAGTACAATCAGCCTCTAGAATCATCTAGAAGGGACTAGAATCAATTCTCACCAACACTTACTGGTTGAGGTGAATGGCCCCAGCTTTACTCTTCCATTTTTAAATAAAGAGAGTCAGGTCTCATAGCCTGGGTATTGGGAAAACTGGACAGTGTTCTAATAATTCCACTCCTGGGTACATTCACCTAAGAGAAATGAAAGTGTATCCACAAAAGGACTTGAGTAAGTCTCCCGAGCAGGGCTGGGGATGTGGCTCAGTTGGTAGAGTGCTTGCCTAGCATTCGTGAGGACCTGGGTTCAATCTCTACACCACATGACCTAGGCATGATGGTGCATGCCTGTAACTCTGACATTTTGGTGATGGAGGCAGGAGGACTGGAAGTTCAAGGTCACCCTCAGTTACACAGAGAGCTTAATGCCACCCTGTCCCATGCCACCCCATCTCAAGCAAAGAATCTCCCTGTCAGCTTTACCCTCAATAGTCCTAAACAGCATCCAGATTCATCAAGAAGTGATTGGAGATGCGACCAGCAGCATATCCGAATCATAGTCTCCTCAAGCTGTCACCATAGTACACTACCACAGACATATGGCTTAAAATGGCACTTCTTCATTCTGCTGTGTTTCCAGAGCTCAGAAGTCTGAGTCAGATTTCACCAGGCCGCAGTCAAGGCATCCACAAGGATGAGCCCTCTGAAGAAGAGAAGCCCTTTCCTTGCCAGCCTCTTCCACCTGCCTCCCATTCTTCCCCAGTCAACCGTCCCTCCACCTCTCTTACTTGCAATTGTGCTTAAGATCCTCCTGGGACACCTTCCCTGCCTGAGTCCTTTAATGCAGCCATACCTGCAAAGCTCCTTGGCAGAGGACATTTGCAGATTCCTGGGGTTAGAACCTGGACGTTTTTGAAGCCATGAGCTGACCTCAGGAGTATGCAACCTAGGAATCAAAAGCATTAAGCCACTGATGCCCTACAACAACACAGGTGACACCGAGCAGCAGCTGAGTTGAAGAAGCCCATCTAAAATATTGTATCTGAAGTCAGGTACGGTGGCATAGGCCAGCAGGCCCCCACTTCAGTCAGAGACAGGAGGAGCAAGCGTGTGTGGCAAGTCCAGGCTGAAATGGTAGACCCTGTTTTAAAAACAAAACAAACACACACACACACACACACACACACACACACACACACACAGAAAAACCCAGTGCATATCTGCATGATTCCGTTTCTATGAAGCCCCAGAATGGGTAAAACTAATGTATGCTGAATTCACAGTGAGTGTTGCCTGGGAGCAGGTGATTGACCAGAAAGAGACCAAAAAAAAAAAAAAAAAAAAAACAAAGCTAGAGTTACAGAAACACTCCATGTCTTGATGATCTTGATCGGAGGGCTGATTACAGTGCTGTGCACATTTGTCAAAATCAGGAAGTCTATGCTGCAGCTGTGCACTTCATTGCATGCGAATTTTTTCTTTATGCAAAAGTAGTATAGAGGCAAATATAAATAATGAAATAGGAAGGAGAAGAGAGGAAGAGGGAGAGAGAAGGTGGAGAAAGACAGGAAAGGCAGAGAGGAAGAACAGGGGGAGGTGGCAAGGGGAGAAAAACAAAGGCCAGTGTCAAGGAGCACGTTGGTTTCCCTCCCTCACCTGCCCAGCCATGGACAGAGCGTAAACAGAGGAAAAGGGCCTGTGACTTACTCTCCTAGAGAGTCAACGGTATTCTACCCTTTTGCGGCCCTCACAGCTCCCAAGGCCAGATAATTTACAAGATAGGTGCCCAGGACATACTGAACACTTGTCTCCAGAAGTAAGAAAATATCCACATGTTTTTATGTCAACTATTTCCACTTTCAGTCATCCGTTCTAAATTTGTACATGTGCCTGAAATATTCTCTGTGTAGATCTGAGCACAGTCAAGAAGATCTTGGGGGATGGGGGAGCAGCCTTGCCAGGCCACAGAGGAAGAGGATGCAGCCAGTCCTGATGAGACCTGATAGACTAGGGTCAGATAGTAGGGGAGGAGGACCTCTCTATCAGTGGAGTGGGGGAGGGACAGGGGGAAGGTGGGGCTGGAAGGAGATGAGGGAGAGGGCAACAGCTGGGATACGGAGTGAATAAATTGTAACAATAAACAAACAAACACACAAATAAATAATATCCTTCATCTTCATCTTTTTCATTTAGAAAACAGTTTCCAATTTGCCAAAGAGGCTTCAGAAACAGCCCTCTTGATCTCTGAATAATACTTTACTGTGATAGCTGATTTACCACAGTTCACTTAGCTTCCTCCTTCTCCTTAGTCTGTCTTCACCCTCAATATCCCTCCCATGAGTTGTAGTTTGGGTTCTGTTGCTAAGGAGTGATGAAGCAGTCTGACCGAAAGCAGCTTGGGGAAGAAAGGGTTTATTTGCCCTGCATTTCCAGATCATAGCCCAACATTGACAGAAGTTGGGCAGAAACTCAAAGAGGAACTTGAAAGCAGGCTTGCTAACTAGCTGGCTCTCTCCCAGGCTCACGTTTACCTAGCGTTCTTATGCCCAGGACCGCTTGCCTAGGAAACAGGGCCACCCAAGTAGGCTGGGCCCTCCTGCATCAAGACAACAGTTAGGCCAACCTGACCTGGGCAATCCCCCAATTGAGACTCCCTTCTCAGATGACTCTAAGCTGTGTCCAGCTGACAGGTAAAGGTAGCTAGGGTACCGTGGAAAAACAGCGGCAGGCTAACCATCTCCACACACAGCTCTTCTCTTTCCTGAGTTGTTTAAGAAGGGAATAGTACAATAAGAAATCAAGATGAGGTGAAGGACAGTGGAAAAAAGAATCCATGGCATAGAATTCGAAGCTTAAGACCTTCTAGTCTACAGCCCTATTTGTATAAAAAAGGACCCTAAGGCCAAGGCATGTTTGAAGTGGAAGTAAGCCCCAAACCTAAAAGTCAGGCTCAGGGCGTCCCCTGAGAGCTACAGTCCTTCAGTCCAACAGAAGGAGCCCCATGCAAGCCCTGTTTACTCAGGAGCACATTTGTCCCACATCACCTGGGCAGGAAATTGGGCCCCTAGGTTACCTGTAAGAGAGGTCACCTAGACTAGAAAGAGCGGTTGGTCATGAGAAGACTCGGGGGGTTAGCATAAGGTTACATTCCAAGCTCCCCTCCGGAGTAACTGGAAAGAGAATTACTCTGCAAAACGAAAGGACAGAACTTTCTTTGCATCTGTGGGTCCTGTATGCTTCAAGTATGTGTGAGTTCCAGTGAGAGATTATTGATTCTGATGTGCTTATGCTAACAGGAGTCCCTCCCAGACACCATACAAAACAGACCACGCCCAAAACAGTGTGCAGTGCGCATTACAGTTTCCTGCAGTGGGTTCGCCTTCCTGGGCGTGCTTACTTGGACATTTACGTGTTCCCGAGGGAGAGTGCAGGGTGAGGCTTGGTCTAAGAGTATACAGAGAAGGGAAGGGCCAGGAGTCCCACCACTCATCATGCCTATTCTGGGCAGGAAATGAACTAACCATTTGTTTGGAGGTTTTGCTGTTGTTTATTTTTATTTTTGTTTTAAAATAGGGTCTTGCGTAGCCCAGGCCCACCTTAAAACCTGCTATGTTGTCAAGGATAGCTTTGAACTCCTGGTTCTTCTCTTTTTAACCTTTCTACCGCTAAGAATGCCTTCCCTGATATCCCATCTGTGTATCAAACCCAGTTTGGTAGGTCGTGTGGGGATAGAGATGAATAAGACAACTGTTTCCCATTGGAGGGCACAACAGCTCCTACAGGCAGGGCACAAGCTTGTAGGGGAAGGTTCTGCATAAGTGTTGGTCAGGTCGGGGATGAAGCACTGTGACAGAGGCATTGTTAGGCCGTTAGGAGTCTGGCCACTCACAGCAGACTGTCTGAGGTGTCAGTTGTCAGTGGTATTCTGAACTGTTCCTTATGGAAGGTACATTTCGTGCAAATATTTAGCCTCATCCTAACTCTGGGACAAAATGTCTCTTGATTCCTGTCCTAGCTTCATTTCTGTTGCTGTGACAGATAACCTGACTAAAAACAAACAAACAAAACAATATAGGGGAGGCAAGAATTTATTTGACCTAATTCCAAATTATATTCTGTCGCTTTGGAGAAATCGAGTCTGGGACTCAAGCAGCTCGTCATATCAATCCACAGTCAGGAGCTTGCTGCGCTCAGCTCACTTCCTCCTCTCTGACACAGTTCAGGACTGCCTGTTTGGGGAATGGTGCTGCCCACTTTGGCCTCTGTCTTCCTGCATCAATTAACAGGCATGACAGTCTCCTATGGACAAGCCCACAGGCCAACCTGATTTAGATAATTGCTCATTCAGACTGTCTTCCCGGTTTATTCCAGCTTGTGTCAAATTGACAGTTAAAACTAACCAGCACAATTATAATTTCCCAGTGGGGAAGGCTGGGGAGTCAAACAAGGTGAATTTTCTGAAACTCAGGCAAGAAAGTAGGCATTTTCTTATCTTTCTACCTAAAATAAAACGTCTAAGTGAAATAAGTCGTTACAAGAATATGCTAAACTTCCGATTTCTGAATGAGTGGGGAATCATCCAAAAATAAAAAATGGAACTACTATGTAATCCAGAAACTCATATTCCTGGGCATGTATCCAAGGGAAATGAAATCACGGTGCAAAGGATATCTGTGCTCCTGTGTTCTCTGTGACCTGATCTGCTATCACTGAGCTGTGGAGTTAACGCAGGTGTCTGTGGTCATCAACTTGACAGGCTCTATCGGCACCTAGGAGACAGGCCTAGGACTGTCTGCGAGGGATTATGTAGACGAGGTTAACAGAGAAGGAGGGCTGGGAGGGCATTCATCACTCTCTGCTTCCTGGCTGCCCGTGACTGTGAGCTCCTGCCTCAAGCTCCTATAGCTATGCCTTCCATGGCATGATGGCCTGTACTCTCAGCTACGAGCCAAAGGAGCCCTTTCCTTCCTTCAGTCGCCTTTGTCAGAGTATTTTATCCCAGCAACAAGGAAAAAAACCAATACAACATCTACGGACAGATAAACGAACAAAGACAACACTGTGTATGTGTGATGCGGGGTGTGATTATGGGTACGAGAGTCTACAGAACATGACTCAGTTTTCTTAAAGGAGGAGTCCTGACATTTCAAACAACGTGGGCAGACCTGGAGGCTCCCAAACGCTAAGTGAAATAAGCCAGCCCAGAAAAGCGCATGAATGCTCTCCTTCAGATGTGCACAGTCTGAGAAAGCTGAACTCACAGAAACTGGGATCTCGGTTCCTAGAACCTAGGGCGGGGCAGGGGAGGAGCGAGATGGTGATGGGAAAACACTGGTCAGTAGGCACAACATTTCATTAAACATGATAAACAGGTCCTGAGGCCCTCGCAGCACGGTGTCCTGCTAATGAAACTGCATTCTACATCTGTTAAGAGAGTTGCTCTCTGTGTTCTCATAAGAAACCGTGGCTGCATGAGGTGATGAACGTGTTAATTGGCTTTTAAAAATAAATCTCACCTACTTGGCACAGCTCTGAATCGTCTCTTGCTGGAGAGAGCTGCCTGAACTCTATCTCATTTTCCTCACCAGGTTCGTTGCCCTCTCCTGCCTAGGGCACCGGTACCATGGAACTGAGGCTCCTTTCAACACGGCCTCTTGTGACTTCCTTGTTGCAAAATCTGTGGAGGGTTCCCCTTACTGGATTAGTGTCCTGGAGCTATTATAATAAACGACCACAAACTAGGTGGCTGAAAACAGGCAAAATTTATTCTGGCACTGGTTGTTGTGGTCACAGAAGTATGACCACAGACTAAGCCAGGACATGGTCTTGGTTCTTGTCAACCTCCTTGGTGCTCCTTGGTTTACAGTTAGAATTTCAGCCTCTGCCCCTCTCTTCATGTGGCCTTCTATTTCTTTTTAACATCTTATCTTATTATATATAATTATATCTGACATAATTATATATTTTCCATATATACTTATATAACATACAGGTAGGTCTATATTAAGCAGGGCCTCATGTAGCCCATGTAGCTGAGGATGACTTTGAACTTGTGGTTCTCTCAAGTCTCTGCCTCCTAAGGCTGGGATTATGGGAAAATGCCACCAGAGCTGGTTTATGCAGTTCCAGGGATTGAAGCCAGAGCTCCATACATGTTGGGCAATCACCTTCCCAACTGAGCCTCATCCCCAGCTCCTGTGTGTGAACCTGTGTCCAGCTTCTTACAAGAACACAGATCATTAGAACACAGGGCTCACCATGGCCTTGTGTTCTCTTGATTACATCTGTAAGGACGCTTTCCCAGCGAAGGCTGCCCTCACAGAGAACCAGGGGCAGGACCTAGAACTCTCCCTTGGGGAGACACCTTGAGCCCATGGTTGTCTCATCTTACACTCACCCCGGCAAGCCCCTTTCTTCTTGAGCTACCTTCTAGACTTCCTCAGTAGCCCTAAGACTTGCCATTTCCTCCTTAGTCTTCTCTCTGCCTACCGTCCTGTCATGAGTCTCTGATGGGGCTTTCCTTTGGCGTGTCTTTTCTCAGTTATCTGGAAAATTCCAAACCACTCTGTTGTGGTTAGGGTATCTCCCAAGAGTCCATGATGACTGGCCAGGGGTAGACATTTTAAGACGGGGCGGGGAGGGGAGCTAGATCCTTGAGTTACTGTGGGGTACTCTCAAAACAAAGTTCTCTTGTGACCCCCTGCGTTCTATAAGAAATGACCTCAGCCCCTTCTGGCTCACGCTGCTTCTTGGTGCCTTCTGTGATCTAGGCTCCACCAGCTGCCCCATGCCATGGGCCCTCAGCAGGACTGAGTCCACACAGACACCGCGCCTTTGAACTGCCTGGAATGTGAGCTACAAAAACTTCTCCTCTTTACTGTGCTGCCTCTGGTATTTCACTGTAGGGATACAGAGCATTGGAACAAGAAGGCAGCACAGTTCTCCAGAAAGCCACATGCCCCTGTGGCCTTGATTTCTTTGTCTAGACTGACCCATCTCTATAACTGCTCACAAAACATTTCGTTATGTGACAGTTTGTTTTGATTGTCGAGCTAATAGGATTTAATATCACCATAGAGACAAATCTCTAGGCACATATGTAAGAGATTATCTAGACTAATTAACCTAGATTATCAGTACCTATATTAATTGAAGTGGGCTGTACTGTTCAGTGTGCTGGGGTCCGAGCTTGAACAATGGAGAAAGGTGACCAGCAGAAGTGCTTGTCACTTTGTTTTTTGACTGTGGATGAAATGGGAGGAGCAGCTCATGCCTGCTGCCATGATGGGCTCCCTCCAGCCCTGAATTAGAGCAACCCTTCCTTCCTCCAACTGCACTGGTTGGACATTTTGCTACAGGAATGAGGAGAGAAATGAATACAGGATCGATAGTCCAGTTAGACATTCAATGCCGGTATCCGAAACCTGCCTGTTCCTCTGGCTTACCTCCATGAATGGCGCCATCACTCGTGAGCCCCTGGAATCTGACTCTGTCTCTCACCCACGAAGCCTTCTTCTTTGTTCTCCACTGCCAACCGTTATCAAGGACTGTCCATCTCCCAGGCCAATAACAGAACTTCCGCATTTGTGATACCTGAGTCTCACCATTCCTTCCATATTTAGCTGTCTGCATGTCCTTATGATCCTCAGAATAAGGAGTAAATTCACCAGCATAGACTTTGCATCCCTCCATGATGCATGCAGGCACGCCTACCTCCATCTCTACATTCCGCCCACGTTAGCATCCTAGGCAAAGCCACCCACTTACACGCTGACTCCTGAGGATCAGGTTTATGATCCTCTTCCTTTAACACCTTCTCTCCTGCCCTCCTGTCTATGAATCAAACTTGAATTTTATATCCATTCACTCAACAAGTAAGTTGAATGCCTGTAGTGAGAATTTTGTTTTTAAAAAACACAGAAATATTATAAGAATAGGTTTTATTTTAATCCCAGGCGTGTGGATATGGGGTTGCTTCAAACCGTCTGCAGTGGCTGACTATGATTTATCTCCTGCTCTAGTAGAAGCATGGTTTTGCCAGTTTCACATAATTTCTGCGATTGCATGACATTTGGATTTCTGGGAATTTTCAGAGGGTACATAAATGCTAGAGCCTCTATAGGCAGGGTTGACGGTTGTTGGTTGTTGGGGGGTGGCGTTTGTTGCGGTTTGTTAGTGGTTGTGCTCAAAGAAGAAACAAAAAGAAATTCGATTCAAGGATCTTTGTATCTCTCTCCCCCTCTATCCTTCTTTCTATCCTCTCTAGGGATAGGGGGTGAAATGGGGAGAGGGGATAAAAGGGTAGAAAGAAAGAACCCACAAAGACAAGCTACAGTGCCTACTACTCTGTGGCAAGAAACATTGTAGCCATTGAAGACACAGAAGGAAGCAGGACAGAAAAAGGCAACTTCTAACCTTGTAAGCTAGTATTTTGGCTGAGGGAGACAAACACAATATACATTCAAGCCAATGCATAGAGAAAGCAGAAGGGGAGGCAGGCTGCAGAGGAAGGTGGAGTGGGGTGGGCCCGGGAGACCTCGGTGAGCAGATGTGGCTGGGAAATTACGCCTTCCCAGAGATCTTGGGAGCATCTCCCAAGCCCAGGGTCAGTGTAATCATCATGAATGTATGACATCTCCATCCGCTCCCCCTAGCATTTAGTATGAAGCAAAGTAAATTCCCTGATTGTCAGTATAAGCTATAGATTTTCCATGGATGAGGGCACGGTCTGTTATGTCCTGCTCCCCAGGGTGCTTCCTATACATTTGTTGAGCATACACATGAATTGGTAACATATCTTTTGCCATCTTAAACTGCACGGTACCTACAGTAACGCACTTCATGAGGCACATTCTCCCCCACAGTCTGGCTTGAGAAAGGCAAGTGTCATTGACCCCCAAAGCCCTCGATCAGGTTTGTCGCCATTAGACTTTCGACCCCAGTTACCCACACCTTCACGCGGAGCAAGCTTTCCAGAAAAGCCTATCGCCTTCTTTCACCAGCGTTCAAGCCACTGCCGTCCTCGGCTGACGAGTTCAGTTTTCACTGCTCTGCCCTGGGCCTCATGGATTCACCACCCCAGAAAGCTTTTACCAGTTACTAAAGCTTACTCAAAAGCCCAAAGGTGAGGCCTTCTGCAGCCTCTGCACAGTTTGCCCATGTTCTGATGCTACTTTTCAGGAAGTTTAGTGGCCTCCTCCAAGCACACATTTAGCTGATCGCTTAGATCACCAGGGAGCTGTGATCAATTGAATCACTTTCTTCTCTGGCACTCTGAGGCAACGTTGCCTCTTCAATGTGGTAATTTTACAATGTGGCCTTCGTAAAAGCTGCAGGCAGGAGCTAGTGAGCAGTAATTGAAACCTCTATCTGCCTGCCCCACACCTCAGGATTTGTCAGTCCATGAGAATATAGGAAGCCAAGAAGGGGATGCAAGAAAACTCACTGTGGAACAAATGGTGCCTTGTGTGGTCCAGGCCCGGGCCACGGAGTGTGCTGACGACCCTAGCGGAGTGGCCTGCTGCTGCAGGCTCTGAAGGCGTGAGCCCAGCTGGCACTCAGGGAGGTGAGGCTGCAGCAGGAGCATCTGGCCAGAACTTGGTAGTTTTCCACTTGGGGCTCACGGGTTCTTGCCCTCTTTGGTTCTTTGTCACTGGGCCC
Source organism: Psammomys obesus (assembly GCF_907164565.1). Lineage (NCBI taxonomy): Eukaryota > Metazoa > Chordata > Mammalia > Rodentia > Muridae > Psammomys > Psammomys obesus. The sequence goes on along the minus strand of NW_026592666.1, from coordinate 9,671,540 downwards.
CATAAAAACACCCACTGCAGGGAACTAGATGCTTGCTCATGCCACCCACCAACCAAATGGCACGTGAGGAGGGTTTACAAGTTCACATACTCGGCCCCTTTGTTTTCTCGGGTTTCTTTCTCCACATGTTCCTCCAAGCAAGCCAAACTGCTGCTCTGGGCTTTTGTGTTGATGGCTTCCTCTGAAGGTTCTCTGGCAGGGAGGGACTCACCACAGGGGCAGGGCAGAGTTAACCATTTTGATGAAGAGCTCTTTGTGGAGTAAGTGCGCAAATAGCAAGAGTCAGCCTGGACGCTTTGCAAGGAGGCCTGGCCAGCCCTTCAGTGCCTCCTCACCCTGACAGGAGAGACAAAAGATAAACTTTCCCCTTTCTTGGGGGAAAATGTTTTCTCAGGGAGGTAGGAACTCCTACATCTCACTACGTCATGATACATGCAGCCTGAATTCTGCTCCCATGTCATGGGGCTCCTAGAGGCTTCCATTTCCCTCCATTCTTCCGATTCAAAGAATTCAAGTGGTTGGGCACCTTTGGGAGGTGGGAACGTTAACAATGACAATTGCTTGTAATACACAACAGAGAGAAAAAAAAAGACATTTCTGTGATGGTTTTTCCTTTCTGTTTCTGAGAAATGTAGAAATATTTCACTTAGAAATAAAAGCTAGCCAGGCATGGTAGCGCACACCTTTGATCCCAGCACTGGGGAGGCAGAGGCAGGCAGATCTCTGTGTTCCAGGTCAGCCTGGTTTTCAAAGCTAGTCCAGGGCAGCCAGGTCCCTGTTACACAGAGAAACCCTGTCTTGAAAAATGGAGAGAGAGAGAAAGAAGCTGTGCAATTTTCTTAAGATACACTCAACCAAGATGAGAGATGGTAAGACACCCTTGAAGACAAACTACAAAGGTGGAAATGTCGCCATAGTGGCAATCACTGCTGTTGCATTTTAGAAATGTCTCATGGGGACAAGTGAGACAGTGTCTCTTCACAACCCCTGGCTGCCCTGGAGCTCAACATATGGACCAAGCTAGTCACAAACTCAGAGCTCTGCCTACTTCTGCCTCCCAGCTGCTAGGATTAAAGGCATATGTAACCTCAGCATCTAGTAAAGGTGAAATGTTTTAGGTTATGTATGTTTTTACCAGAAAGGTATTCCTTCCCTCGGCCTCAGTTGTTACAAGAAAAAAAAAAACGTTATTTTAATAAAATAAATGTGAGTGAAGGCAAAAATTCCAGGACCTAAGCTGCTTCCTGGAGGCTAACCAAGAGGGCTGTGCTGAGCCGTCCTTCCTGGGGGTCATGGACCCAAGTGCAGGAAGCTGTGACTTTCCTCAGGTGGGGAGCTGGGGTGTGGCTGGAGAATGCCTTGGAGTTAGTTCTTGGCTCAGCTGGGAACAAGGCCCTTTCCTAGCCCTGGCAGTGTCCCCAGCTTTTCTCACCAGAATCTCTTCACCTATCAGCTGAGACTACAGCCAGACCTCCATCAACATGGTCCCGCCAACCACTGCCTGAGAGACTTTTGGTTTTAAGTTGTGTCCATGTTGGGAGGGCTGAAGAAGCTAAAGACTGATGACAACAGAAGAGGCTTAAGAGCGAAGGTGGGGAGTGTCCCTGGCCTAGGCCAGCAATAGAAAGTCCTGCCCATTCTAAGGTGGAGTCTTCCCCTGAGAGTAATCCATTTTGGAATTAGGAAACAGGTCACAGACACACCAGCAGTATGTCTCCTGGATGGTTCTAAATCCCCTGGATCTGAAGGTCACACCTACCAATCACGCCCGGAATCCATTTGTTTGATAAGCATAAACTGGCTTTCCGTGTGTGGCAACAAGTATTCTAGCTGCCTGGGGATAGGGCCCTCATTATCACAGAGCTTCCAGGCTATCAGGGTGCACAGAAGGTAACTGGAGACAATTGTAAAGAAAGTAATCATTTGGGTGGCATACAACTAGGAGTTGGAGGAGGCCGAAGACAAAGAGTTAGTTATTCTATGTGGCAACAAATAAGTCGTTGGTGACCTTGATGAGACGAGAGGGACCAGAGCTGGGAGAGTCGTGCGGAAGGGACAGGGAGGGAAGATGTGAGAATGGTGAGGTAAGGTGCAGGGGTAGAGGGAGTTGCTGCTAACAGTTTTAGGGTGCTGGTGCATGGAGAATGCTCAAGAAAAGAGAAAGAGAAGAGTGACTTTCCAGAGAGTTGAAAGGACACGATTCCCAGGCCCCAGCAGAGACAATCCCCTCGACAAGGATCAGGAAAAGGAAGGAAAATGGGTCAAAGGGGTGCGGCTGTGGGAAAATGAAACCATTCTCTTCTGAACGCTCCTGTTTCCTCACTAAACCCAGAGATGATGTCATCAAACGGGAAGGAGAAAAAAAGTTCTGAGGAGGGGTGAGGGCATTTGAAATGGCAGTCTTGGGGGGACAGGAAGTTTTCCTAGCCTTGCCAGTCTAGGGCTTTTGGGGTGAGGTTCTGCCTCTGGTGCTCCAGGTGGCTCAGGAGACCTCAGAGAGGTGAACCCAAAGCTTCCTGCCCCCTCCATCTAGCTCCCCTTCCCCAATGGGCATCTGTGTGTTGAATGGGTGGTCCTCCTACAATGGTTAGAGGCACCCGCCTCTAAAAAGGTGCTGACAAACTGAAGTTGGCTCTGTGCAGATCCATTCTACTTTGGATGGCCTTAATTTTTCTAGTGACAAAGATGTCCGAGTTATATGATACCTGGTGTCTAGGAAGGAGGTTTTCAGCTCCTGAACATGCCACGCACCAGATGTCTGGAGGGAAGACTGGCCAAGGCTGCTACCATCCATCTGACCTTCCACATGTATCCAGCACTGTGCTGACAGCAGTTAGAACACCGTCTTTCAAGTTCTCCTGAAAACACAGTGGTTGATATTTGTACTCACTCCCTGTCAAAACTGCAGCATGTCAGTAAGACAAAAGAAACAATAGGTTCAACACATACAGTAACATACATTTCTGTGTTTTCAGACCTCACAGTTCACCTCTTGGCTATTAGCAAACACACAAAACACCAGGTTTAGTTAGACTTTGAGCTTGACTCAAGCAAGAGAAACTCATCAAGTACAGGCTTCAGCAATGAGGGGCTTCATTTTTGTCATCTAAGGTCTAGTGGAGAGCCATCTGGGAGTCACACAGCAAGCAGGATGCCACCCAGAACTGTAGTCTCCCAGCGTCGGCTTCCTCTTCTTGGTGTGCAGTCTTCAAGCTCACAGCCACCCCCTGACCATGAAACAGTGACTCTCCCTCCAGCCTGGCATCCACATTTTGGTTAGAAGAAAGGGAAGCACAGACAACAAGGATACAAACTAATCCTCTCCCTCCCTAACACATACTCTCCCCATCCCCTCTCTACAACCCCCTCCTCACTAACACACCACACACCACACACACACACACACACACACACCACACACACACACACACACACACACACACACACCACACACACATACACACACACACACACACACACCACACATACACACACACACACACACACACACACACACGAACCTTTAAGGAGCTTTCCTGGAAACCACACAGCAACACCTGCGTGTGCTCACTGGCCAGAACTGTAGAGCCTTCTCTGGCTGTAAGGGAGCCCAGAAACAGCTTCCCAACTACCCTGACATTCTGTCAGGTTTCTATTGTGTCTCAGGCAACCCCCTAGCATTGTCACTGAACTAACAGGCACGTTTTGAGATTAGAAGAGCCACTGGCAAGACATATAGTGACAAGCCCTCACCAAAACACGTACCTGGCCCTGAGTTTAGTCTTCAGTATTACAAAGTAAAAATAAGACTGGGGAGGGGGGAAAGAGGAATGGGAGGAGGACAGGAGGACTAGAAGAGGGAGAACATAAGTGGAACATTCTTTGACTCTTCGTTTGGTTTGGTTTGGTTTGGTTTGGTTTGGTTTGGTTTGGTTTGGTTTTTCGAGATAGGGTTTCTCTGTGTAGCCTTGGCTGAGCTGTAACTCTCTTTGTAAACCAGGCTGGCCTCAAACTCACAAACTCACAGAAATCCGCCTGCCTCTGCCTCCAGAGAAAAATAGGATTTACACTTTTTCATGGCTGTTAACTTTGACTAACAATCTGACTGGATTAAGGGAAACTGGGTGTTAGTGAGGAACAGCCTTGGGTGTGTCTGTGAGGCTATTTCCAGACAGGTTTACTAAGGACGGAAGACCCCCGTCATCTTGGTAGACTGGAGGCCAAGACAGCAAAGGGTGAAGGGGGAAAGGCAGAAGAGCGCCTGCTCCCGTCTCTCTCTGCGTCTTCTGGGATGAGGGCAATTAGCGCAGTGTCCCACCGCCAGCCTTCCCTTCCCCACTTCACTGTACTCCCTCACCGTAGGACAGCACAAAATCTTCTCCCCTTAAGCTGTTCTGACCAGATGTTTGTCACAGCATGAGAAAAGTAAACACCACTGCTGCTAATGGAACAAGGCGCTCTTACCCAGCCTGCACCAGCCCAGTGTGTGACTGTGAAGACTGTGCAAAGACAGTGTGGAACTTCAAAGGTGGTGATGGGTCTGACCTACCCTGGCGATAGGGCTCTTCTAGACGGCTTTTCTTTGGCTGGTAATCCAAAAGCCCAGACAGTGACCATTCCTCAGGGAACAATGACCTAACTACTCCCATTTTTTAGTGAGTTACTTGTTTAGAGCAATTTTAGGTTTGCAGAAGGTTCAGAGCATCCCCATCTGCCCCCATGTCTTCCTTCATTACTCCTCTCCGTCATTAACCCTTCGCCTGGGTGTGGTTCCAGAGGAGCTCATTCTTGTGTTGTATCTCCTGTGGTCTTTGACAAATGTACAATGACACGTGCCCATTCTTGAGGCACCACATTCTCTGTACATGCCTCTTCGTCCCACCCTCCTTCCTCCCGAACCCCTGGTAATCAATGATTTTTTTAAACTTTTAAAAGATATGTTGATCTTATTGTTTCATGTCTACAAGCGATTTGCCTGCATGCGTGCATGTGTGCCACATGCATGCTTGGTAACTGGGGACGTCAGAAGAGGATGTTGGATCCCCTGGAACTGTTAACTTTCAGAGTGACAGATGGTTGTGAGTTACCATGTGGGCACTGGGACTCGAACCCAGGTCCTCTGCAAGCACAACAATTGCTCTTAGCCACTGAGCCATTGCCCCAGCTCCCACAGATATTTTTCTTTTTCATTTTTTTAAATATGTATCTTTTTTCCAAGACAGGGTTTCTGTGTGTAGCCTTGGCTGTCCCAGACTCACTCTGTACACCAGGCTGGCCTTGAACTCAAAGAGATCCTCCTGCCTCTGCCACTGTGCCCAGTGCACATGGTGGAGAACAACAGCGTACACCCCCTTTTCACTGGCTTCTCTCACTTAGCAATGTGTGTTCAGCGCTTCTCCATTTCCTTCTGGGACTTGACAGCTTTTGTTGTTTATCACTGAATAGTATTGCATGTACCACAGTTCATTTTCCCACTCAGGAACAAAGCTGTTCAAACATGCACGAACCTATTTAAGCACAGGTGTGCATCTTGGGTTCTCCTGGGCAAACACAAAGGTACTCGTTGTAGGGTTCTGACGGGAGATGGAATAAGAAGCTGTCAAACCACCTTCCATCATGGCCGTTCTGGATTCCAGTTGCTCTGCATGTTGTGGGCTTTGGGAGTGTCCAGTTTTTTGTTTGTTTGTTTGTTTGTTTGTTTGTTTTGGATTTTAACAACTTCAGTATTTAAATTTTTTTCATTCAACAAATATTGAATCTCAGACTATGAAATGTCATACATCAGAGAATCCTTATTGAACTTGTTGATGAAAAAAATAGCTCTTCCCTCAAAAGAACAAAAGAGACAGTTTATTCTGGGGCCAACTGTGAGTGATCACAGCCCAGGAACACATATTTAGATGTCTCTAAATACTACATTCCCCAATAACAATTAAGAAAAGGAGGCTATGAATTCAAGAAGGCACAGCCTGGGTAGGGGTATGGGAAGGGTAGGAAAAGGAAAAGGGGGGAAATTATGCAATTATATTTTAATTAAAAATAAAAAAATTAACTCTTTTTTTACAGCACCTTCTAGGCAGTCAGCTATGTCAAGATAAAGTGGAAGCCAGGCACAGTGGCACATGCCTGTAATCCCAATACTCAGGGAGGTAGAGGCAGACAGATCTCTGTGAGTTCAAGGCCAGCCTGGTCTACAAAGCAAATCCAGAACAGCCAAGGCTATACAGGGAAACCCTCTTTTGAAGAAACCAAGGGGGGAAAAAGACAAAGTTGAATATCTCCTCTCCATCCACCACCTGTCAGAAACTCCCTGAGGTGACCGCTGATGCTCTGGTCAGAGTGGAAGGGTTATGTGTGGCCCCAGTCAGTGCTGGAAACAGACTGTTATCCCATGACGAAAGATGTTGGACCCGAGGCAGAATGTGACTGCTGTTGAATAAGGGGCATTCTTGTTATGGACCAAACACTGGGAGAGGAAGCGCAAGTGCTTTTGGGATGCCCATCTGAGGGTTGTCAAGTCGGTTATTGTGAAGGGAGGAGAGAAAGATAGTCCTGGGCTGATGGACACTGCTGTGCCTCGGCCACTAGGACCCAAAGAGTTAGCAGAATGGCAAGGCTTTCCAGTCTCTGTACAGAGGGTTAAGTCCTAAGGAGCGTAACAATAACACCTGTTGGCATGCTAAAGTAAGTGACAAAAATTTCACAAGGCTTCACGCTTAGACAGGAGCTATAGGCAAGTGATTGCTTCTAAGAGATGGAGAATAAGTCCTCTCCAGGGATGAGCCCAATGACAGGTTACCCCATCTCAAGGGGTCAGCCCTAAACACACGTACATATGATCAACACTAAGTAGAGTCAGGTGTGTGTGTGTGTGTGTGTGTGTGTGTGAATAATAAGCAAAGAAGACGTCATAAATTTGAGAGGAAGTAGGGAGGGTCACACAAAGAGTTGGATTGGAAGAGGGAAATGATGTAAATACAATACTCGTGTATGAAATTCTTAAAAATTATAAAAATGCATTTAAAGATAGAAATTTCACTTCATCCTAACATACGCTGTTTGCTCCCCTCAGGTTTACCAGGAAACCGTTAACGTCTGTGCAACTCTTCCCAGTGTTGCTCTAGCGTCGATGTTTCAGCCACAAACATCATTCTAGATCCACAAACGGTGTAAATCCTAGAGAACACGCCTCAAGGACCAGGGCCTCGGATTCCCTTAGGGGGTAACAGGAGTGCGTGAGCGTGCAAGGCCATGCATACACAGTAGTGTAAAAGGTTAAGTAGAAGTCACCGCTCCACCAGTCTTTCCACTCAGGACTCACGTGAAGTGGAAGTCTCTGGTTTCTCTGGAAACTCAGATGGCTAAATGGCATTGTTCTTTTTCTTTTCTTTTTATTAACAGGTTGGGATAATTCTCATGAAAGGACTGATTCTTCCCACCAAAGATACATGGAAACAATTTCTTAGGAATTCTGTTCTGGAGCAAATAACTCACAGCTCCAAAAGGACAAGGTACTCATATCAAAAAGCAAAGGCCCAGCACGGTCCTTTTCTTCTGTGGTTCAAGATTTTCCTAAAATGGGCACACAGCTGTTTCCATGCACGCCAGCAAAGGAATCCATCTTGTCTGCCATCACGATTTGCTGTGACAACTGACAAGCAAACGCCAGCTCTTTCCTATCTAGCGGCTCACCAACAGTGCGGTGCATCGGGGCTTGCCGAAATGTGCTAGAATGCACACTGTTGAGCCTGGCTCCCCTATATTTGTTAGCACTCTGCAGTGGAAATGTGTTCCCCAGTTTCTGGTTGAGGGATGGAGGTCTCAGAACCATGCCTCTCGAAATGCCAAACAAGACAGCACTCAGGTAGCACACAGCAACCCTTGATCGTAAAAACAATTCTACCTTAAAGCAGATGTTACTGTTAGTGTGTGTGGTAAGTGTTGCCAGACATACAATAGTTAGCATACCTGCCTAAGGATAGGTATGGCAGGACCAGAACAGAAACACTGCTTCCCTGGTCTGCACACAAAGGCGCCTTGGCACCTCTGCTTGTCTGACACTGTGGGCAACACCTGAAACCCCCTCTTGGACTTGGACTTTGCGCCCTCATCCTAGGAGGGAAGGTCACTGGGAAGCAATGACTCAGCCTCCCCTGCCAGGCTCCTGGAGAGGTCCTTTAAGAGTTTTGCAAAGTGTGGCGCCCTGCCTTGGGCCCCAGCCAGAGGCTTCTTCCTGCTTGGTGCCTGGACAAGGTTTGAAAGTCAGGGCCAAGTGTGGAACGGGTTTCTGAGAGCAATACTGGAGGGCTTGTGATTGAGGTCTGCCAAATCCTGTGTCCGGAATATCTAGTTCCTTCCGCAAGCCATGAAGTGCTGTTTAATGAGAAAACACAGCTCTGAAAAGTGAGATGCTTCGTGGTGATTCATATTTATGAAAGCAGGAACAGAGCCCCCAGAAATGCCGGTGCCTCCCGCCGTCAACACTACCCCTCTTTCCTGCAGTTATTTAATATATATTTTGTGGAAGCTGCGCCATGAGGGCCTGTCACGTGGCCATATCAGTCTGGCCACTCTCCCCTTTATTCTTGTCCAGGCTGATGCTAGGCACTGAGTGGGGGAAGAGGTGGCAAATCAAACAAAAACATTTAAAAACATGATTCTGGCTCAGCCTTTGCCAGCGCAGTGGAAGTGGATCAACAGTTTATTTTGCTAAATGACAAGGCTAGTTTGTGTCACTCCTGGATGTGACCTCAGTGCAGGAGAAACACTCTGAGGAAGAAAGATTTCCTTGTTTGTCTGTTTCTTTATATTGCCACCGGCAACTCCACTTGTAGAATTTGGGCAGTGATTTCGGTGTCTGCTTCAGGATGGGCCAGCTAGTCAAAGCTGACCAATCCCAGATCCCAGTCAGCTCCTTAACCTTAACATGTGGAAGTTAGGGGGTAGCTGGAATCCATCTGGGGAGATGGTGGCGTCTATCCTGCTGGGTCCTCCAGGAAGGGCACCACAGCTGACCTGCTGTAGTTTGGATCTTGAATATCCTCCAAAGCCCTGTGTGTTAAAGCTTTTGTTTCCAGCCTGTGGTTTCTACTATGGTAAACCCTTTGAGAACGGTGAGGGGGCTGGTGGGGATAAATTAGGCCATTGGAGAGATACCTTTGAAGAGATTATTAGGGTACTATTTTCTCCTCCTCTTATCCACCCTTCCCCCAAATAGTTTCATCTTTCACGCATTCCCCAACATGCTATACTGCCAAAGAAACAAGGCCAAGTACCCATGGACAGAAACCATGAGCTGAAACAAACCTCAATGGTTGAAAGAACCTCAAAGACAGCACAAGCCACCCCAAGACCAAATTTTCAGCACAAACAAGTTTATTTGCACCAGAGGGACAAAGGGCAGAGAATAAGAGACAAAGACGGGAGCTAGAAGATGAAGACAAGGGAAAAGGAGAAAGGAACAAGGGAGGGGGGAAATATTTAACCCAGAGGGACAAAGGACTGCCTCTCGATAGAGAGGAGACAGATGTGGCACATAGGAAAACGGTGCTTTATAAAGGAAAAAGAGGAAACCCTGTTAGGATGAGGTGTTTAATTTTAATTGGACATGTTAATTAGGTGAGCCAAAGGGGTCTTTAGATCGCTGGACTTTAATACTTTGATAGCTGGACCTTGGTGGTCAGCCTCAGTAGGAGGATGAGCCAAATAGGGGGAGAGACCTTGGTGAGTAGCTTTAGGAATGTAATATAACAGTTTTCATCAAGAAAGGGGCAACAGTTGAAGGCCAAGGCCTACCGAAGCCATGTTTGCCAAGCCCTGCCCTGCCAAAGCCTTCAGTAGTATAACAAAAACAGATAATCCAAACTGCACAAATTCTATAGGCCGGCCTTTTTATATGTTTCTATTATTTGTTTGCTTTTTCTATCAGACATCTAACATTTTTCCCTTAAAAACAGAGCCTCTGAAGAACCACAGAAAATACCTCTGTAGTGATTAAGTTCAAGAGGTCAACCTGACCGGACTAAGGGACGCCCAGATGGCTGGTAAAACATTATTCCCGGGTGTATTTGGGAGGGGTCCCATTAAAAAAGAAATGGGCATTAGACTCTGCAGCCCAGGTCCGGAAGATGATCCTCAGCGTGGGTGGCGTGGTCCGGTATGCTGAGGGCCTGGACGGAAGACAAAGGCGGGCGGAAGGGAAAGCTGGACTCCCCACTTGCACTGAGTGTTGCATCATCTTGAAGCTCTTGGTTCCCAAACCTTCAGACTCTGGAACTTATACCACCATGCTCCCCGGCACATCTTGAAGGCCTTTAGATCACAAAATGGAACGTCCCAGCCTCCATACTGTGTAAATCAACTGCTATCACATATAGGCTACAGATTATAGAGATATATCTAGAAAGAGAGAGACCATAGGTTATAGATACATATGTAGGTATGGATTAATTAATTCTCTGGTGAAGGATATAAATAAGAGCCCCATCCATGGCATCTTTAGGACAGTGAGAGGCAGCCAGCTCTTTCCTAGCTAGGGACCAGGAATTTAGAACTCAGAGACTAATCCACCAACTTTCATACAGATGTTTGACTTGTAGACAATTCAATTTTCTTTTTGGTGCTGGAGGTTGAGCCCAGGACTTTGAACATGCCTGGCAAATGCTCGTAACTATTAGTTCCTCTTCAGATTTTCACATTCCATTGATAACAAGTGATGTCGCACAGTTATACTGAACAGTGGGATGTTGTTGATAGAAACCTGAAGGCCAAGCTCCTGGGGGCACCCACAGCAAATGGTAAGTCTCCTTGAAAAGTCACAAAAAAGTCACTTGAAAAGTCACTTTCAGATAAAATGTTTCACAGGATCCTTATCTATGAAATGGACAAAGTTGGTGTCATTCCTTCTGTGGTAGACGAGAAAACGAAGAGTAACTGGACTAAGCTAGCTAGCTCAGCTGGTAGAAGTACTTGCTGTGCTGGCAGGAGGAACAGCGTTCCATCAACAGGAGCCACAGAAAAAAGCCAGGTATGGTGTTGCTCACCTGGAACCCTAGTGCTTGGGAAGCAGAAACAGGCAGATTCCCGGGGTGCAACAGCCAGTCAGCCTAGCCTAATCGGTAAGCTCCAGGCCGATGGGAGAGATTGTCTCGGACGATCAGGTGGATAGAACCTGTAGAATGAGAGCGAGATTATCTAGCCTAAACACACAAGTGCGCACACACACTGGCACATACAGAAACACGCACACATACGTATACAAACAAGAAAAGTGATGTGAATAACTGGGATAGGCGGTGGGGGTGTCGCTCAGTGATGAGTGACAAACAGGTTCGAGGTCCTGGGCCCAATCTCTGGCATCAAAAAGAAAATTGAATTAATTGGCTTCGAGTCAAATATCTGTGTGAAAGTTGATGAACTAGAAACCTGAACTCCAAATTCCTGGTCCTAGCTAGGAGAGAGTTGGCTGCCTCTCACTGTCCCCAAGGTGACATGGAAGTGATTCTTATTTACATCCTCATCGGATGAGTAGGGACCTGTCTGCATGGTGTACACTCCTGGAACCCAGAACCCAACACAGCAGCCGGTGTGGAGCAGACATACAACTCTTACCTAGAGAACCAAGCCAGCCAGGCGGAAAGAATGATAGACACCAGACACCCTCACATCAAAGTCCCAATTACTCCATCTCTGAGACCTTTTGGCAAAGCCAAAATCACAGCCCCAACCCAGTACCAACAGTCCTTGTCCATGCTTGAGGCCCTCTTCTTCCCCAGCACACAAAAATCTCTTAAGACCTTTTTCTGGACCAAAAACCTTGCCCATGGCTCTGCTTTTGCCCTTATTCAACACCGTTGAGTGGAAATTTATGTCTCCAGGGAGATGTGGGGCTTGAATGTAAGCTCTGTCTGATGCAATATAGATGCCAACCTCTGCCCTTCCACCCACTCAAGGCTACCTGGAGCATCCCGTGGACCACCTGGCGAGGCTGCTGTGCGAATAGTACAAGCTACTACACAGCCTCCCTGATACTGGCCCTCCAGCTTGCTAGCTGTGATGGGCTGAGTCATGCTCTCCCACCTGGAAGGCCCTGAAATCCCTCACCAGCAATGTCACAGAACGATCTGAAAACCGAGCGGAGTCTCAGCCTCCCCTGGCACAACCTGCTGGCTTCAGCTCCCAGCAGCACTGACCTGCTCTGCTGAAGGTCTCCTGCCTCCCTGGGTGGCAGCCTGCATGTGGGTGACTCTGGAGGCATGGCCGCATAGGGAGAAGGTGGACCAGGGCTGGTCTCTCTGACTTGGCCTCAGCTGCTGCTTCTCTCCATCTTGCCACTGAGCACACACTACACCCGTCACTTAAACCTCTTTTTCTTCCTGAGTAGTCAGATATTCTGTCCCAGGGACAAGAAGCTGACTAGTAAGGCATTACATCCTGGCTCAACCCTAATGGCCCTGCGTGGGGAGAGCCCCAGTGGGGCGCCGCTGAAGTCCTCCAGCTGGCAGCGATCTGGGGAGTTCAGAGCCGCTGCCAAGGACTTCACCCATCTCCTGCCCCGAAGTCCCCTCACCATCCTGCACCAAGAGGGATTCTGGAACAGCTCCTTCAGTAATGTGGACTGGAAACGGAGCACCCAGCCAGCTCCGACTCTCAAGAACCAGAGCCTCCACGTGGGGTGTACAGAGGTCACAGTGTGGAGTCTACCAGATGTCCAGTGGACAACCGAATCACCAGGGGAGTTTTTGAGGGCACTGTATGGATGGCTGGGCCATGCCCTATCTGAAGGACTCAGTTTCAACCAGCTGGAATGGACACGAGCAGTGATTTTTATTTTATTTTTTTAAGGATTCGGGCTGAAGTATCCGAAGTCTTCATCTGGGCTCTGTGATCCCTGGCTCAGTGAGATCAAGGACTTGGCAGTAATGCAGTGTGTAAACCTTGTTTAAACACAGGTTTTGGAGTGGTCCCAAGATTCCACATTTCTAATGAGTTCTCAGGGGAGGTCAGCGCTGGACCTCAGACCATGCCTGGGCTAACAGGTGTGATGCCTGTTAATTGTGTGTGTTGACCTGGGTGGGCCACAGGGGTGAGGTAAAGTACTGTTCTGGGTGGTTAGGGAATACAATTTAGATTGGCGGGCCTTGAGTAAAGCATAATACCCTTCATGGTGGATCACATCCAAATCGTTGGAGGTCTTAAATTGGGAAAACAGTAACTTCCCCTTACTGAGAAAGAAATTTCCCACAGACTAAGTTCAGATTTCTTCTGTGTCAAGCAAAGTGTTGGCTCTTCTGGGACCCCAGGCCTTGGCTCCTTCCACTGATTAGGGGCGTCGAGTTCCGTAGAGGAAGTTTGGCCTTCACCATCAGAATATCACATTTCAAATTCTGGGCCCCTCACAGCTGCCTGTAACTCCAGGTCCAGGGAATCTGACACTCCCTCCTAGCCTCTGCTAGCACCTACACCTCTCTCTCTCTCTCTCTCTCTCTCTCTCTCACACACACACACACACACACACACACACACACACACAAATAAACTTTTTAAAAATACAAAAGAAAAGTCAACAGACTTGAAGAATGGAAGTGGAAGTATCAGCATCCAGACAATGGGAGTCACAGAACAGATAGAAAATTAAAAGGGACAAATAGAAATATGTGAGTGGCTCATGGAGATCACATGTGCACGAACACACACACACACCCATTAAAGGTAATAACAAAAAGTGCATAGGCTGCCCAAAGAAGAGCTGGGAGACAGGGTGAGTGAAAGAGACCCAGGCCGCCTCAGAGGGAATCCTACTGCCTAGATCAGGAGATGACATGTTGAGTCACAGAAGAGATTGGTATCCTGGAAATAATAAAGCAGTCAGACAGAAGCGCGGGTCCTTGGCCTGGGTTCATTCGGTGCCTTATTCATAGATTGTTTCAGGACAAACAAGGATATCTTGTCCTTTGGCCCTAAGAGGGGCTGTGAGGTATCTGCACCCCACGGTAGCTGCAGAAACAAAAGATCAAGAGTGGGGACGAGGAGCCTGCCTTTGTCTTTCAGGAAAGTCTGCAATACATGGAGACGGAAGAGATGGCACGGGAAAGTTCAGTTCAGCAGGTCGGTTCTGGGAGAGCCATCAGACAGCAGTGCAGCGCCTGGTGAGAGGAGGTCCTGTCCCCACTCCTGTGGGGGAAGGGGGCACTCAGAACCACTGCCCAGGAGCAGCTTCACCTCTGGGGAGGCGGCTGGCTTGTGGTGCCAGAACCATCTTTGCTTTAAGATCAGATAGGAAGGGGAGGCGCACCACTGTAAAAATAACTAGTTTCTGAAGGCGACGGGAAGACTGAGAGGCAGGTGGCAGGCCCGGGCTTCGTCACTGGAGAACATCGCTGCGGCAACCTCCACCAAATCAGCGTCACCGCACAGCGCTCGGCTGAAGCCTTAGAGCTCCTGCGTAGATGGCCGGCGGTCAGAGAAGTCACGTGGGTGTAGATGCTTGGAGTTCCGGAAGTACAGATAGATGAATGGAGTGGAAAAGTACCAGGGTAGAAGGTGGCGTCATGGCTTCCTCCTAAGTGTTTCCTAGCCGCCTGGTAGGCTTCATCCGTCTCAGGGGAGGGGTGAGGCTGCAGAGCCCGAGCTCTGTGGTCGAGGGCTGCTCAGCAGAGGCCTCATTGAGTGTGTCTTTGTGGGTCGCTTTCTCTCCTCTTCCTCTCCTTTCCCCTTCCTCTCCCCACCCCTTCTGTCTCTGCCCCTCTTCTCTCCTGGAACTTCCGCCATCCATACCTTTTCAACTGAATCACCTCTACTTACACTGTCATCTCCAAATCCCTTCCAGAACACTCTTTTTTCTTTACTTTTCTTTCCTTTTCCTTTCTTTTCTTTCGACACATGAATACCATGAAACTCTCTTTAGATCAGGCTATGCCTCCTGAGTGCTGGGAGTCAAGGCAGAAATTATTTCTGAGCCCTCCCCTAAGTGCCATCTCCCACACCAGAGCAGATTCTGCTTCACGCCTGAGGAGACAACACAGCCAGCCAGCTCCCCAGAGCCACGTGGAGTCCAGTTCCTTCACAATTAAACAGAGCCCTGCGGAGCATGAGAGCCAGCCAGGTGGGTTCTGCCAAGGGAAGCATCCAGGTCCCCTTTGAGACTCTGGGAAATGCTTTTGTGTTTTCACCACACACCTTGGTAAACAGAATATGCAGAAATGGTGCTCGGTGGGGATGGAAATTTATAAATTTTAACCTTTTCTTTAAGGGAATCTGATGCTGCCAAATCCAAGACTAGACGATAAGATCCATGAGGCTTTGTGGAGGTCCAGATGCACCAAGTAAAGGTAAAACCACTGCAAGAATAAACCAGGACTATGGTGGCAGGCACCTATACCTTGTGAAACCCTTGGGAAATTGAGAGTCCAAGGTCATCGTTAGCTACATAGGGACTTCAAGGCCAGCCTGCGCCACTGAGAGTCTGTGTATTTCTGTCACTGTCTCTTTCCCTCTCTCCTCCCATCTGGAGAGACGGCTCAGCAGTTAAGGACATGTTGCTCTTTTAGGACCCTGGTTCAGTTCCCAGCACCCACCTGGCAGTTCACAGCCTTCGGTAACACCAACTCCAGGGGATCTGATGTCCTCTTCTGGCCTCTGTGAGCACTGCATGCACATGGCACACTTAAATGCACATAAATGATAAACATATAAAAATAAGTATTTTTAAAGTATGTAATACACACACACGTGTTTGTCCTTCTCAGCTGCCTCAGGTCTCCCTGCTATACTTCGCCATCCCACCTGAGCATGGGGTCCAGGTTACCATGCTAAAGAAGAATACATGCTAAAGAAAGGGGTATTATTGGAGCCCTGCAAATCCTTTCTGCTTCGCTTTCCTCCATGGAGACTAGAAGTAATACGTGTGTGTGTGTGTGTGTGTGTGTGTGTGTGTGTGTGTGTGTGTGTGTGT
>NW_026592666.1:9650198-9655578 GCF_907164565.1 Psammomys obesus | reverse complement strand
TGTGTGTGTGTGTGTGTGTGTGTGTGTGTGTGTGTGTGTGTGTGTGTTTGAGACACAGTTTCTCTGTGAAGCCTTGGCTGTTCTGGAACTCACTCTGTAGACCAGGCTGGCCTCGAACTCACAAAGATCCACCTGTCTCTGCCTTCTGAGTGCCAGGATCAAAGGTATATGCCATCACTGCCTGGCCTAAAAGTAATATCTTAAAAGAGCAACTGTTAATAATTCCCTGCTCATTATGGTGATATTTACTCTTGCTGTCAACCAGGGGCTCTCTGACTTCTAGAGCCCTTGCTGCCTTACTGTTTGTTTGCTCTTTGAAGTACTTCATTTTTCTTTCATGAGTGCAGTGCAGGCTCTTGACTTTATTGGCAGATCCAAAATCAATCCATTTTAAGAAGCCAGAAGACTCTGAAACCCGACACATGGCCCTGCCCAGAAAAAAGCCTCATGGGTTCAGCTAACGGGCGTTCTCTGTGATGAGCCAGGGAGCACACAGAAGTCATCGCCCTCAAATGCAGGTTTTAGCACCCCTGTTATAGCCCCGCTTAAATCAAAGCCCAGCTCTGCCGAATCCTCCCCTGCCTAACAGCGGCCTTCTGCCTATGTCTCCTGCTCTCATGGGTTCTTTTTGTCCTTTATGGCCTGAGCACCATCCCCCACCCCCGCCTTGTGTCCTCTACTGAGTTTCCATTTGCCCTTCAGGGGCAGCATCAGCACCCCTTCTCTGCAAGCCTTACAAATCCCCTTTACCTGAGCATGCCTCTTCTTCCCTGGCCTGCCAACAGCAGATCAGACACATGGCTACAATTTCTGCATGCACAGCCCAGACTTGAACCCTTCAGTGGAAGAGATGAGGCTTGTCTGTAGCTGTACCCCGGAGTCTCATATGAACTGCCCGAGGCAAGTGGCCAGCGAATGCTGAGGCATTGAATGGGTGCTCCGTACAACCTGTGCTTTATTCAACTTCTCCATCTCTCCAAATTTCATTCTTTTGGCCTAGAGCAGCCTCAGAAATCACATACTACAATGACCACCATGAGATAAGGGCCTGTGTTTACCCTATTCTGTTAGTTCTTGCTGCAAAGACCCATGCTTGGTGCATTGTAGGGCACAATAGTAAAAACCCACCTCCCTGCACACCTCTCTTCACCATCCTGCACACCTCTTCATCTTCCCAAAGACTGCTCCCACCAATTCTCCTACTACTACAGCGTCCACGCCTGTAAGACATAACCAGTTCAAACACAGCCAACGAGGCAAGAGGTCACATGAAACCCTTGCCTAGCAAAATGAATCATTTTAGGGGCGTCCTGTCCCAAAGCAGGTGTGATCTGGCAATCGGTAGGATTCGGGTGATGTGAAATCCAAGGTGGCAGCCACAGGGAAACCTACCTTCTGTGAATTTCTATTCATCCCACTGTCCTGTCTTTATCTGAAATCTTTGTGTAAATGCATTAGCATTAAGTTTATGTAATTCTTCCCAATGTGATAAAATCCAAAACTGACTGTGCACTTATTTTATCCTATAAAATAAGAATTGGGGGAAGAATCAAAGGAGGAAGAAGGGATAAAGGGAGAAAGAGAGAGGGAAGAAGAGGCAAATGAGCAGGGACAGAGAAAGGAGAAAGGGAGGGAGAGAGAAAAGAGGAGTGGAGAGAGGAAGAGAAGGAAAAGGTGAAGGAGAAGGAGGAAAGGAGGTATATGGGGGAGGAAGAAGTAAGAGGGGAGAGAGAAGAAGGAAAGAAGAAAAATATGAATTGCACTTCTCAACTTTGATGCCTGTGTTAGCAGGTAGCAGGGGGCTTGTCTTAGATTCGGTTTTATTGCTGTGAAAAGACACCATGACCATGGCAACTCTTATAAAGGAAAGCATTTAATTTGGGCTGGCTTAGAGTTTTAGAGATTTAGTCCATTATCATCATGGTAAGAAACGTGGCAGCGTGCAGGCAGACATGGTACTGGAGAAGGAGCCGAGCGTTCTACATCTTGATTGGAAGGCAGCAGAAGGAGACTGCCTCACTGGGCGTGGCTTGAGCATATATTGGACCTCAAAGCCTGTCTCCAAAATGCACCCTTCCTCCAACAAGACCACACCTACTCTAACAAGTCCACAACTAATAGTACCATTCCCAATGGGTCAAGCATTCAAACACATGAATCTATAAGGCCATACTTATTTCTGATAGATGAGGGAACAGTGCTTCACTCTTAAAAACACGGTTGATTAACAATTTCTGTCATTCATCCATCCCTGAGTTTCCAAGAATTAGAACACAACACTCTTCACGGTGAAAATCGGTCAATGGCGCCCACCTTTGTCTGATGGTTTCTGAAGTTCCGTGGCCCTGGGTCGCTACAAACATCAGTGTCTCTCTGTGAAAGGTAGGGAAGTGTGGTCAGGGAAGCCCTTGCCAGCTGAGTGGGGTAAACACCGCCCACGCTCTGGCGTACACTGAGCTGCAGTTCACACCGGTATGCGCTCTAGAGCAGTAAACTGCAGGGAATACCCATATCTGGCCTGTTTACTAGTAAGAGAGTGGCTGAACCATCCCCAGGCTCCCACTCCATCTCCCGCAAACCCCAGTGCAAATCCCAATCATTTCACTTTATCTGACTCTTAACTTCTTTCTTCACACCTGTTTCTGGACCTTAGAGCTAGAAAGGATTTTGTATTCACACAATAAGGCATGGCTTTTATATTTATTTTAAATGCTGAAGAGACAGCATACGTGTGGATAAAACAGCAACAAAAAGCTTATGCTTGGAGCTGGGAAGCCTTTAAAACATCCCTGCATCTTGAGAAATCTACAAGAATAGAGGTGTCAGGAGCTGGCTTGATATCTCTACTACAGAGTGAAAAGGATGGAAGGTCAATCTGGCCAGTCCTTGTGTCTGGGCTGAGAGTCATAGCATATGTCTACCTTAAGAGTGCTCGGAATGGTTCTGAGGAATAAGGGGACTGTACTCACGTTTTTATTGTTCTCTCATCGTGTGAAATGTCCTTGACACCCCAGGATTATGTATGAGTAAACCTGAAGTTCAGAAGGTCATGGTTGTCAGCACTAAAAGCTGCCCTAACCAAACCCATTGGTCTAATGCCCAAGGTCATTCTCTTCCTCTTCTGCTCTTCTGAGGCCACCTGCAGCCCTGTGCCCTCCCTCTCTCTCAGTCCAGAAGATGGACTTGGTGGTGACTTGGGCTGCCCCACATCTGTCTTCTTGCACTTGGGGTCCGTCTTATGGAGTGTGTTGCCGGTTGCAGGACACAGCATCTTGTTGAAGCCAAGAACATGAACTCCGCATTGTTTTCAGGATCCCGTGTTACTAGGGCTCTGTTCTAGCTTCATTTCTGTTGATATGATAAAACGCCCTGACCAAAAGCACTGTAGTGGAGGGAAAGGTTTATTCACCCCAGTCCCTTATTAAGAAGTCAAGGCAGGAACTCAAGCAGCTAGTCACATAATGTCCCCAGTGAAGAGAGAGTTGAACTCACCCATGCTGCCAGCTTGCATGTGTTCAACTAGTTCAGGGCCAGTCCACGAAATGGTGCCAGCCACACCCAAGGTGTGTCTTCTCATCTCAATTAACAGTCAAGACAGTCCCCCACAGACCTGCCACAAGTCAACCTTTTCTAGGCAATGCCTCAACTGAGACTGTCTTTCCAGATGATTCTAGGTTGTGTTGATACTTAAAACTACCAGGCCAGGTTCTAACAACCTAGCCAATCACATGGCCACCTGGATTCTAACACAGGACCTGCTCATGGTGAGAATCAGGACCCACAAAAAGTCATGCCAGCTTCGGAAGCTGTGGCACTGACACTGAGAGGTGGGGACAGCGTCTAGAGTGGTTGATGATGGCTAGTTATGATCTTTGCAAAAACTAGTCGCAATACCCCAACCAGGGGCGAGTTTCTCAGTCAAAGAGCATCAATCTGCAAGAGTATCGGAACTAGAATGGGAGGGGAGCTGGCCACAGGTGGCCATGGTGAGACAGACAGTGAGCAATCTTTTCAAGTTGATCACCTCTTTTCATGACTATCAGCTGGCTTGAGCTGCTGTAATAAAATCCCATGGTCTGGGTGACATGTTTCTACACAGTTCTGATGGCCAGGAGTTCAAGATCAAGATGTGGGCTGGGATGTGTCCATCTGAGACCTCTCTCCTTGGCTTTCAGACAGCTGCCTTCTCCAGGTGTCTTCAGGGATCTTTCCTCTGTACACATGCCACTGATGTCTCTCTGTGTGTCCCAGTTTTCTCTTCTAAGAATGCCAGTTGGGTTGGATCAGGGGTCAGCTAAACAGAATGACTTTAATGTAGTCACCTCTTTATAAACCCCTTGTCCAAGTATAGATACATTCTGAGCTCCAAGAGATGGACCTTCAATGTATGAGCTTGGAAGGGCACAGATAAGCCCTGGAGGCACAATGTGTGTGCTGGGAACTGACCTTGGGTCCTCTAGAAAAGCAACAGATGCTCTTGACCACTGAGCCATCTCTCTATTCCCATAGATCAACCTATAACAAGGCCAAATAATTTCATGTGTGCCTGTCATGTCAAATGAGCTCACACTGCTAAGACACTCACATTGGTTGAGGCAGCAGCAGTGGGAGGCACATGGGCCTATAGGCAGCATTCAGTGCTGGCCTAGCCCAGGCCCTGCCGGACCAAGAGGCTCAGACTGTTCACCTGGCCCAGATGATTCCAACGCCAAAGCAGCTCTTGGGAAATGGAGGGTCAGACAAGGAAAAGGTGCTTTCTCTAAGTCGTGTGTCTAATCTTATGTCTCAGGCTCTTTGCAGATTGCTTCAGGCTTGAGCCCTGTGTGCTCTGCCCAAGGTCATCTCAAGACAAGGACTCCTAGAAACTCTCATCCGTGTTCCCTTCCCAAGGAAATGTGTTCCACAGTGCTTACAGCATCTCTGTCTGAGGGCCTGCCCCTCAGCCTCTTGCATATTTGCTCATCCCATCCCAGTCTGGGTTAAACGGAGACAAGTGATAACCAAGAGGGATTTGCTTGAAAGTCAAGCAAAAGAAGAAACTTATTTTAGAAAGGGCTGGGAACAGTTCCTCAAAACTAACCATTAACTGAATCAATAGCCCAACCATCCCAAAGACAAGCTTCACCGCTCTTCTTAGTTTCAGATGTAATACAAAAGTCTATCTTTCCCAGCGCACATGCCATCTTTTCCTCAAATGGCGCTTCATGAGAGAGACCTTCCTGGGAGCTGCAGGCATCCTAGGCAACACCTGCCCACGACCCTCATATGCCTTTGCAAATGTGGTGGACTCCAAGAGGAGTACATCAATGTCATATCATGTCCTTTCTCAAGAAAGGGCATGGCAGGGCTGGAGGGCATGGGCAGGCCTGGAGGGCATGGC
>NW_026592666.1:9628408-9650188 GCF_907164565.1 Psammomys obesus | reverse complement strand
GCATGGCAGGGCTGGAGGGCATGGGCAGGCCTGGAGGGCATGGCAGGGCGTGGCAGGGCTGGAGGGCATGGGCAGGGCTGGAGGGCGTGGGCAGGGCTGGAGGGCGTGGCAGGGCTGGAGGGCATGGCAGGGCTGGAGGGCGTGGCAGGGCTGGAGGGCTTCTCAGTGGGTAGAGCACAGGCACTGGGATCCACTGCAGCTCTGCCACGGCAAAAGTCCAACATTAAAATATTTTCCAACAAGACCCCAAGAAAAGAAGAGAGGGGGAGAGAGGGAAGAGAGGGAAGGAGGAGAGGGAGGAGAAGGAGGGAAGAGAGGAAGGAAAGGGAGGGAGGAGAGGGAGGAGACAGAGAGGAGAGGGAAAGGGAAAGCATTCACTCAAATGCCATGCCAGGTGAGTCGACTGTGTCACTCCAGGCTTGCTGACTGTGGGATTGGGGGAAATGATGGAGGCCTTTCCCCCAGCTCCAGAATGGCAATGCTGTGACATGCTGGGCCCCCCGGAGCTCATCAAGTCAGACAAGATGATATGCTTGAGAGCACTGGAGAACAGCGTGGAGCTCTGCCATGTTGCACCTCCTATACGTTCTCCTCTCCGCAAGGTTCCATGGGTGCTTTGTGGCTGGGGTCTGGCTATGCCTAAAGCCTGGTGCAGCTCTTCTTCAGGAAGATGCCTTGAGGCCATAGCCAGCCTGACCTGCAGGGCACTTAAATCCCGAGGCTGGAGGTTTGCAGGTAGGAAGCTGCTGAGATGGTCCAGAGAGTCCAAAATGGATTAGATGCTCAGGCTTGAGCCAGTTCAAGGTTTATTTGCATTGACTCAAACATAGCAGAAATGCAGTAGTGTTTCTGTTGAGAGAGAAGGGTTTAGAGGAAGAGTCTCTCTCCTCTGGCCTCGAGGAACTTATTTTCTGTTTTTGAATAGATGAGGTGACTCTGGATACAGTGGGTGAGAGGCGGGTGGGAATCTACCCCGTCCACTCTTTGTGGAACTGTGCATCTCTGGAACGCCCTGGGCTCACCTGCACACACCCACATACCCATGTCTGTTGAACACAATACCCTAGATGTGGCTAACAACAGATAAGTGGGTAAAGGAAATGGGGCTCACTTACACACTTCTATTCTTTTCCAGCCAGAAAAAGAATAGAATTTCAGACATCACAGAGCAACCTGGAAGGCATTTTATATTAAGTAAGATAAGTCAGTAAGATATTAAGTAAGATAAGTAAGATAACCAAGGCGTGGGTTCAACGTCCAATAAAACACACACACACACACACACACACACACACACACACACAAGACGAGAGAGAGAGAATGGGGGAGAAAGAGACTCACAAGATCTTCTAAAAGACAGTGGTTCCCAGAGAGTAGAGAGGCCATGGGGGAAGACAGGGTTTGGTCGATGGGTACATCACACACTCAGATGGGGGAAGAATAGCTCTGGTGTTCTGCTCCCAATGGGCAGCAGAGACTAGAGTTAACTGTCCTGTGTAGCAAAGTATCCAGAATGTTCTTACCACATGGAAATGACCCAGCGTATGACACCACGGCCACACCTCCTACCCTACTTTATCACTGCAATGAATAACACCTACCAAGACAGATTACCCCTTCAAGGTGGTGAGCCGCGACAGGTCGACTTAAAGCCTGCCCTCAATCAAGGCCTCCTCGGGTGCCGCCACCTTCACAGTCTGTTCAGAGCCCTCAGGGGTTTGTACACACGTTCTTCTTGGACAGGAGGATGAGAAGTCCTGCAGCGCCAACTCTTCAACGTGTGCACCTCTGAGGTTGGAGGCTGTGATAGCCTGGGTAATTAGAGGCTCTACTGTAGCCCAGTCCTGTGTTACGAGGGGCCTGGGACAGCCTTGCAATTAGTCTTCTGCAAGCCGAGACCCTGACCTGCTCAAATCCTGCTCAAAAGGATCCAGACAGAGTCTAAGAAGACACAACAGGGCAGTGAGGCCCAGAAATGGGAGCGTGGCCCTGTTGTTAGCGGCTGAGTTGTTTGCCCTCCATCTATAAGTTGAAATTATAACTACCAGGGCCTCAGAGGGTGACCTTACATGCAGATAGTTTCACAGCAGCTATGTGTACATGAAGTCATACTCGGGAAAAATCCAATGTGATGATGTCATCACAAAAAGGAGGCATTGAACACAGAGACCAGCATACAGGAAACATACCACGTGACCTATGTGCATGAGATGTGTGTGCAGTGTGGATATGTGGATGTGGTGTGTGTGTGTGTGTGTGTGTGTGTGTGTGTGTGTGTGTGTGTGACAAAATATGTGTTGTATGCGCATGGCATGTGTGTTCAGTACTGGGTGTGCTTTGTGGTGGGTATGTGGGTGTATTAATTCAGTGTGAGCAGGCCACATGTAGCACAGTCTGGGGAGAGGCATGGACCCTCAGAGACAAAAGGTAACAGTCGCCCAGGAGTGACCTGTCCACCCATCCCTTTCCACCCACCTGCCATCACACCAGCTCCTCCTATTTATCTCCCATCAGCGTTGAGCAGGGAGGCTGGGGAGGAAAGAAGGAAAACACGGATCTTCCTGGGCTCCTCGCCGCTGCTTCCTTCTCCCCTTTCCCACATCAGCCCTGAACAAGTGCTTCAGCTCTGGACCAAGCAGCAAAAACAAACATCTGTCTTCCAATAGCTGGGAGCAAACGTTGGGAAACCAGACCCTCCCACACCCACCCCACCCCACCCCAAAAAGACTAAATCTGTGATTACACCGACACTCTCATAATTCATGCCTCTTTGGGTTCCCAAGACTATACTCTCCGACCATAAACCTTCCCAGGCCTCCACAAGCTCAGAACAGAAGCTACACGATAATGAAGTGCACCTCTCTGGGATCTCTGTGAGCACTAGAATGCATCAGTTCCCTTCAGAAGTTTGAGCCCACGGTGGATGGAAACAGGCCAAACATCAGGCCTGGAGGCTGATTCCTAAACACGCCAAGCCCAGCTGCAATGCTTAGGCGAAGACTCTGAAAATATGCAGGCTCATGCGTCCCACCAGGAGCTCATGAGCCTGCATATTTTGGGCCCTTGCCCTGTGATCGGGGACTTGCACGCAGTGACTTAGTGACACTGGGCCAGGGACAATGTTGTTTTAAAAAACATTTGTTTCCTGTAATAGGTTGGGGTGTGGGTGTGGAATGCATGTAGGCACCTAAACTCCTTGCTTTCAACATTCTCCAGAGGAGAGCATTCTCAGGGGACATCAGTGTTCTCTTAACCTCATCCTGAGGCAGGCAGTCATCCCTGAAAGTGCTTTGGGTCAGGCCTGATGATGTTTCCGGAACAGACAGTGTGCCTCCCTCTCCATGAGGGGCAGTGGGCCTGTAGCTATTGAGGTTTTATGGTACCAGCAGCCTCCATTCCTTCCCAGGTACAGAAATGCTGCTTCATGGGAGGGTGCCCAGGCCCAGATTCTGAGATAGCCTTCACTAAAGATCTGAGGTTATGGCTGGTTGGTGGTGGTGATCCCAGAACTCCGGGAGGAGGAGGCAAATCTCTGTGAGTTCGAGGCCAGCCTTGTCTACAGATCGAGTTCCAAGACAGCCAGGGCTGTTACACAGAGAAACTCTTGTCTCAAAAAAACAAAAACAAACAAGTAAACAAACGAAAAGCTCTGGGGTGTGGCTGCTCTAGAGACCTACCCCGTGAAAGAGAAAGAACAAACGGGGTTGAGTGTCCAAGGCCGCTTCTGACTTTTCCCCATCGATCCAGAAGAGCACTGAGATTAAATGATACTTTTCTTGGCTAGGTCACCCCAGCTGGCTGCATATAAACGAGTTATTGTAGATGATGTGTGTTGAGTAGAGTTCTGAGGTCGAGGCCAAGTGTCTGAATACAAACTGGGATGTCTTTGCTTTCCCCATGAGACAAGAGAATGGATGCTCTCTGAGTCAGTCCACTGTCCACTGAGAGAAACGAAGGGTGTGGGGTGAGAGTAAGGAGGAGTGCACCCAGCCAGAGATGATCTGTGGGACCAACAGGGACCCTTCACCTGGGCAAGGAGGCACTGAGTGATGGTAAGCTGGGAGCAAACAGGACTCCACTACATCCCCAAAGAACTCCCCACTGCATAGGAGGTGTAAAGAAGAAGCACTCGATTCTGGTGATGTTCAGAAGGCGTGGGAACAGTTTCCATGCTGGATGGGACTAGCTCTGTCCCTGTGACCCCTAAAAGGAGCCATGTCCCCCAGCAGTCAGCACAGGAAGTTTCAGGCAGGATCAGAGTAAGTGAGCCTCCAGCCACTGTGCCTCTAGCAGGAAAATCAGCTGGTCCAGAACCAAGTCCCAAGCCCCAGGACACAGGAGGGTTCATTATCCAGAAGTTGAGCCCCTGACTCATTGATATTGAGAATGCAAAATAATGCCGCCACTGTGATTCACCACCACAAAACAAGCAAACAAGCAAACAAACAGACAGAGCAGAGCAGAGCAGAGCAGAGCAGAGCAGAGCAGAGCAGAGCAGAGCAGAGCAGACCTACCATAGTCCAGCAGTTTCACCCTCAGGCACAGACCCAAGTCACGAGGGGCCTCTCAGTGGCCCTTACCACATATCCAAAATGCAAATGATCCAGGCTTCCATTAATAAAAAAAAAAAAAAGATAACACTATAATGGAATATTATTTATCCCAAAAGAGATGAAGTGCTACTTCACCTCGGCTCCCAGCTCTCCTCCTCACCCCTGCTGTGGGGCGTGTTCCTTCCCTTGCTACAGAAGAACCTGAACCTCGGGGCAGTCAGCCCCTTGCCAAAGGCCTCTGGACCTGTATGTAGTGGCCTGAATTCCTGCACAGTGTTCCTGCCTGCAACTCCTTCCCCAGGAATTCAGGATGGAGCAGGAGGCATCAAGGCTCATGTGTGAAAGAAGCCAGAAAGGCTGGAAACACATCCCAACCAGGACTGCACGTAATGAAACAGCATGTGTGAGGAAACCTCTGGGCTCTCTGAGCTGGGAAGAGATGGGTCTACGCACATGCAGGGGACCCGCAAAGGGTCAGGATTCTCAGTTCCAGGGGTTTTTCTATTTATCATTTTTTAAAATTTATTACAATTTATTCACTTTGTATCCCAGCTGTAGCCCCCTCCCTCGTCCCTTCCCAATCCCATTCTTCCTCCTTCTTCTCCTCCCATGCCCCTCCCCAAGTCTACTGATAAGGGAGGTCCTCCTCTCCTTCCATCTGACCCTAGCCTATTAGGTCTCATCAGGACTGGCAGCTCAGTCTCCAAGTGGGTTCCCTAGTAAGGGGAGCAGGGGCTGTCTCTGACATGAACTCAGTGGCTGGCTCTTTGATCACCTCCCCCTGAGGTGGGAGGGACGGGAGGCAGCCTTACCAGGCCACAAAGGGAGACAATGCAGTTTGAGAGTTTGAGTCTCCTCTGTCCAGTTCCAGCTCCCATTCTTAGGGGAACTTTTCTGTTATTTAACAGAAAGCTTCTATTACTGTGTGTCTGATTTCTGTGATTTTCGACACTGGAGCCTGGAGGTCTGAGCAGGCGCACTCTGGCCTGTGATCTGCAACTCTATTGATGTCTGCCCCTTGACACTTCACCTCAGGCCCAAAGCTCAGCATCCTTGGCTGAAACCGCCAGCCTGCAGCTCCACCATCTGTAGCTTCGTGAGCTGAGGGGTGACACCAGAGGCAGTGTGTGCCCTGTTTCCCAGTTCTGCCCAGAGGGCCTGATGCCCAAAGACATAGGACTGAACTCAAGGTCATGAAGTTGGAACCGAGGGCTTGGAGCTAAGCTCTTCCTTATCATCTGTCACCTGGTCACAACCTTAAAAAAAAAAAAAAAAAAAAAAAAAAAACTCAAGAACCCAACTACCCTCAGGAGAACCATGTGGGGGTCTGTGTGTGTAATTGTAATGGGTAGCCTTTTAGAGTTTCTATTTGGATGTTCACCCAGTGAAGCCTGTACAATCAATTTTTTAATTGAAGATTTTCTTTGGGCTGGAGACATACATGAGACATACATGCAGACAAAACATACATACATACAACAAACATGCATGCATACATATATACGTTCATACACAAAACTGTTTTCAAATTGTTTTGAAAGATTTCTTGTCCCCAAATTTTGGGTAAGGAGCACTCAGCCTGTCGTTTGTCATAATCAGCCTTAACTGGTTAATGCCGGCCGGGAGAAGATGGTTGTTGTGGGTTGTCACTGTCAAGACAGTAAGCAGGAGAGCAGCTAGAGTTCCAGGAGAACTACACTGGCCCCGTCCAAGGGCAGACCCCAGTGACCTGTGACCTAACGAGTCCCCATTCTTCACTCTGAAAGGCTCTGCCTTGTAGCGTCACCATCTGGGACGAGGTTTCAGAATCATAATATCTAACAAGCCATATTGAAAGCACTATTCAAAGCAGTGGCCCACAGGTACGTTTGCATACCCATATCCACAGCAGAAACAGTACAAGAGCTAAACGTGAATGGGAAACAAAGAGACATGCATACACACACATGGAATATTACTCACTAAGGGGAAGAGGACGCCAGGGGATGACTGGGTGCTTCCGTGCAAAGCTGTTCAATCTTAAGGACTGGATCCCAGCATCCACTCGATAAGCTGCGCAGCCACAGCTCCAAGGGGGAGCAAATACAGCAGGAGAGCTAAAACTTGCTGGATTCCAGAATGGATGAGAACACAGGAAGAGACCCTGCCTCAAAGGAGTAGGTGGAGAGCGATCAAGGAGGGCCTCTTTACTCCCTCTCCTAGCCTCAGGTGTGTGCCCACTCACATGCGTATACACACAGAAAGAGAGAGGCATGGAAATTCTAGTCCACATAGGTGAACTAGGAAGACACTGTGCTAAGTGAAATGAGCTGGGCCTTGTTTTGTTGGATTTAATCGCTAAGGACACTGGCGGATCTCACCTGTGTAAGCTCACCACAGTGGTCACGGCTATAAAGACAGAGGTAACATGGTGGCTGCCAGAGGCTGCAGGGTGAGGGGACTGGGCGGCTGTTTGACTGTCACATAGTTGACAGTCACATGATGAAAAGACTCTGGACACTGGCTTCTCAACAGCGTGAATGAATTCAGCTCTAAGATCTGAACACAGTAAAAATGGTCAGGACGGTGCTCAGGAGGGGCTCCGTCTTACAGCGCCTGCCATACAAGCATGAGGATGTGAGGTGGGTCCCCAGAACAAAGGACAAGCACGATGGTTCACACTCGTAACCACAACACCTGAAGGTGGAGGCGGGAAGGCCCCTAGGTCTCACTGTCTAGCCAGCCTCTCGGATTCAGTGAATTCAGACCAGTGAGAGACCCTGCCTCAGAAAAACAAGGTGGACAGAACCCTCTGGCTTCCAAACACACGTGGTCATATGAGCACCTGCACACACAAGAATACACATAAGACACCGAGCATAGACCCAGATCTGTAATTCCAGCGTAGGGGGGACGGAGGCAGGAAGATTGCGATTCCAAGGCCAAGGTTACGAATGCACTGAGACCATCTCACAGAAACAAGGGTAGAGCGTGCTCAGCGCTGCCGTTCTTCCTGGTCTGTGAAAGGCCTTGATTCAGTTCCCAGCACTAACAACCAAAAGAGGTTCAGACTGGACTCTTTTGTTGTCTTCATTTGTTTCTTTGTTTTTTGTTTTTCGATACAGGGTTTCTCTGTGTAGCCCTGGATGATGTGGAAACACTTTGTAGTCCAGGCTGGCCTCCAACTCACAGAGATCTGCAGGCCTCTGCCTCCCAGAGGGCTGGGATTACAGGTGTGCACCACTGTGCCTGGCCAGACTGGAATCTTATATTTTTGTTTTGGGTTTTTTACCACAGTTTTGTTTTGTTTTGTTTTAAATTCAACTCTTTCCATGTTCTCTGCACCAGAT
Source organism: Psammomys obesus (assembly GCF_907164565.1). Taxonomy (NCBI): domain Eukaryota; kingdom Metazoa; phylum Chordata; class Mammalia; order Rodentia; family Muridae; genus Psammomys; species Psammomys obesus. Next base: position 9,642,306 of record NW_026592666.1, on the reverse strand, counting down.
ATGACTTGTGTGATCTCACTTCCTACCAGCTTCCCCTCACTTCCTCAATTGCAAACACTCTGACCTTCTGAGTAACATCACACTTCTTTCCACCCAGAAAGTCCTTCCTCAGCCGATCTTGCAGCCTGCCCACGCACCTAGGCAGGCCTCTGTCCAGGGAGCCAGCCCCAACCTTTCTGAACTGCAGCCTCCGCCACTCTAGCTCTCCATGGCCCTTCCTCTGTGTGACACGAGTCCGTTCGCTCCCTCTCCCCCTGGAAAGCAGGGGCTGCTGTCTGGTGCACAGTAGTTGCACGCCCCATGCAGTGTGTGTGGACTGACGTGTGGAGAGCGTGAATGTGAGTCCCAGAACGCTGCCACATAGGCAGAGACAAAGGCAGAGGTCTCAGACGTCCCAGACGACCCTCGTGCTGCCCAATAAATCCAACTTCACCCTGGAAAACAGGATTCCCTCAGGTAACCCCAGAACCGGCATTTCCCAGTTAAGTCCTGCAAGTTGCTGGAGAAGATGACCATAAAACGGATAATGCTGGCAACAGCAAAGCTCTCTGTGGAAGGAAGCTTTAGCTGCGTAATTTTAAAATTCAAACCCAAGGTGTTTATCGTTCCTTCCAACCAAGGGTGAAGATCCTATTTGCCTGTGATCAGGACAGTCCGGCTAACAGTCACCACCCACTTGCTCTGTGACCTTGGGGGACACACATTCCTCTCTGGGCCTTGTTTTGTTGGTTTCTTGCTTTCTTTTTCTCTCTGGTAGAAGTGCTAGCTGGTATGCTGTATGTCCTCTCACGTTCCAACATTCTGCCGGCTTTGAAAAGTTGTAGTCCATTCTCTCCTCAGATTTTTTGAGGAGTTCACGCTAGCGATGGCTTTTGATTTTCACCGTTCTGGACAGCTGACAGCACAAGACTGGTACCAAAGCCACGTTCCTAGAGGGGCCACAGTGATGCACATCTTCTCAAAGACAGCCATCACCGACCTGGAGAGCTGCTCACTGCACTGGCTGTTCTTCCAGAGGACCCGGGTTCAATCCCCAGCACCCACATGGCAGCTCCCAACTGTCTGTAACTCCAGTTCCAGGGGAGCCAATACCCTCACCTAGACATACGGGCAAAACACTAATGCACATGAAAATAAATAAATCTCTTTTTTTAAGTTTTTTTTTTAATCTTTTTTAAAAAAAACTTTTCTGAAAAAGTTGGCTCTTTAAAAAGAAAAGATGAACATCACAGGAAGGACATGCAAGAACAGAGAAATTCACTCATTCTTGGAAAAAAGGAGTTTGGCCAAAAGCAGCACTGCTCACCGTTCACTGTTCACGGTGAACACTGCTCACCGTCACTTGATTTCCTGTGACTGTAGACTGCGAAATGTCAGGCCTCGATGCCACCCTTAGGGAGAGCATAGGGGCTGAAAGTGCCGAAAAGCACAACAGTGCCTGCTGGCTGCTGACTCACGGCCACTGAGGTGCAACAGGAAGCAGCTCACCCCCCCCCAGGACCATGGTCCTCCCCACAGCACCACAGTCCTCCCCTCAGCACCACAGTCTTCCAGCACCACCCCCCCCAGCTCCAGGCCCCCACAGCGCCTCAGCCTCCCCCCATCAGCACCACCCCCCCCAGCTCCAGGCCCCCACAGCGCCTCAGCCTCCCCCCATCAGCACCACACCCCCAGCTCCAGGCCCCCACAGCGCCTCAGCCTCCCCCCATCAGCACCACACCCCCAGCTCCAGGCCCCCACAGCACCACAGGCCTGGAGGCTGAGGAGGGAATGAGGCAGGCAGGCATCACTCTCTCAGTGCCTGGCTGAAGGAAATTTACCAAGTGGAACCAGGGGACTCAAAGGAGTTCATGTGCTTTTTCCAAAGAAGAGCCTGAAGGCACTTAAACCAAAAATAGATGTGGTGCAGGGCGGGAGGGGGGGAGGGTTGCCGGGTAATTTATAAGGAAAAAACCGTGGCTCGCTTGAACTCAACCCTTACACCCCCACCTGTACACGCTGTTCCTATCTTCTTGCAAGCCTGAGCGTGTCTGTCAGGGTGTAAGGTGAGCCCTCAGAACACTAATCTACACAATCAGGCATCAAGAGCGAGGCCAGCGTGATCAGGAGAGAGACTACGTGCTCTGTGCTCTGAGTTCCCTCCTACCATACATAGTCAAACAAACTACAAGCAAAAACAGAAAGAATTATTTTTCACCCAAAACTTTTAAGAATTTGGAACTCCCGCCCCCCCCCCCCCGGCACCTCTCCTCCCGCACTGGTACACAGAGGAACCTGTGACCTCGGTTCTCTGAGAACCTCCGAGGAGGTGAGGTCAGCGTGAACCCTGAGAACCCACAGTGTGAGCGCCGGGTGAGCGTGGCACTGGTCATCTTCACGGAAGGCCACACTTGGGAATTCCATCGTCCTGCAGGCTGCTGAAGGGTAGCAGGACCACTGACAAGGTGACAGCGGACAGGTTACAGTCATGAACCTGAGTGGTGGAACCCCTGGACGCGTGTGCAGACAGCTGGAGTTGAAGATGCCCAGAACCGGTACAAGCCGTGACGCCGTGAATAAGAGCCAGCTCACAAGCGAGAGGCCCCCAGAGACGCCAGGCTGCGAATCACGACGCACAGACAAAATCAGCCCTGCCTTACTGTAGTCAGAGAAACGTTTAAGGAACTCAAAGCTATAAAAAGTTCCACACTCATGTAAGAATCTTCAGATGTGAAGTGTCATAACTAAAATTAAAGACCAAATGATGGTTTTTACTACACTTTGAGCACAACTAAGAGTGAAGCTGTGCCAAAATTAAGGCAGATAAAAACAAGGTTCCAGTGCGGGGGGAGCGAGTGAAGCGGAAGAGGAAGAATATAGAGGAGTGTGCTGTGAGTGTTCAGCACACACTGAGGTGAATATCAGAACAAGAAAGGGACAGGGGAGTGGTTGATGTAGAATGTTGGAAAGAAGGACGGAAAGCTTCAGAGCAACCTGAGTGAAAAAAAAAGATTTCCTTCAAAGAAGCACTCAGTAAATGGCCTGCTGAACTCTGAAAGCTGTGGCAGAAGCCAAGGAGGCTGCTTTACATCATCATCATCATCATCATCATCATCATCATCATCATCATCATCATCATCATAACAACAACAACAACAACAACAGCCTTCAAGGATGAAGGTGAGGGCTGGAAGGTGGTTCATTTGGAAAAGTGCTGGAAGAGCGTGTGGCCCAATGAGCTGGGTTAAGTTCCCAGAGCCCATGTTTGTTTAAAAAGCCAGGTGTGGTGGCAGGTGCTTGGAATCCCAGTACAGGAGAGGCAGGGACAAGCAGTTCACTGGGGCTCACTGGCTAGCCCAGGACAGAGAAAGACATTATCTCAATAAATATAAGTAAAATTTGAAAGGTAGACAATGCCTAAAAATGGCACCTGAGGTTCCAGCATGCCTACACACGCACGCGCGCGCGCACACACACACACACACAGAGAGAGAGAGAGAGAGGTAAAATACAGACACATAGAACAAGAAAACCCCACCAAAGCACAAACACGTTCTCCACCAGCGGATGAGGGCAGGGCAGGAAATGGAGCATCACCTGCGTAGAAGACCGGAAATTCAAAATAGAAATGTTTGACGTCGTTGTCGATAAGGCAACCGAGCGGTCATCAGAGCAGAAGTGCCTGGCACCACCTATGCCTAAGCTCCAACGTCACAGGAGAAACGGGCTTCGAGGGGCGCTGAGCAAACCGCCAACAGCTCAGGGGGGCCACTGGCCACTGGGCGCTGAGGCCCACGTGGCCACTGACCAGCCAGGGCATGTCCGGGGACAAAGCAAAGCTGCTTTGTTAACACGAGCCAGAGGTGAGAACAGTCACCACTGTGGGCGCTGGCTCCTGTTGCCTAGTGAACACAAGTGAGAACACTCGGGATCTACTTGTTTACCGAGGCTTCTTAATGGCCTCGTCTGCACAGCGACTGATGAAGAAAATGACTCGGGGGACAGCGCTGTACCGTGCCGTGCCGTAGGACACAAGGCGGGCCTGGGGCGGGGTGACAATGGTGGCATGACCTGCAGCAGAGGTGCGTCGGAGACAGCCCAGCTGCGTGGGTTGGACAGGAAGTCTGGAGCAAGGAATCAAGGATCTCTGAGACACCCTGCTTACTCTCCCAGGGCTGGGGAGGTGGGGGCAGGGACAGAAAAGTGCCTTGAAACAAAATGGGGCAGGAGGGAGGAGAATGTCAATTCAGAACTCCAATGTCGACCTTTTCAACTGACCTTGCCTGGGAGAACCCCAAGTGCTGTTAGGGGCACAGGAGGAGCCCACGGGGAGATTCCCACTCTAGATATAAATACCGAAATTATGGGTGCGTGCTGATGCTAGTTGAAGCCACAGACGTGTATGAGACTGTGTTACAAGGATATGTGCAGACACTTTTTTAAATACGCATAGTTAAAGAAAAGAAAATAAAGTCACATATCATCTACCAAGCTAACATGGCAACGGACGGTGTCAGATGGACCTGGAATGGACTATGAAGGGAGAGGCTCCGTCTCAGACACAGGGTGCACCCTCACATCTGGACCCCAGTGTTCCTACATGGGAACAGACTAGGAGAGAGAACAAGAGGTGCTGAGAAACGGGTGGGAGGGGACAGATCCCATGAGACACCAAAGTGGAAACAGGGTACTGGAGGTGGCAGAGCCCAAGGGAAGGAAGGAGGAAAGGACAAGAGAGAGAATCAATAAGACTAATTGTTTTAAAGTGACATAATTAAACCTAACTTTGTAAGCTACCAAGAAATTTTAATTAAAAAGCATTATAGGTCTTATATATATGTAAGTAAGTGTATCCTGCTGCAGGGTAGTCCTGAAATGGTATGTGATCCCCGGGTCCTCTTGACCTCCTTGCACCCTTTCTGACTGTTGGCAATAGTAGCCAGGCCACTAGACACCCATCTCTGTTGGGGAGCAGTGTGACAAACGGTCTCTTCTGGCACTTGAGGGACAAAGAAAAGAGTCTTCGGAGATGACAGATTTAAAGGGTGAGCCAGTCTTCCTAGAATGAGAGGAGACAGATAGCCCCGGGCATGCAGGGCCCCACGCCCCACCCCAGGCCAGCTGCGGGCAGATAGCCTTGAGACAGCAGGCCCTTCCCAGGCCTCTCTGCCCGGGGTTATAGTTTGTCTCTGAGGTGTGTGTTAGTTGAGTCTGCAGAGCCTTTAGGAGGTGGGTCCTGGCTGATGGGAGACCCCTAAGGCAGGCTTTTAAAGGTTTTCCTCACTTGTTTCTGTTGGGTGTCTGGTCTCAGCAGACACTCAGTAAGCTCTTAAGGAGGAGGCCCAGCTCCCTTAGGAGATGACCAGGCACCAGGTGAAGCAGCCTTGACCCTCCTCTTGGGCACAGAAGCAGCTGCCAGACTCTTGTGGGCCAAGTATAGTGCCAGGAGCACAGGAGCTGAGTTGTCACTCAAGCTCATCCAACAGGAGACTAAGCCTTGATGACCTGTGTGCACCATTATTTATTAAAGAGAACATCACCCACAAGCCTGGGCATTTCCAAGTCCCGTGGAATGTGACTGTGCGTGCGTGCATGTGTGTGTGTGTGTGTGTGTGTGTGTGTGTGTGCATGCGCACGAGCGCGCACACCCAGGAAAGTGTGAAACCTGGATAGCCATAGCCGATGACATGGAAAAATGCAGGTTCAAAGTTGGAGTCGAATTCATCAAGAGAAGAAACCAGGCTGTATTCTTTGTGACCTGTAAATGAATAAATTCCTAGAAAAAAAAAAAAAAAACTAAAATTTTCAGGGATGTGAGAGGTTCCGCATGGAAGAGCAGGAACAGGCAAACATTAAAACACACCATCTGAAAGTTCTCATACCACACTGTCCTTTAAGGATGTGGAGCTGAGAAAAGCGATGAGAGGGAGGAAGGGGGGGGACCAAAGGAGGTAGGAACATTTGTGTGTCTTCTCTTCCCACACTACACTGTAAACACCTGGTGGAGGTGCAGCTCATGCAAAAGAATGCCGACTCTTGTCATGGTCACCAGGCCTGAGGTCCCCAACTTACTGTCAGGGGGAGAGTTGAGCACACCACATCCTGGAAGGATGGGTCAGCAGGCTAGTGCATCTCTAAGTGACACACCGTTTTCCCACCTACCCGCATGGCACTCAGAGTGCAGTCCTGAGACGGTCTTATCCTGTCCTGCCCATCTAGGTATCTTCTTGTGTCTTCTACCTTGCCCTCAGCCTTGTCCCTAGTCATGCTTTGGCTGGGGTCACTGACACACACAGCTACCTCAGTCCCTGAATATATGGAGCCACATTAGCCATGGCTCTTCCACTCTCTGCATGTCTATCAGGACAGAGACCAGGCTGGCGGGATGACAGGTCTCCTTACTCCCAACTCACTCTTGGCTTCCACTGTGTGTACTTTCATAAATGTTATCTCTTCAGATTGTCTGTCCCCTTTAAGACAGAACTCGGTGCCTCTCCTTCATAGATAAGTGCTGCAGGAAGAATGATGCCCTCCAGAGATCTCCACGACCTGACCCCTGTGGCCTGTGCTCATCGCCCTCTCTACCAGGCCTCTTGGAGATGTGGTTTAGGCAGAGATCTTGAGGTGGAGATATTCTAGAAGATTGCGTGGGGTCTAAATACAAACACTCATTTGTTTTTTATAAGAAAGAGGCAAGCAGCACTAGGGTAGTCATGGTGGTGCAAAACAGAATCCACGATGCTGAGGCAGGAGGATTTCTTGGGCCCAGGAACTTGAGACTGGTTTGAGAAAAGCACCAGACCATCTATCAAAATTAAATAAAGCACAGAAGGAGAATTTACAGGAAAGAAGGCAATGGATCAAGATGCTTTGCCACTGGCCTTGGGCACGGCAAAACAGACCATCAACTAAGAAGTGTGTTGTCAACACTGGAGAGATGGCTCTTCCAGAGGACCTGGGTTCAGTGGCCAGCACCCATGCCAGGGGGCTTACAACACCTGCAACATCAGCTCCAGGAGACCTGATGCCTCTTTTGGCTTCTCTGGGCACACACATGCACACACGTGCACACAAAAATATAAGTAATTTTAATTATTAAAAAAATAAGCATCTGGAGAGATGGCTCAGAGGTTAAGAGCACTGCTTGCTCTTCCAGAGGACCTGAGTTCAATTCCCGGCATCCACATGGTGGCCCACAACCATCTATAATGAGATCTGGTGCCCTCTTCTGGCCTGCAGGGGTACAGAACAGTGTATACATAATAAGTAAGTCTTAACATAAGCATCAGATGGAAGGCAAAATGATAATAATGTTCTCCCTGGAGCCTTCAGAGAGACTATAGGTCAGAACATACTTGATTTTCAAATCCACGAAATTGATCTGAACTTACGACCTTCAGAAAAAAATAGATGTTTGCCATGTTAAGTCAACAGGTTTGTGGGAGTATATTATAACTGCACAGTAAACTAATAAAATGAGTAAACAGAGACATTTCATGACTTGCTTCAAGTCACCCAGCTGGTAAGAGCAGCCAGAATACCCCCTAAGCCTCACACTTTCTGCTGCTTCTAAGTCACTAGCAATGTGGGGTGTAACCACGGGAAACAGGTGTGTGCATACTTGTGCACGTGTGTGTGTGTGTGTGTGTGTGTGTGTGTGTGTGTGCACGAGTGTGTGACGTACATTCATCCCTCCAACTCCCCAGTGGAAAACTAGGAAGCACAAGGCCCACCACAGATGTTTCTTAACCTAACATTTAAGTTAACTGAAATGTACCTGATTTAACTTTTGTGTCGTGTCCGACAAATGCATTGTGAGAGGAAACACTGCAAACAGAAAGTGCATTTGATGGCCCCGGTTATAGGGCATCAGAGCGCAACACAGCCCACAGCCAGAGCTGCAGTCTCTGTGGCTGCCCTTGGCCATGAGAGACAATCCTACCACACGCTGCTGCCTTAGCATGGCTTGAAAAGATCAAATTCAAACAGTTCCCTAGTGTCAGGCGCAGTGAGCTGAACCAGGGAAAGCCAAGGACCATCTGTAATTTTCTTTTTCTTTATTTCTTTTTGTTTTATGTTTTTGTTTTTGTTTTTCGAGACAGGGTTTCTCTTGTCTGTCCTGCACTCCTGGATTCACTTTGCAGATCAGGCTGGTCTTGATCACAGCAATGCACCTGCCTCTGCTTCCTTGAGTGCTGGGACTAAAGGTGTGCCAGCAGTTTCCTAAAGATGTCACTGGGCTCGGACTCTGCACACTTGTTTTCCCTGTTCACTTTGCATCGGTCTCCATTTTGCATTATGAGCTGTTCCATCCATGTTCTGGCTTGACAGAAGAGATGGCAAGAAAACAAAATCTACTGACCTTTATGAGCCCTCTTAATAACAATGTCAACAGACTAAATAGGTTGCCCTGAAGGCCAAGTTCACTGCATTTCCTGAAAGCAAGAACTGGCGGGCGCCTCTGTGGAGGAAGTTGGTCCCTTTGGTATCAGAGCCCATTCTTTGGGCCTTGCTCTCCTGGCACATGTTGAATTTTCTCCTCCATTTTCAGGTCTGAAAACAAAACAAAACAAAACAAACAAAAAAACTAGAAGGGCATTTGACTTCACAAGCAGCCTGAGCCCAGAGAGGTCAGGCAGGGTCCAGATGCTGTCGGTTATGGGTCCAATCTGATCAGTCATCATATTTGAAAACAAACTTTCCTTTTTTGTCTTTAGAGACACAGCCATGGGACTGGAGAGCTGGCTTAGCAGTTAGGTGCATGTGTTGCTCTGGACTAGGACTAGCACCCACAGATGGCAGCTCCGAGCCATCTGTGACTCCAGTCCCCTAGGGTCTCACGCCCTCTTCTGATCACTGGGGACATGCGGCACATGTGCCACACATGCACACAGTAAGCAGAAGATCCGTGCGTGTACAAAACAGTAAAAAGATCTTTAAAATGGTTTAAAAGATGGTTCCCACTACATGGCTCAAATCAGCTCGAGACTCCAACCCTCCAGCCTCCCTCTCCCAAGTGTTGAGATTTTAACCGTGTATCCAGCCAGCATCTACTGTGAAAGGCCTCCCTGAAAGGATGTCTGTCAGCTCTCTGTTCCTGTAATAAGGCACCTAAGGCAACCTGCTTAAAAAGAGGGGAAGGTTTCTGTCCATGCTGGTGGCCTCCGTGGTGTGGTGTGTGTGTGGTGAGCTGGTACGGCAGGGAAGCGCACACATGCACGTGGAGAATGCTCACCTCATTAAAGACGAGAGGAAGGGGGAAGATGGGTCTCCCACAGTCATCCTCAAACAACGCCCCAGTGACCTAAGACCTCCCAAGGCTCTGCCTTTAAAGGCTGCATGATTTTCACTAGCAACAAAGAAACCAGCCTTTAACATGCTGGTCATTGATAGACACTCCGGTGCAGAGTGGTACATGTCTGTCAAGCAACGTGCCCCTTTTACCATGTCCTGAAAAGGAATTTACCACAACAGCCCGTGGGCTGTAGAGCTGCTCATTGTGTGTGTGCATGTGTGTGTGCACGCTGCATTCACGCAGGCATGGGGGTGCACAGACAGGAGCTTGTGTGCAGCTGTGTCTAGGCCGGGCAGCAATGTCAGGTGTCGGCTCCTGATGTTCCCCGTCTTCTGTTTCCAGACTGAGTCTCTCACTTGTGGACTCTGGCAGCGAGGCCGATGAGACCCAGCATGTCCCCGTCTCTGCCTCTTCTACCTCCTCAGTTCTGGGGTTACAGATCACCCCCAGGCCGCCATTTCCTGATTTTCCAGGGAGCCAGGGATCCAAACTCAGGTCCTTGTGTTTACCCAGAAAACACTTTCCCACCTGAGCCATCTCTCCAGCCCGTCAGTGCTCTCGTATATGGGAACATTCCCTTCTGGACAGAGAAATCTGACTTCACCTTTCTGTCACATATAATTACATGTCTGGCTTGTAACTACTTAGGTATGATGAGTTCACATTACCTGAGCACTCCCAACACACCTTCCATCCTTGACTGAAAACAGAAAAATAAAACGCTCTGAGGCCAGAACACAGCAGCGTTTCATCTAACACCCCGGGAAATGAGTTGGAACGTTCTCCGTGGCTGATTACTCCCCCATCCTTCCAAGGCTCTGCCTGTAGATCCTGCAATCCTCTTACCAGCTCTCATGAAAACATCCGTAGGAATCGGGCATTTTCTGAGTCCACAGTCCTACTCCCCAGTCTGCTGGCTTCCTGCTTCAACTATCCCTCAACCCGAGCGTGGAGGGTTGAAAGCCACCAGCACTTCCACTGTCACCACGGTGTCCTTGTCTTTGCCTTCAGCCTGCTATTCTAATGGGGTGAGGGGGTGTCTCTCACTTGGAGACACTGTGGCACTAAGGTGGCCATCGCCCAGCAGCCAGGCCATGCCAGCACCACTGCACGGCTCAGCTCACAAGTGAGGAGATGTGCTGGTGACAGCGTGGCTCAGGACTCACATCTTGCCTTCATGCTTTGTAAGTCCCCTCAGATGCTGATCAACACACACACACACACACACACACACACACACACACACACACACGCGCGCGCGTGCGCGTGTGCGCATGACAAAAAGGCAGAAGTTTACATCACAGCATGGAAAAGCTGCCATCATCCATAAAACACTCTGACATGACAGAGGAGCTAGGGACAATCAGAGGTCCCTACGAGTCGCAGGTGTGACCAGTTGTTCACACCCTGGCCTCTCCTCCCAGCCAGCACCAGGACAGCTGCAAGACACTCTCCCTTAGAGAGCTACCTCTCCATCATGCCTCTCTGCTTCCAGCTTCTTTTTGGAAACTGATTGGATCTTAATGAGCTGAAGAAGCAAAACCTTAAACACCACTGCACACCAAGTCCCGGGGTGTGCCCTGACTGATCCGCTGGACCAGTGACGGTCACTTAAAATGCCGCCACTGTTCACTAAGTTCGTTTATTTTTTTAAGGTTTTTATTTTATAATTATGTGTATTAGGAGGTGACGCACACACACACAGGTGCGCAGGTGTCCCCACAGACCTCAGACATTGGATCCCCTAAGCTGGACTTATAAGCAAGTTATGAACCACGGAACCTCAGTGCTAGGAAGCAAACTTGGGTCCTCCCAAGCACAGGACAAACCCCCCATCACTGCGCCATCTCTCTGGCCTCAAGTAGACTCAACAAGCGGTTGCAGAGTTAAGAGCTGTCCCCGAGCTCTTTGGAGCTGGGAGTCCCCTGGCTGTCTCCTTCCCACTCCAGCTGGAAAGGCAAACCTAAGCATGGAAGAGCGATGAGGGTACGCTGTAAACGGCAGGAGGGCTGAGGCCAATCTAGAGAGCACGCTGCCTCCACTGCCGTCGCTGCTGCTGCCATCACTGTGCCACTGAAGCCACCACGACCACCTCCCTCCGCACCACCACTGCCACCACCATGGCCGCCTCTGCTGGCACCACCATTGCCACTGCAACAAAATAACAAAGAAAGGAAGCGTAGGAAATGTGCCTGAAAAAAAAAAGCATGGTGACCACACACAATAGTGGCCGAGCTCTTTTGCCCCACGTTCCAATGAAACTTGCGTTGGTTTTTATTGTGCCACGGTGAAGCAGTAGCTGCTGGGTGTAGCAAATGTTTCCTGCAGATGAATCCAGAGCTGGAAAGGCTTGATGGCCTCAGCAGCGATTTGGGCTTTCAATCCAAGCCAGTTATCCACCCTCAGGAAGTTCTTAGTGCTACAGTCATTATTCCGTGCCAGGGTGCTCAAGAGTAAGAGTCAGGCAGGGAGCCTGAATCATTTCCTAAATTACCTTCTGCTTCATTGGGAGTTTGGCTTTGGACAATGGGCCTGCTGCTCAGGGAACCTGGCAAATAGCCCCTTTGAGAGTAATGATCACTTCTGCTTTTTCTGTGGAGTCCTGAGCGGCTTTGGAGACTACCAGTTACCCCAGATTTCTGCTCTTCTCTGCAGAGGTTCAAGTGAATTCCAAAATCTGGGACCCTCAAAAAGTCAGAATTTTTACTTTGCTGTTCCATATACAACATTATTAAAAACATTTTATAAAATTTCCTTCACGTTATGAGCATAATGTACATATGAAACATACATTATTTGTATCTAGACCTTTGCTCCATCTCCCAAGTTTACTTTTAGTATAAGCAAACATTCCAAAATATGAAGAAATCCAAAACCTGAGACACGTCAGATTAGCTACTCAGTGTGGACAACTTACTGGATACCTGGCTAGCCAGCAGAAGACTACAACTCCCAGACTGCTCTGCAGCTGGTAGTCATGTCAACAGGTATAATTAGAAGGGATGAGAATGACATCACAATCTTGCCCTGAAAGAAATGGTGATGTCATCAACACTGCACCAGAGGAGGTCTGAATGCAAACAAGCATGTGCTACAAACTCATGTTTTATTCCTTCCAGCTCTCTTTCTCCCCTTCTCTCCCTTCAACCTTCCCTTCCCTCGAGCTTTCTCGCTCTCTCTCTTCCCCTCTCGTGTGTGTGTGTGTGTGTGTGTGTGTGTGTGTGTGTGTGTTTGCTCATGGGTACACATGGGGAAGCCACAGGATGACTTCACATGTCTCTCTTTGCCGCCCTTCCCCTCATTTTTAAGGCAGGGTCTCTCACTGAACCTGGAGTCGGCTGGTTTGGCTGGGCTTTCTGGAGGATCAACAAGCCTTTGCCATCTACCTGTCTCTGCCCCCACAGTGCTGGTGATACAGACCACACCAGTGCACCCACCTTTTATGTGGGTGCTGGGGATAGGAATGCAGGTCCTCTTGCTTGCATGGGAAGTGCGTTAGCCACTGAGCCATCTCCTACTTTGTCTAATATGTGCACATGTACAGACACATACATATATATTCGATATTTGCAGTTTTATAAGTTCCAAGAACTCTTGATGCTCTCCCCTGTCATTTCCAAGTAAAAGCACAAACACAATGCTAGGTCAAGCACCTGGAGATGTTGTCATTCTATGCGTTCCTATAGCAATGTTGTGCAAACTCATAACTAAGGTCTGGTCCTATTTTGCAGGATACAGATGGCAACTTCTGGTTTGCTCACCAGCCCTCCCTACGACACCAACTGTGCATACTTAAGAGCTTCTGAAGTATGTCCTTTGTGAACTGCCATCTCTGTCTAACAAAATGCACCCTCTGATCGACCAGTGTCTTCAAAATGGACTTGCCTAATGTTCCACTGATTTCCAGAATCTGCGGCTGCAAGATTTTCAGTCTCTGTACCTGGGTTCTGCCCTGATGTGTAAATGGGTTGAGCGCATCTTCATGAGCTGTCTTCAAAGCTTTGTGGGTCCAGTGTGACTTGGAGTTCATCCTTGTCTCCTGAGCTCTGTAAGTCCTTTGTGAAGGAGTGACTCTCATTCCTTCTAGAGCTCAGTTCTGCCTGGGACACACAGTACCATGACAAGCCCACAGTGTGGTGGCTGGGAGCCAAGTGTCACCAGTCCCCAAAGGGAAGGGGGAGAGAAGACAAAGGTGGGAGGGCCTGCCTGCCAACAGGAGCAGGTCCTGCCTGGGACTACCTTGAGGGGGAAGCAAATGGCTCAGGAGCTACCCCTCCCTGGGCTATGGAGGGGGTGGAATTTGTGGCCAGTCTGGGCAGTTCAGCACTATCCTGTCTAAAAACTAAATCATCCTGATTTCCATAGATACCAGAAATATTTGATGATCCTCAATAACCATTTTGATTCTGATACCCATAGGGCTCTCATCCAGACCACTGCCCAGCAGTCTAACAGGCTCACGTGGACAGCATGCTCCTGCCTGTTACACAAGCTCACGTGGGCAGCGTTCTCCTTGAGCACAGGGCATGCTAACAGGCTCATGTTGTCAGCATGCTCCTGCATGCTAACAGGCTCACGTGGATGGCATTCTCCTGCATGCTAACAGGCTCATGTGGATGGCATT
>NW_026592666.1:9558722-9628398 GCF_907164565.1 Psammomys obesus | reverse complement strand
GTGGATGGCATTCTCCTGCATGCTAACAGGCTCATGTGGATGGCATTCTCCTGCATGCTAACAGGCTCATGTGGATGGCATTCTCCTGCATGCTAACAGGTTCATGAGGACAGCATGTTCCTGCATGCTAACAGGCTCATGAGGACAGCATGTTGCTGCCTACTACACAGGCTCACATGGACAGCGTTCTCCTTGTGCACAGTGCATGCTAACAGGCTCATGAGGACAGCATGTTCCTGCATGCTAACAGGCTCACATGGACAGCATTCTCTTGCATGCTAACAGGCTCACGTGGACAGCATGTTCCTGGTGCACAGTGCAGACATCAGCTCTGACTTGAGGTCAGCAAGTGACCAACTGGCAGAACCTGAAGATGGGGGACACCTGACCCCACGAGATCCCAACCTCAGGAGAAAGCAGCCGGAACTGAAGTCAACGCCCATAGCTCCTGGGCTCATCCCCCTGTAACCCTTGCCTTATGAAGCCATTTCTTTTTCTATGTACATAAAAAGGTTGGAATGCTAGATCACAGATGTCATCCCTTTACAAAGGACCAGCCTTGCCCACATCCTAGCTAGTACCTTCATTAATCTGTCAAATGCAGTCACCCTTCCCCTCTAATGCTCCCAGAGTGAGGAACTGCCTTTGCTCTGTGAGCTGCTTGGCAATCCTACCCCAGTTTCCCCCGCTGGGAGTATCCAGCATCCCTCATGAATGCTTCCCCTGGAAACAGTGACCGACAGTTGAGTGGATGGGCTACCACACTCCATCCATTCCACTGCACAGTCAACAGCCATTTATGTTGCACCTGCTCCACCTCAGTGCTCATTCAGCAACTTACTTATCCACTGTCTGCAGGACCACTACCTGCACAGGACTGTAAATGCAAAGGAGAGGCTTGTTCAAAAGTCACTTGGAATTGAAGACACTGACAGTAAAGCATGTGGCAAAGTGTCCCAGGAGTCAAGGTGACAAACACTCATACCATTATAGAGCTCAGCAAGAGGAGATAGATAATGAGCCGGATATCTCGTCCCTTGCCACTCCTGGGAATTGCTCCAAGATCCATTTTGGATAGTAAAGTCTTCAGATGTTCAAGTTGTCTGTATAGAGCAGCATGGTGTTTGCATAGAACCCACCTGTCTAACTCGTTATAAAGTGTCTAGGTTTCTTCTGGTGCCTCGTGCCATATAGCGCTATGCAAAGAGCTGTTGCGCTGAACAGGGAACCATTGCCAGAGACAAATCCATACATGTTCAGTACAGACACATAATTTTCCCTACATGTTCTCAAGTCATGGTTGACCTAAAGCTGCAGATTTGGAACCTATTGGTACAGAGGATAAATTGTAGGGTGTTATTTTTAATTTATTTAAGAAATACATACAGATGTAAGTCAACAAACATGAAATGTACAATAGAGAGGTTGAAGCAGAAATGGAGTAGGAGTGGGAGGGTGGAGTTATTTGTATTTTAATTAGGATGATGGGGCAACTTGATTGACATCTTTAAAGAGGCTCTAGGCTGAGCAGCTGTCTGAGAGACTCACGCAGCGGAAGTGTGTTTTCAGTAGCCAGAAGAACTACGAGGAGTGGAGTCTGAGCATGGATGACGTGCCTAACATACCCATAGCTAATTCAGGTCTTGTACTGTCTTCTGGCCCTTCTTGTCACACAGCTGGCTCCTCCCAGCCCTTAGGTCTCCTACAGGTCACTCCCAACAACCCAAGTCTCTACCACTCGCCTCATGAAACCCTTCCGTGTCCTTAGGGCCCTGGCCACTGTTTGTAACGATAGATTTATTTGTTTTCAGAGCAAGTTGTTGGTTTGTGTTTCTGCTTCTGTCCTGGTCTCCAGGCAACATGAGAGCAAAGGGCACATGCGTTTGTCTGCTCTGTAAAGAGCTCCCTGAGCACTCAGCAAAGAGACACTTAGCATACAGGCAATCCTCGCCATTCACTGATTCTGACACTTGAATTTTCCTGTTTACTGATTTACTTATAACCCCAAAAATCAATATTCAGGGTGCCTTCTCTGTCAGGTGTAGACTTGTGTATGCTCACAGACATGGGAAGAAAATAAAGGCTCACCTAAAATACTTCTGTGTGTGTGTGTGTGTGTGTATGTGTGTGTGTGTGTGTGTGTGTGTGTGTGTGTGTGGCTATGAATGGAATCAAATTCAAACCACACACTAAGGAAGAAACCCTCTATCTGTAGGCTAAATCTCCAGCCTATTTTTTTTTGTTGGTGATTTCTGTTTATAATGCTAAAGGGCTATCTAGTGTCATGAGCTTCTAAGCCCTTGAATATATGACTTAGGAAGAAAATACCTGAAGGGTGGCGTGCCCTGTGAGATTAATGTTAATGAATAGATAATACCAAGCAAATAGGAAACACAAAAACAAAATCATATGAAAGCACAGTCGTGAGTAGCCCAGGCTGGCCTTGAACTCCTGAACCGCCTTCATCTGGGATGACAGATGTGTGCCACACCTGGGCAAGACTAGTAGTCCTTGCAGGAATGGACTCATTCTCCGGAACGGGTTGTTATGAAGAGGCCAGTCCCTTTGTGCTCCCTTTCCCACATCCGCTCACTGTTGTACACACTCCACTGTGTGACATCACCTGCGGGTCATATTGCTTCACCACACGCCAACAGCTGCAGCCACCAGATTCCGACCTTCCCTGTACCCTGTCTAAGTTTCCCAGCCTCACTACATGGTCATAGCAACAGAAAACGGCTCAGAGTCTGGGACAAGGCTGCCCACTCTACTTTCCCTTGACTGTCAACACCAGCCCAAACACACCGTAGCTTCCTTTTAACGGAAGGCTTCCCCTGAGACTGAATGGTTAGACTGTGCTGACATCAACCATCTCCAGCGACTATGGTTTAGAACCCAGAATAAGAATGTTTCCTTCAAATGAGACATCCTTTCATTTCCTGTTTGACAGCTCAGTCTCAGCTGGGAATTAGATGTAGCTCTCCCTGAACAACTCAGTGCAATCGTAACAAGCTATAAGAGAAATATCAGAGGCCAACCAAAACTTTTTGAACTCCTAAGGCTCATCCTTCAGCTTGGCCATAGGTCAAAGGTCTGGTCTTAAGCAACAACAAGTCCTACAGGCCATTCAAGGTTCTTGCCAGCCTTGTCAGCTACTCTGGAGAGACTTCATTCCTCCAAAGAACTCAACATCAAGGAGTAATTTTAAGAAGGAAGGCAGCCTCCCCCACCCACCCTTTTACTTTCTTTGTGAAAATGAAATGTGACCTCTCTTGTCTTCCAGACTCCCAGGCCAGCCCCACACTTTCATTATCAGACCTTTGCACTCTGTCCCTCTAGGACTGTAAGCCCAAATAAAAAGAAAACAAAACCTCATTTCCTTAAAAGAAAGGAATGAAAGAAGGAAGGGAGGGAGGGAGAGAAAGAGAGAGAAAAAGAGGAAGAGAAGAAGGGAGGGAGAGAAAGAGAGAAAAAGAGGAAGAGAAGAAGGGAGGGAGGGAAGAAAGGAGAGAAAAGGAAGGAAGGAAAGGGAAGTAGAGAGGGAGGGAGGAAGGAAGACCAGTAAGGAGGGAGGAAGAAAGAGAAGGAAGGAGGGAGAGAGGAAGGAAGGAAGAAAGGGAAAGAGGGAGAGGAAGGAAAGAAGGGTAGGAGAGAGGCAGAAAGGAAGGAAGAGAAGAGAGGAAAAAAGGAAAGTAAAGAGGAAGGAAGAAATAAAGGGAAGGAGGGATGAAGGAAGGAAGAAAAAGAAGGGAAGAAGAGAGAAAGGAGGGAGGGAGGGAGACAGATCCTATCATGGACCAGGAAGAAAGGCCATTCGGCCAAGAATCTGACGAAGTGCTTATAGCCCAGGCCTTTTGCCAAGGCCACTGTACAGACTCCAGCATGGAGGCTGCCCTGCTTCTCTCTGAGGGAAAATGGAGGAACTAGACTTCCTGAGCCAGCTGACATCTTAAATACCCACAATGGCTGATCTTGGCTGTCAATGTGACACACCTGGGAAGAGGGGCCTTCACCGAGGAGCTGCAGCTGCCTCTGAGCCCCCATGCTCCTACAAGTAGCCCAGATAAATTCACTGGTTCACCATGAAACTTGGGTAGACTCTTCTTTAGTCTGCCGTGTCCTGTCTGGGGTGGACAGGCATTTGTCCGTGTCTCCCTTCGAAAGTCACAGGATGCAGTCGCTTGTAGAAACACCAGAGTAGGTTGGCTGCCTCTGGCCGTCACCAGCTCACTGCGATTGCTGTCTATTGACAGCAAGTAAAAGGCCCAGACAGACTGAGCCCTGATGGAGACCCACTGCCAAAATAAGCATTTCTGGAGCAAAATTAAAAAGCACAGTGAAAAGCTTGTAAAGAGTGGCCTCCAACCATCCCCATGGGGCCTTCTCACCTCCAGAAACTGAGTTTTTCCTGTCCACACATCCCTACACAAACAGCACAAAGAGGAAGGGAGCAAGAGAACAAGGCACAAATAAGGCGCCGTGTGGGCAGACAGGGGGAAATGATTAAAAGGCAGAAGACAGGAGGATGCATTGGACACGCCGACTTTTAAACCGCACCTACACAGGGCTAATATGAAGTGCTTCGCAAACGGGTCTGCATCCGCGGCGACGTCACACGTTCTGTCTTGCAACTGAAGACAACACTTGCACTTCAGACACCCGCACTGAGGCATTTAGACACACCATCACCTGGCGCAGCTCCTGTCCCCGAGATGCAAATCAGCATTTTCATAGGGGGTGCGGAGGCCGAGGGCGGGTGTGGGGGAGGGGGCCAACGCGCTCCGCTGGCCACAGCTCAGGGGCTGACATTGCAGGGCGTGATGGATGCTGCCAGCGCTGTTGCTTAGCAACCTAATACCCTTCAAGACAATCCACAGCCTCGCTAGTGTGCAGAGGCAGACAGGGCTGCTTCAACATGGCACTGGGCAGGGAGAGATAACAATGTGGCGTAGGGATTTTTCCGCCGTTATTAATAATCATTCTTGCTGATTTCCTAGGTAGATCAACAAATCTAAGAGCACCCAGAGTCCTACATGAAGCTAGGGCTGGAAAAATCCCAGGCTTTTTGAATCGCCTCCCACGCTGCTCCAGGGGAGTAGTGGAATTTTACTGGCTGGCCTCCTGACGGTCTCTCCATCGCTGGCGCTCACCATCGCCGGCCCTCACCGCTAGTCTCCCAGTGACTCACCAGCATACCTCCAGATCTGTTTGTTGGCCTTGTCATGAGTCATGTTTTTTTCAGCTTTCTTTTTAACCCCCCTCCCAAACCGAAACACTTGACATTTTAGAATGGGCTTGGGGAAGGTTCTTAAGGAAAAAAGAATCTGCAAGCTACTCTCAGGCTCTGTGCGCGACTGTGAGAACGTGGGAAGACATGAGTAACGGCTGGGAGAACAGGTAAACAGGAGTGCTGCACACTGGCAGACGCGTGACAAGCCCGCAGAGCCGAGGCCCTGCTGGGGCGGGGGACAGTGCCCCCTTCAGCTGAACGTTAGCTGGGGCGCATCCGCCACCCCCAGCTCCCCACAAAGAACTCCTATGCCACACAGCAGAACCACATAAAGCTCTATGAAAAAAAATCCTACAGAAAAGAAAGGAAAGAACAAAGAAAAGTGGAATCTAAGATCAGAAAAGAGAACCAGAATTGCTACAGAGAAATTGCATGGGACAGAGGTGGGCTGGTCCCCGGGCTTGGATTCTAATTCTGACATTAATTAGGAGAACACAAGAAACTTCTGCTCCTTTAAAGCGCCAACCAGGACCTCGTTCTGTCCACTGGCAAACTGTGTGGCTACAAGCTACCCCCACCCAGGCCTCCTCAGACCCGGGGACCCTTTTAGCTCTCTCTGGAGCACTGAGCCCAGCAGCACATCAGCTCTGCCATAGATGCCCTGTACCTGCTGTTTGTAAGGAGACACAGTAACAAGAAGGAATCAGCTAACTAAATCCAATTAACCTCTCGGAAGCCCTGTTAGTTTCTGTATTTAACGGGATGGTTTCAGAATGCCCTATCAGCTCTCAGGGCAATAATGAAATCTAGGAATCAATGCAACTAGACACTTTTTCAAGCATTATGCAATGTTTTGGCATTATAAAAAGTTATTGGAAAAGAAAAGGAAAATGCCAGGGATTGGAATTAACCTGTGCATGGGTGGTGAGTCTGGGAACAAGCTCATGGCAAGAGTCTCCCTCACCGAATCTGGAGAATGAAAGGTCCGCATATCTGCATCTTTGGACTATGCTTTTATGTCACAGCAATTTAGTACTCTTATTACCCCACATGCTTTAACTAAACGTATTAAATCCACTCCCTGAGCATAAAAAAACCTAGGGGTAGGTATGAGACAGGCAACTTTTTATTTTCCACTTAATTATAGAACTATTCAAACACGCACAAAAACTGGAGGGGATGGTTTTAGCAACCTCTCTGTGCTCGCCTCACTTCTATTTCCTGTGGATGTGATAAAAATAACTTGAGAGAGCAGGATTTATTTAGCTCACAATTCCAGGTTGCAGTCTATCATTGCAGGAAAGTCAAGACGGGAACTTGAAGCAGCTGGGCACACCCACAGCCGAGGGCAGAGAGAGCGATGAGTCAGTGCGCACACGCTATGCTCACCTGGCTCCCTAGGGGAGTAGTGACACTCACGGTAGGCAGGCCTTCTCATCTAAACCTAACGTCCCTCATAGACATGCCCACAGTCCAAGTTCATCCACACACTCCCTTGCTGAGATGATTCTACAGTGTGTCAAGCTCTGGGCGCTGACCATCACCATGTTCATCTGCCTGCTTCTAGCATCATTACCAGTCTTATTTCATCCACTTCCAGGTACCACATTGCGTCATGTAAAAATTTAGAAACAAAAACAAAAACTCATGCTATTACAATTCTGCCACTGTTTGGATGTTTGGTCCTCATGGAAACTCATGTTGGCTTTGATTTATTTGCATGAGTGTTTTGTCTGCAAGACTGTCTCTGCACCATGTTGCATACAGTGTCTGTAGAGGCCTGAAGAGGGCATCAGATCCCCTAGGACAGTTACAGGTGGCTGTGAGCTGCCTTGTGGGTGCTGGGAATTGAACGTATATACAAGCAGGCTAACACACACACTTAAATTTTTTAAACCTTATTGAACTAATTGGCATTAGTTTTAAGAAACATTCTTAATGATAATTGTAAGATCTATGTTATATGGATATATTTGTTTTTCAAAGAACCTTTCATATCAAGGATTATAGAAAATATAATCCCAATAAATCGTGGCATTCAAAACCTGGGTAACCTTACTCTCTGTTTTAGGGTTTCTCTTGTGCAATGAAACACCATGATCAAAGCAACTTGGGAAGAAAAGGATTCATTTCGGCCTATATGCCCCTATCACAGCTGATCATAAAGGCAAGTCAAGGAAGAGACCAACTCCTGGCAGGAGCTGAAGCAGAAGCCATAGACAGTTGCAGCCTCCTGGCTTGCTGTCCGTGGCCTGCTCAGCCTGCTTTCTTACACCTTCAGGACTGTTGCTCCAAGGGTGCCCACTCTCAGTGGGCTGGGCCTCCCACGAAAACATTAATCCAGAAAATGCTCCACAGGCATGCCTACAGGCCAATCCTAAGGAAGCATTTTCTCAGTTCTGATTCTTTCTTCCCAGATGACCCTGGTTTGTGTCAGGTTAACAAAACACTATCCATCATACCCTGTATATAATAAAAAAAAAGAATATTTGTTATATATTATGATAACTAATGTTTTGCATTTTTAACACGAATTTTAATTTCACAGTTATAACATTAAGATAGAAAAAGTGTTGCCTATCTGTACTTCAAAAGTAGGGTTTTTGTTTTGTTTTGAGGTTATCTTTTCCAATTTAAACAGAAAACAAGCAAAACAACACCATCAAAAAAAATATTTGTTTTAAAACCAAATTGTTGGTGCCTGCTCAGCCTGCTTAAAATCATCAAATTAGGCTCTGTATCTTTAAAATCAAAGGTCTACTAAACTATATTAAAAGTCAAATCTCTAAAAATACAGATTTAAGTTTAAGAATGGCTAAGTCTATTAAAAATCAACAGTCTAAATTAAGGCCCATAAAATATTTTTTTTTAATTTGTGCTTATATATGACAAATATGTGTATACTGTTTGCATGCAATTATGTTCTTGTATTGTTTACATAGTTTATACATGAATGGTCAAATAATTGTAAGAATAATTATAAGTGTTGTGAGTCCAAATTCCTTTTAATCCATAATGTAACTAAAAATTTAAAACAGAAGAACCTAGAACGTTTATAAGTAAGCAGTCTTCAGTCAAGATGTTATTTGGTTGCTCGCTGCCTCAACCTTAATTCTACACAAGGTCTAAAGAAATTCCTATTTCTTGGGGGAAATTAAGGCATGCTCAGGACATGGTGGCTCTTGCTCCGGAGTACAGCCTCTCATTCATGGACCATTATCCCCATCTGAGCAAGATCCTCAGGGTTCTGCTAGTCCTAGAACCTGAAGACTGGAAGCATGACTTAGCTCTGTGCTTTCAACTCTCCTGAAACAATTAACAGGCTTACAGAACAAAGATTTTATGTTTTATCAAGCTAATTGCTTGTAATTTCTACTGAGTATATCAGGCTTCTAATTTAAAAATTGAGTCTTATGAAAGTTTCATTTAAAAGGCCCTGACAGGCTTTCTCTAAGTGTTATACAACAGCTAAATTTTAAAGCACATCTTATTCTTTAACACTGAAGTAACTGACATTCTGGGGGTTCAGTAACGGTACTCAGGACAAAGGCGATAAGGATACAGAGGCTGGAAGAACAGCCAATACAGTGGTCCATGACCCTAGGTCACACAGGTCCCAGGGGACGGTGGGACGTTTCTCAAAGCATTCTGTAGTGCCAATGAGTCACCTATCCTTTTGGTCAGAGAGGTCATGGAGACCACAGGGTACATTCTTCAAAGAGGAGGGTCAGCACTGAGGGAGATGTCTTCAGAGTTTCCAAGGGGAGTCACATGGCCAGCCAAGCTTTTTGAGCCATCCCAGTTAACTACACAACTGATGAAGGAAGACCAGAGGAGCCAGGCGCTCCTCCCAAGTCTCCATGAGGAATCCCTACAGAGCCCCAACTACAAAAATTACAAGAAAGGCTGAATTCTGACTAACCAGATAATCTCAAACACACAGCACAAAGTACAGCCAGTTAGCAAAGGCTGCTGGTCACCAGATGCCTCCTCAACGCTGCTGTTTGCTCTTTTACTTCTTGCCATGCTCCTTTTTGTTGTTCTTTTGTCTTGTTTTGTTTTTTGAGACAGGATTTCTCTGTGTAGCTCCGGACTCACTTTGTAGACCAGACTGGCCTCGAACTCACAGAGATCTGCCTGTGTCTACCTCCCGAGTGCTGGGATTAAAGGTCTGTGCCACCACTGCCTGGCCCTTGCCATGTTCTCAATCTACAACCATAAGTGTGTTGTTCTGAGAAAGCCTGGCTAAATAAGCCTGACCAACTCCATGACAGGCTTCATTTTCTTGCTAGACAGAACAGGCCTAAGAGTTGCAGGAAAAACCACAGAAAATGGGCAACCAATCAGAAACAGCCAAGATATCTGTCTGGCCTGGGGAAGAGAAGGTTGCTTAACTCCTAGTTTGAAAAGCACCTAAGTCCTGACTAGAGCCACATAGCCTCCATGGGCACCAGCCAATCCCCATCAAGGTTACATCGCCACAGTAGGAATGCCCCTTCCTGGCTTTAAAAAGAGCTGCCATATTGTGAAGATGGTGGTCCCAGCATGCCGAACTTCTACAGAATAAACACCCTTTGCTGCTTGCGTGCTAGTCTAGTCTGGGTCATTCTTCCAGGTAAATCACCTGCTGTGGCCTCACCTCTGTCCCTGCCCCCATCTCCAGTTGGATCAGAAAGCTCTTTCTCCCCAGCCTCCCTTCTCCCTCAGTTTTATCCCAGTCCCCAGCCCCAGCTGGTATCCCCTGGGAAGTTCCAGGGAGTAGTTAGGCTCATTTCAGATCTTAACCTCATCCCTTCTCTTCACTTCCAGCTCTGTAGCAGACCCCCTGCTGAGGCCTCCTCCTCCTCTCCAACCCTCCCACCAGTGGCTCATAAAGATTTTCTCCTCTAATTTTCCTCTGGACTCATCCTGTTATCCCAGTCCCCCAACTGCAAAAGGTGGTCCCTGGGAACCTGCCAGCCAAGCCTGCCAGAGACGCAAGAGCACCAACCAGCAAGTAGGTGAGCTTCAGATCGTCACTCTCCCTCCTCTCCTCTGAATCCAGTCTCCCAGTCCCATCCCCAGCTCTGCCGCAGACCACCTATGGTGGCCTGTCCTCGCTCTCGGCCCCATTCCCAGGTGACTCAGCAGATAGTGGTGGAACACCCTGCTCCCCCCTACACCCCATCTCCATTCTTAAGCATCACCTCCCTATACCTAGGGACACATTTTACCTGGAAACCCCAGTCAGGAGCCCAGAGGAATCCCTTACCAGCCAACACAGCCGCCACACCCTCCTAAAATTCACAGAGAGCAACAGAACCTAAGAAACAAAACATCCGACCAACAAAGACAAGGGCAGGGATCCAGCACCTACAATTACAATCACCCCAACCGAACTGCCTAGACACCAGTGTAAAAATACAATCAATAACAGGCAGGACAGTATGTCTCCTCTAGAACCCAGCAACCTACCACCCCAGGCCCTGAGAACTGCAACACAGCTGAAGTACAGGACAAAGATCCTAAAATACCCTTATGAAAATGATAGATGTCCTTAAAGAGGAAATTAATAAAACCCTTTTTAAAAACAATCTATAAAAGACAAGTATTAGAAGGAAATGAGTAAACAGTTCAAGACCTGAAAGTGAAAACAGAATCAATAAAGAGAAGCCAAACTGAGGAAAATCTGGGAATGAAAAGTTTAGGAACTCAGACAGGATCCTCAGAGGCAAACCCCACCAACAGAATGCAAGAGATGAAAGAAAGAGTCTCAGGCATTGAAGACATACTAGAAGAAACTGGTCACAGGAAATGCTAAATCTAAAAACATCCTGAGACAAAACATTCAGCAAACATGGGACACTGTGAAAAGACCAATTCTAAGAATAATAGAAAGAGAGGAAGGAGAAGATTCCCAGGTCAAAGGCCCAGAAAATATTTTCAATGAAATAATAGAAGAAAATTTCCCTACCCTAAACAAGGAGATGCCTAGTAAGGTACAAAGCATATATAACACCAAGTAGGCTGGATCAGAGAAGAAATTCCCTTTGGCACATAATAATCAAAACACTAATCATACAGAACCAAGAAAAAAGCTTATAAGTTCCAAGGGAAAAAAGCCAAGTAACATGTAAAGGCAAATCTTTTAGAATAACATCTGACTTCTCAATGGAGACTCTAGAAGCCAGAAGGGATAGATGTTCTACAGATTCTGAGAGACCACAGATGCCAGCTCTGAATCCAGCAAAACTTTCATTCACAATAGTTGGAGAAATCCTATGATAATACTAAATATAAGCAATATCTAGCTGCAAATCCAGCCCTAGAGGGAGCACTAGGAGGAAAATCATACTCTCCCCCCAAAAAAAACAGTAAATAAATAAATAGATAAATAAACAAATAAATAATCCCAGCCCAACAAATCAAAAGTGAAGAAACATACACACACACACACAAACATATTACAAAATAACAGGAATCAACAAACATAGCTCATCAATGGTCTTAATTCTCTCAACATCAATGGTCTTAATTCCCCAATAAAAAGACACAGACTAACAGAATGGATGCAAAAATGGGCTGTCCTTCTGCTTCATGAATAAATAATCCCAGACCAGCAAAAAAAAAAAAAAAAAAAAGAAAGAAAGAAAGAAAGAAAGAAAGAAAGAAAGAAAGAAAGAAAACACAGAGAGAGAGAGACCACACCACCACCACAACAACAAAATAACAAGAATCAACAAATGTTGCTCATTGATATCTCTCAACATCAATGGTGTCAATGTCCCAATAAAAAGACACAGACTAACAGACTGGATGTAAAAATAGGAGTCATCCTTCTGCTTCATTCAAGAAGCATGCCTTAACATCAAAGCTAGACATCACTTCAAGGAAAAAGGATGGGAAAAGATATTCCAAGCAAATGGACCTAAGAAGCCAGCTGGTGTCGCCATTCTAATATCTGACAAGATGGACTTCAAACCAAAACTAGTCAGAAGAGATAGGGAAGGACAATGCACAATGGAAAAATCTAACAAGATAACATTTGAATGTTTAAATGAAACATCAATTCATACAGCTATGCCCCAAACACAGGGGCACCCAAGCTCATAAAAGGGACACTCCTGCAGCTTAAATCACCATTGACCCCCACACGCTGATGGTGGAGACTTTAGTACCCCATGCTCACCAACAGACACGTCATGCAGACTAAAACAGAGAAATGCTGGAGCTAATTGATATTATTATAAATGAACCTAACTAGTATTTACAGAACATTTTCCGCAAACACAAAATAGTATATCTTCTCAGTACCTCATAAAACTTTCTTCAAAACTGACCACATACTCAAACACAAGGCAAGTCTCAAAAATACAAGACAATCAAAACAACACTCTGCATTCTGTCTGACCACCATGGATTAAAACTGAATAGTGATAATTAAAAACAAAACAAAACAACAACAACAACAAAAAGAAAAAAACCTTAAAAACCCATGGAAACTGAACAACTCTCTACTGAATGAAAATGGGTCAAGACAAAAACTAAGAAAGAAATTAAAGACTTTCCAGAATTGAATGAAAGTGAATACACAACACACCCAAACTTACGGGACATGATGAAGGCAGTTCTAAGAGGCAAGCTCATAGCACTAAGTGCCTACATTTAAAAAAAAATGGGGGGAGCTGGAGAAAAGGCTTAGCAGTTAAAGGCGAGGCTCACATCCAAAAAAATTTTGGAGAGATCTCAGACTAGCAATTTAACCATACACCTAAAAGCTCTAGAACAAAAAATAAATCATACCCAAAAGGAGTAGATGGCAAGAAATAATCAAACTCAGGGCTGAAATTAACAATAAAACAGTACAAAGAATCAATGAAACAGAGTTGATTCTTTGAGAAAAATCAGTAAGATTGACAAACCCTTATCCAAATTAACTAAAACATGAAAAGAGAATATCAAAATTAGTAAGATTAGAGATGAAAGAGAGGCCTAACAACAGACACTGAGCAAATCCAGAGAATCATAAAGATATACTTTAAAAACCTACATTTCACTGAAGTGGAACACCTAAAAGAAATGGACAATTTCCTCAATACATAACACTTGCCAAAGTTAAATTGAGATTAGATAAGCAAGTTAGACAGACCCATAGCTCCTAGTGAGATAGAAGCAGTAATTAAAAGTCTACCAACCAAAAAAAAAAAAAGTTCAGGACCAGATGGTTTAGTGCACAATTCAGATTTTTAAAGAATTAATGCCAATTAAATTTTTACAATTAATTCAATTAATACTCCTCAAATTATTTCACAAAAATAGAAAAGAAACACTGCCCAGTTCCTTTTACAGGGCCACTGTTACCCTTATACTCAAACCATGTAAAGACCCAACAAAGAAAGAATTACAGACCAATTTCCCTTAGAAACAAAGATGCAAAAATTCTCAATAAAATACTTGTAAAATGAATACAAGAACATAACAAAAAGATCATTTACCATGATCAAGTAGACGTCATCCCAGAGATGCAGAAATGACTCAATAGGTGTGAATTAATAAACAAAATCTTTTGAAAGACAAAAACCACATAATCATCTAATGTGGTTTAGATGATCACACCTTTAATCCTCAAACTCATGAGGCAGAGGCAGGTGGAACTCCTGAGTTTGGCCTGGTCTACAGAGTGAGTTCCAAGACAGCTAAGGCTACACAGAGAAACCCTGTCTTGAGGCAAGGGGAGCATGGAGCGGGGATAGAAGAGGAATGACACCATAGGCACCTAATTAGATGCAAAAGAGGCCTTTGTCAAAATCCGACTCCCCTTCATAATAAAAGTCCTAGAGAGATTAGGGATACAAGGAACATACCACAACATAATAAAGGTGGGGTACAGCAAGCCTATAGCAAATGTCAACTTAAATGAAGAGAAAAAAAATTCCATTAAAACCGGGAACAAGACAAGGCTGTCCACTATCTCCGTACCTATTCAAGATAGTATGTGTAATCTCGGCCACAGCAAAAAAACAACTAAAGGAGATCAGGGGGATACAAATTGGAAAGGAAGAAGTCAAAAAGTATTCTTTGTAGATGATATGATAGTATTCATAGGAGACCTTAGTAATTCCACCAGGAACTCCTACAGCTGATAAACACGTTCAGCAAAGCAGCTGAATGCAAAATTAACTCTCAAAAATCATTAGGCTTCCTATATACAAATGGCAAATGGTCTGAGAAAGAAATCAAGGAAATAACACCTTTCAGAATAGCCTCAAGTCATATGAAATATCTTTGGGATAACTAACCAAGCAAGTGAAAGACTTGTATGGTAAAAAACTTTATGACATTGAAGAAAGAAGTTGAAGAAGATATCAGAAGGTGGAAAGATCTCCCATGCTCGTGGATCAATAGGATTAACAAAGTGAAAATGGCCAACCAATCAAAAGCAATCTACAGATTCAACGAAATTCCCATCAAAATTCCAACACAATTCTTCACAGATCATGAAAGGGCAGTTTCCAGGTTCCTATGGAAACAAACAACAACAATAACAAAACAAGCAGAAGGACTAAGAACTCTGTAAGATATCACCATCCCCAATTTCAAGTTGAACTGCAGAGCTTTTTTTGTACTACAGAGTAATAAAAGCATCATGGTATTGGCACAGAAAACAGACATGTTGATCAGTAGAACTGTACTGAAGACACAGACATAAATTATACCCTCACACCTATGAACACTTGATTGTTGATAAAGAGGCCAGAAATATGCACTGGAAACAACAGCAGCAGCAGCGGCAGCAGCAGCAGCAGCTTCCTCATCAAATGGGGAAACTAAACGGCTGCAATGTCGAAAACTCCCATACTTACCTACCGCCTGCACAAAACTCAACTCCAAATGGATCAGAGACCTCAAAATAAACCAGAGGCGCTGAGTCTGATAGGAAAAAAAGCTCAGGGGTACCTGTGGTAAAACCCAACAGTACTGCCAAAAATAAAGCAATAAAATGATTTCTAATGGTATTCTACTGTACTCACAGAGCAGCGCCTTGCTCAGCCATCATCAGAGAAGCTTCCTCTTGCAGCAGATGGGAACAAATACAGAGACCCCCAGCCTCGTGCCCCACCCCCACCCCTTAGGGCTCAGGGAACCCTGCAGAAGAGGAGACAAAGTATAGGAGCCAGGGGACAGAGATCACCAAGAAAACAAGGTCCTCTGAATCAACAGGGTAGATGCACTATGAGCTTAGAGACTGGCAGTGTGCTCAGGGCCTGCTCCAGTCGGGGGTGTGGGGGGGTGGACACCAGCCCCTACCCCTAACCTAGAAGCTACCTCCAATTGATAACCATTTGCAAATGAAAATTTGGCTTCCTCTGAGTGAGTCACATTGGGGAAACAAACTAGCCTGAAGTGTAGGCCGCACAGCCCACAGATGGCAGAAAACAAACTCAGTGGTATATTCGAAGTGCCCTCATTATATATGTGGATATATTTTCTTTCCTGTTAGCCTATTAGGTCTTTGCATGTGTATTACGGCTTCCAGTTCCTGAGTGTGCCAACAAACAGGACTCTGCGTCTATACCTGTCTCTTGTGCCTTTTCTTGGGCTCTTTTTTCCCTGGTTTGTTTTGCCCTATTCTGATGTGCTAATTTTTGTTTTATCTGTTTGTTTGTTTCGAGACAGGGTTCTCTGTGTAGCCCTGGCTGTGCTGGGCTCACTTTGTAGCCCATGCTGGCCTCATACTCAGAGATCCGCCTGCCTCTGCTTCCCCCAGTGGTAGGATTACAGGCGTGCCGAAGGAGACTGGCAGGTTTCATTATTTTATTCTTATCCCTTAGAAACCTGTTTGTTTTCTAATGAGAGACAGGAAGGGGATAGACATGGATGGGAGGGGAAGTGGAGGAAGGAAAACTAATCAGAATATATTATGTAAGAAAATTCTATTTTCAACAAAAGAAAAAAAATTCTGTATTTGAAACCGGGGGAGTGGCAACTCTTAATCCCTAACCATTAGTTCCTGAAGCATCTTTTCTTCAAATGTGTTCCTCTGTTATATCATGGAGAACGTTGTACAATACAGAAATGTAGTTTCAAAAAAATATGCTTTTTAAAATGAGTCTCACTTAAAAAAAAAAAAAAAGGATAGTTTATGTTAAGCTCTAGGCTGGTCCCCTGGTCAGTAGAATTAATAACAGGACCTATCATATGAGGGCCTACAGAGAATTAAAGAAGATAATTTATGTAAAGCTCTTGGCTCAGGACAGCTGTAGAGAGCATATTGTTTCTCCTGGTCTTAGGAATAAGCCTGGGCCGAGCAAAGGCTGGTGAGGTCCTCATGGCCTCTTTCAGCCTCCTCTGTTTGAATAGCCCAAGCTAGTTGCTCCAAATGGCCTTTCCAGACCACTTGCCTCCAAATCAGCCCAAAAATGCTCTAAAGTGTGGCTGCCTGGGCCCCTGCCAAGTCTAAGGAACACTCAGGTTGCACAGTCTCCTCTGAGCTCGCCTGAAAGGATGCGGGGTGCCCTTCTCAGACAGGAAATCTGAAAGGCAATGGGGCCAGGAGCGGAACCTGCCGTCCTCTGGCCTCGGGAATGGACCGGAGCTGGGAATGGGAACACTTCCCTCGTGGAGCCACAGCAAAGACCACGCAGGACCTTAGAAGCAGTGGATTCTCGTGTGTTACCGATGTTTCAGTTCCAAGAACCTAAGTATATAATGCCTATTTGATGCTTCCAGAAGAAGACCACATGGTCTGACGGTTTCCATAATAAAAGGCATCGTTCCTGAGCGACTCATCCATCCAGTCATTAATGAGTCCTTATTGGATCTCAGCGCTCTGCCAGGCTCTGCGCTGGCTGCTGACCAGGGCGCAACACAGGCTCCCTCCCTCACCTCTTTCCCAAAAGGCTCTGAAACACCCAAGGACAAAGGGACAAGGAAAAACTCACAACCTTCTTCATCGCCTTACTGGACCTCAAGGGACACACTCGCCAAGGCCCCTTGGCACTGTGTGGAGGAGCAAGGGGGACAGGGGCGCTGCAGCCACCTCCCGCCCCATGAGTCCGGGAACCTTCCTCTTCGGTTCTGGGAATCCTTCTTGCTTTGTCTGTTTTGCCCTTTCCCGAATCAAAAAGGCAAAGAAGCGGAACAAACGTGAAATTGCTCTTCATGTGGGAATGAATCACCCCAGTCAAAGGTGGCAAAATCCTTCCCATCTAACACCGCACCACAAAAGTTTCATTTAATTTAAAAGTGGGCTACAGAACAGCATAGAGGGAGATCCATTATTATAAATAATGCGTGCCCCGGATTACCAAGAGAATGCCCCCTGGGGCCCGGAACTGGGGGAGTCTTTTATTTTCTTCTTTATAGGTTCTTGGAACTTTCTTAGAAATTTCTAAATTTATAATGAACAAAACATTATTTCTCTAAAAAGTAAAAAAAAAAAAAAGTGATTTCCAAAAAAAAAAAAAAAAAAAAAAAAAAGTTTGCCTCTCTCTCTCTTGTTCAAAGTCAGTGTGTTTTGTAAACCCAGGCTCCTGAGAATTTTCTAGAATCGCATTATCCAGACTACATTCCATAGTTAAACCCACTCTTTGTCCTCCAGTAGAGAGCACGAAATCATTCTCCGGAACCCCTCGAGGCACAGCCTGAGTGGAATTAACGCTTCTACAGATATCTCTGGGTCCTGGTCTGAGCCTGAAGGAAGGGCATGTTCTGCAGGGCACGCCCTTGGTCTCGACATCTGTGAGTGGCCGTGGGAAGGCCGGCGCAGAGAGCAGGGTGAACATGCAATGTGGAGAGCACTGTGCTGGGCTGGAAGGCGTGTGGAAGGAAGGAACTGACTGCGGGCAGCAGCCGGGTGGGGCTCCTGCAGGCTCCTGCAGTTTACGGTGGAGGGCAACGAGGACCAAGTGGGCTTTCTTTTAGCAGAACCATAACCTAGAGTCTGTGTCTCGGGCCTATGAAACATACGATTGTATTGAAGTAGAGGGATAAACGATGAGAGAGAGAAAATTGCAAAACCAACCAACTTTAACGAAAGAAGCTATTTCAAAACCAGTGTTTGTGCTATCACTGTAAAAAATAAAAATGCCTTTACTCAATGGCTCCTTTTAAAGCTCCATTCACAGGCTAGCATGGTTCAGAACTCCATTCTTTCACATAGCCAAATAATATTCTGCTGCATGGATATACCACATCTTTTTTAACTTGCTCATTCATAATTGGACACAGGGTTTTCGGCAGCCCATTAAATCTGAAACTCTGGTTTGTCGGAAGAAAATGTCCATACTAACTAGTTGAATATGAAAAGGAAATGGAGCTTTGGAACAGGAGGAGATATGGGCTTCTATGCAGGACAGTGCAGCCTTCATCTGCACTAGCCATAGCCTTCCTTCTATCACGGCAAGTCCTTCCACTGCTGCTGGGGTAAAACCAAAACACTTGCACCTCCAAAAAGCATGTGTGACTTTGGGCATCAAAAACCGCTCCACGGATTACCAAATGCCACAGGGTTAAACACGATAATCTTTGGCTTTCATGTTCTGCCAGCACAGGGGGATTGAGTCTGGATTCCCAGGCATGACTTAGGCCAGGGCACAGCAGTGACCTGCTTTCACTCTGTCAACAGCCAATCCAGACCGTCCAGAGCCTGGTTTTAACTCCCTTTCTCCTCTTCCCATAGTTGGAGCGGTTAATTTCTTCGCTGTATTTTTATGAGCTAAAATCAGTACATTAAGTACCACTGAACTTCCATTGTTTGTGGCACGATATAATTCAAGATATCCCTTGTCTCTTCCTTAATCAAATTGCTATAAAGCCCCTCAACCATCTCTCCAGGTACCATGAGGCCTTTGAGGTTGGGGCTTTCTAAGTGATGGAAAGGAAGAAAAATTAAAAAACCAGCTGTAGATTTTCATCGTGAATCGCTTAATGTAATTTTTAAAAGATTTATGTATACAGTGTTCTGCCTGCATATACACCTGCATGCCAGAAGAGGGCACCAGATTACACTATAGATGGTTGTGAGCCACCATGTGGTTGTTGGGAATTGAACTCAGGACCTTTGGAAGAGCAGCCTGTGCTCTTAACCTCTGAGCCATCTTTCCAGCCCCTTAATGCAATTTTTTAATTGTATCAAAACCAAAAAGAGGAGTAGATTCTGTGTTTTGTTTACTTTGAGTGCAGGGGTCAAAGCCAGGGCCTCACACAAGGTCTCAGGTGCTCTGCCACAGAACTGCCTGACTCCCACTCCATCTCATCCCACCACCCACCCACCAGCCTGGAGAAGCAACTCTTAAAGATGAGAGCTTTATCACCAAGAAAAACAAAATTGTCATGTTCCTACCATGTGCCACAAGGAACCTACTGTGTGCCACAAAGAGCTCTATAATCTTTCCCATTGTGACTGAAGAGAAAACAATATAGAACTTTAATGGAGACCAGAGAGACGGCTCAGCAGTTAAGAGCCTGTCTTAGTCAACCTTCTATTGCTATGAAGAGACAGGGCCGTGGCAGGTCGTAAAGGAAAGCATTTGATTGGGGCTGGCTTGCAGTTGCAGTGATTTAGTGCATGTAGTCCGTGGCAGAAGCATGACGGGATGCAGGCGGACACGGTTCTGGGGAAAGAACCGAGAGGTCTACCTCTGGATGCACAGGAACAGGGAGAGAGGGCATCTGGGCCTGGCTTGGGTTTTGAAAGCTCAAAGCCTGCCTCAGTGACACACTTCCTCCAGCTATGCCACACCCCCTAATCTTCCCAAGTTGTGCCACTCTCTGAGGATGAAGCATTCAAATATGTGGGTTTATAGGGGTCGCTCTTGTTCAAACCACCAGAGCACTCATGCCAGAGGACGCGATTGCAACCTCACAGCCACCGTAGCCTGTCGCTCTAGGGACCTGATGTCTTGTTCTGGCTTCCTTGGGTCCCTACACTCATAAACACATGTGTGCACACAGAGACACACACACACCGACACACACACTCGTGGGGGCGCATACACATAGTTCAATTTTTAAAAGGATATATATGTTGGTGAGGCTTTCTCAGGTGATATAGAAATGTTCTGGAATTAGAGATTAGTGAAGGTTGCATAACCCTGAGAAAATATTTTAAAAAGTCAGCTGTTTTCAGCCACAGTAACCCACACCATTAATCCAAGCACTGGGGAGGCAGAGGCAGGCAGGTCTCTGTGAGTTTGAAGCCAACCCAGTCAACATACTGAGTCTCTGTCTCAAAAAAAAAAAAAAAAAAAAAAAAAAAGCCAACTCAAAATTCACAAGGCCAACTCTTTTAAAATTCCTTTTAAAAGAGTATGCTGGGGTGGGGGATTATGACTCGGGGGTAGAGCACTTACCCAGGATGCACTGCACGACGCCTCTGCATTCTAACCCAAGCACTGAAGAAAAAAGTACATACCTTTTATGGTATATGAATTATATCTCAATAAAATAGACAAGTGGAGATGGTATTAACTTATCGATATGTTTTTAAATGGCTAGACATACCTCAAGCGGGGTTGGTGGAGGGGATGCCTTTTAAAGGGCTGTGTGCTCTGGAGCAAACAGTTTTCCCTGCACGGCTAGCAAAGCCCAGCAGTTCTCCCTGACTGACCTCCACTGCCAGAGTCAGGCCTCAGAGCCCTGGCTTCCCTGGTTCAACAGACTCCCCAGGCCACAGACTTTGGTGGCAGTCCTAACTGCTCTGCCCCAAGGATATTTCTCGAAAACACTAGCCTGGCTTTCCAGAAGCGTGCTTTGGAAATACGCTGCTGGCTGTGTTTTATTTATTCCGTGAGGTGTCTGTAACTTTGTGCGAAGCTAGGACCATGAAGGACATGGTTTCAGAAGGTTGAAGTGAAATAACAAGTTGACACCAGAAAATGGGTGGTTGAGCAGCCTGGCCACCAGCCGCCTATGGTGGTCAATATTCTGGCATCCTAGAGGAAACCACACAGCCAGAGCCTGCCCAGTGTTCCTGGTAAGGCTGGGGCCAGGCCTGGCCTTGGGGTCCTGCTCAGGAAAACTGATCTCTCTAAGCCTCCGTTTTCTTGTCTATAAAATAGGAAGATGGTCTTTGTAGCCAAAGCAGGCTTTGAGAGGCTGAAATTAGTAAAGGAATCTGAAGAGATGCTTCTTAGAAAGTGATGGAAGTTCGTAGAAGGATGGGTGTTCCTGGGGCTCTTGTTCGTCACCTGTCCTTAGAAAAAAAGAAAGGGAGAGAGAGGAGGAGGAAGGGAAGGAAGAAGAGGAATGGAAGATGTTTGCCACTAGTTATTTCCATGCATATATTTCTATCACCATCCTGTTCAGGTGTCCCATTCTAAAACCCAGCACTGTGACTGAAAACCAGGTGTCCAGAGACATTCTGGGGGACTTGGCTCCATGATGGAGCCTAAAAGCCAGGCCACCACAACCTGGAAGTTTTCGAAGCTTTAAGCAAGGCAAACCCAAACACATGGTCCTCCAAGTTCTCAAGGAACAGGCCAGGTGGGGTGCCAGAACCACACGAACCACATGGGGAGTCCCAGGGCTGAGGATACGCTCATGGGTAATGTGCTCTCGGAGTATGAGGACCTGAGTTCAGATCCAGAGCATCCACGGGAAAAGCCAGGCTCTTCTGCACACACCTGCCATCCTGGTGCTGGAAGGCAGAGCCTGGAGGAACCCGGGGCTCACTGGTCAGCCAGTGCAGTCAATCAGACAGCTCTGGTTTGGTGAAACTTCCTGTCTCAAAGACTAAGGCAGAGGGTGATAGATGATACTCAACACTGACCTTTGGCCTCCACACACATATGCATATGGCATGATTGTGCGAGTGCACGTGCACACACACACACACACACACACACACACAAACATACAAAATAAAGCATGAACTCCCTAGGTCCCGTCAACTCCTTCACCAGAGCTTCCAGCTGGGAACCTACATTCAGACACTCCTTGAAGTGCCTCTGGAAGCTGCAGAGAAACAAACCTCATCTTCTGCCCTACTTGGGATCACTACTGTTGTGATGAAATGCTACGAGCAAGGCAGGTTGGGGAGGAAAGTGTTTGCTTGGCTTACTTTTCCACTTCCCTGTTCATCATAGAAGGAAGTCAGGACAGGAACTCAAACATGGTAGGAAGCTGGAGGCAGGAGCTGATGCAGAGACCATGGAGGGTGCTGCTCACTGGCTCGCTTCCCTCTTTTCTTACAGAACCCAGGACCAGCAGCCCAGGGATGGCCCCACACACAATGGGCTGGGTCCTCCCCACCAATCACTAGAAAAATGCCCGGCAGGCTTGCCTACAGCCTGATCTTATACTGGCATCTTCTTAATTGAGGTTCCCTCCTTTCAGATGACTTTAAGCTTGCATCAAATTGACATAAAATTATCCAGGCAGCACTGAACTTGAGAAAGTAGAGATCCAGAGCCCAGTGCCTAGAACTGTCAGCACTGAACATATGGATAGACGTAAGACTAACTTCAATTAGTGACAAGCTGTACTGGCTAACGAAATAAAAGCCAGGAGAAACAGCCACGTACATTTTCTTCCTTTGCTCCTCCTCATGGTATTCCTGAGTGGAAACTGTTAACACCTACTGAAGAGATTTTAAAGCGTAATCAAAGCAAGATGAGAACCACGCTCCAAACTCAGGGAACACAGGGAAGCCGAGAGAAAGCCAGTGTTTGGTTGCCAGGCGCACCATCAGCAACTTTCCGCTTTCTAAGATTTGTTTATCGTGTGTGTGTGTGTGTGTGTGTGTGTGTGTGTGTGTGTGTGTGTGTGTGTACTCATGCCTGTTTGCCTGTCTGTCTGTGTGCATGCTCCTTCAAGGGCCAGAGAAGGATGTCAGATCCCCTGGAGCTGGAGTTACAGGTGGCTGTGAGCTGCCCCATGTGGGTTCTGGGAACCAACAATTCTGCAGGAGCAGCCAGTGCCCTTAGCCATTTCTCCAGCCCTCTTCTGACCTATGATTGTAGGATGCAGACCGACACCTAGTGATTTAACAAAAACATTCTATTCTATCCCGAGTACTTTAATCCTGCTATATTTGTTAGTAGTGGATTATGAATATTTTCTCAAAGCAAAATGGCAGCATAAGCTATATCATCCTTGATATAGAGAGGCTTATCTAAGCCCTGTCCAGTTCTTAGATATTCAAGCCCAATACTTGATTAAAAATAAAGCCTGTGGATCAGATTCTGATCCACCTGCCTGGGTTGGCACCTGTAATTTTTCAAGTTCCGCAGTGTATTTTCAATCAGAAGGCCACCTGACTGACGACTACCGTAAAAAATTACTCCTAGGATATTCTCAAGGAGCCTTAAGGGTTAGAACATAAGCCAGAAAAACACCCAGGCTCCAAGAATATCAGCAAATTGGTTCCAAGGTGAACATTGTTGCCACCAATCGTAAGAGGAGGGAACCCTGCTCCTCCCACCATGGCCACAGGAGGACCAGTTTGATCCAGTGACATTTTTGACAAACAGCCACTCTGAGCACTGTGCACTGAAGCTCTGCCAGCCTGGATGACTTCTTTTATCTTTCTTTTTCCCCTCTCTTTCATTCCGTGGGTTGCCAAGATACGACAGAGCCTACTCAGGAAAGTCGGAGCTTGTAGAATTAGGGTGGTTCCTTTCTATGTAGACTAGCATCTATGCAGTAGCTCTTCTTTTTTTAATAATTTATTTAATTTATTTTATGTGCATTTCATGTGTGAAGGTGTCAGATCCCCTGGAATTGGCATTACAGACAGTTGTGAGCTGCCATGTGGGTGCTGGGAATTGAACCCAGGTCCTTTGGAAGAGCCACTGAGCCATGTCTCCAGCCCCCAAGGTAGCTCTTCTTTTTAGGTTTGTTGTTTTTTGTTTTTTGGTTTTTTTTTTTTTCATTTTGTTTTGTTTTGTTTTTTGAGACAGTGTTTTTCTGTGTAGCCCTGGCTGTCCTGGTACGTCCTGGAACTCACTGAGGTCTGCCTGCCTCTGCCTCCCAAGTACAAGGATTAAAGGTGTGTGTCACCACCACCAGGTCTATGCAATATCTCTTAATGGTAGGACAAAGGAAAGGTGAGAGAGAATGTGTGCTGTTTGCTGTGTGTGTGTACACGTCGAGGCCTTAGGTCAATGTTACTATCTCTCTTCCATTACCACTTTCTTTCTCTAAAGACAGGGTCTCACCGAGTCTGGGGCCCCCATTTTGCCAGACTTGCTAGTCAGTAAGCTCCAGAGACCCACCTGTCTCTGCTTCGGCAGTCCTGAGGTTATATGAGAGTGACGACACACACTCATGCTGTGTGGGAGACCCGAACTTAGGTCTTCGTTCTGCCAAAGCAGCCA
This sequence comes from Psammomys obesus, assembly GCF_907164565.1. Taxonomy (NCBI): domain Eukaryota; kingdom Metazoa; phylum Chordata; class Mammalia; order Rodentia; family Muridae; genus Psammomys; species Psammomys obesus. The sequence goes on along the minus strand of NW_026592666.1, from coordinate 9,603,870 downwards.
CGTTACAAGCTGAGCACACCACTTTTACAAGGGAAGGTGGTTTTTAAAACTGAACCAGATTCAGAAGAATTTGGTGACGGCTCCCTGAAAGTGGGCCAGTCCTGGTTTCAGGCCTGTCCCCTGAAAGATCTATCACGGTCTCCTAGTGCACAATGAATGTTCTTCTGGGAATTCACTCCAGCTCAAAGGGACTAAGGAACAGGCCGGGAGGGTGGCCCTCTGTCCCCTTTCCAGACATATATAGAGGATCTAAATTACTCTGTTTCTTGAAGACTTGGTCTTGCTCTCTGAAAACTATCCCACAAATAGTCCGTTCATTTTTTAAAATCTCAAACTAGATGGTGCCAGTCTGTGACTGTGTCCTCAAATACAAACCCCACAAAAGCTGCTAGCATCTCACTGGGAGGTACCTAGCACCAGCTTAGTATTTCCAGGTCACAGGGCCACAAGGTCACACTAACTCAGTCCCCGCAGAGACTGGGGTGGCTTTAAAGCCTGGGGTAGTGAAAAGCCTGCTTTAGTCTCCTCTCTTGGCTGCTCCCAGCCTCTGGCCTCCATGGTGTCAGCAGTGACCACGCGCTCATGCTACCTTCTCTATCAGTCACGGCATCTGTTCTAGCATCATCCCTGACATCTCAAAGTGAGCCAGACTTTAAGGGTAAAAACAAAAGAACGTTCCACTACCAGTTATGACCAGCAATTACTTACGTGGCCCAGCGCCACCCCGGGGGTCCAGAGCATTCTGCCTCTCCACAGGGACATTTTAAAGTCAGACTTCAGCACCTCCTGGCCCTCTGGAAGGCTTCCCTGTGAGTGTGAATGTAAGTGTTCTTCACAATACTATCTACTCTCTGTTTCTCAAGTAGAGAAGGGCTTTGTAATTGTCTCTTCCACAGTGAACCCTACCAACCCTCAGCAGTTCTCACGGTTGGAACCAAACATACGTGCTCCTAACTCCATCCCTCCTTTCTTCCGCACCTCACAGCTTTGTCCCCAAGTATGTGATCTTTGTTTGTATGTTTTGTGAATATGCTTGAGGCTTGGCATATTCTCTCCTTCCAGGCTTGGCAGCAAGTGTCTTCACCCTCCGGGCCATCCCACCCACTGTGAATGCTCTTGGACCCTTGCTTGCTTGCTTGTTTACCAACACTTCCTGGCTGCAGGTTGGCCTTTACTTAGAACCTTTCTGCAGAGGCTGTCTGCTCTGATCCTCGAGGCCGTGGCCCTCCCCACAATCAGGGCCCTCCCTCTCTTCTAGGGTCTGAGCCACAGCCCAGTAAAGGGAGGAAGTAACACGTTAATGTTGCATTCAAAATGGTCCCTGTTTCTGTTCATTCCCCGTCTACAGGAAAAACAACAGACAGAAAAAGCCCTGTGTACAGAGATAAGAGTAACGCTCACGGACTCCCCGACACCCTCCAGGCTGTGACACACTACCTCTGTCAGGACAGCGCCGCTCTGCACACATGGAACCTGAGGCACAAGGTCACTCCAGCAAGAACAACCAAGAGTGACCAGCCCCCAGGAGCAGGTCCTCTCTGGCCTCTTGATCCATCAGAAAGACCAGTCGGAAGGAAGTCCACTCATCACCCTGGCTCTCCATCAACGATGCCATTCAAACCAGGGACCAAAGAATGCTCTGCTCTATTTTCATTGTTGTTGTTTTGGTTTGGGTTTTTGGGTTTTTTTTTTTTTTTTGGGGGGGGGGGTTGTTTTGTTTTTGTTTTTGTTTGTTTTCCAGTCAGGATTTTTCTGTGCAGCCTTGGCTGTCCTGGACTCACTCTGTAGACCAGGCTGGCCTTGAACTCATGAACTCACAGAGACCCACCTGCCTCTGCTTCCCTGAGTGCTGGGATTACAGGTGTGTGCCACTGTGCCCAGCTCTATTTTGTATCTTTCCTTCGCTTCTTCAGTCGCTACCGGCTTCCAGAATAAGGTTTAGGGCTTCCAAAGGTTTAGGGCTCCCCGTCCAGAGCTAACCCCACTCCACCGCCCACCCCAACAGAGGGCTATGACTTATAACCTGCTCCCACCTGGTGAAGCAAGCCCTGGGTTGCTATGGGAAGTCTGAGCCTGGTTTCTGGGAGATTCTATGACAGGCTTCGGCTGTGATGGCGAAGGCTGCGGCTGAGAACTACCTGGCTTGTTTGTCCGTCTCGCCGTGATCTGATCCTCACCGAGGAACGTGAGCCACACACTGCAGTTGGGACGCGGAAATCTCTAAAATGACTGTCTGCAACGCAAGGAGACAGCGCCGCCTAGTGTCGGCAGCGTCTTCAGAAACCCGCGGCCCGGCTTCCTCGGTGACCTTGAGCTCTGCAGGTGGCAGCTTCAAGGTGGGCAGGACCCTCACTCGTGAAGACAACAAGCCAGAGCCACGGGTGGTGGAACTCAAGACTCTCCTCGGCCGCTTTCCAGATCTGCGAGGTCTGAGTGTCAGGAAGAAAACCACCAAACTTTTCTAATGAAAAAAAATAATAATAAAAATTTAAAAATTGTGTATGCTGGTGGGGTGGGGTGTTCCGGGTCTTCTTTATCCCAGCATTCTGGAGGCAGAGGTAGAGGCAGGTGGGTCTGCCTGGTTTGCAGACAGAGTTCCAGGCCAGACAGGGCTATCCAATGAGAGTCTATTATTAAAAAAAAAAAAAAAAAAAAAAAAATCAATCAGGCTGGGGTGGTGGCTCACGCCTTTAATATCAAAAATCGAAATGCAGGGGCAGATGTATCTATGTGAGTTCAAAGCCCACCCAGTCTACAGAGCAAGTTCCAGAACAGCCAAGGCTACACAGAGAAAACCTGTTTTGAAAAACAGAAACAAACGAAAATCTCGCCCTTGTGTACGCAAGCGTTGCCTGGGTGGCTATGCCACGTGAGTATGCAGGTGCCAGCAGAGCCCAGAAGAGGGCGTCAGATCCCCCAAAGCTGGAGTTCCAGGCACCGCAGCACTGCCTGGGTGCTGGGAAAAGACTGGGTTCCCTCAGCAGAGGGCAGGGCAAGGTCTTCACTGCTGAACGCGGCCTCCAGTCTTACCGCCAAACACCGTCTGTTTCCTCTGAGTACACGCACCAGATCTTAGGGTTAAAGACTTTAAATTCATGTGGCCATAGTAATTTCTCTTTCTTGTTCAATGCCTGCTTAGTTCCCAAGATACAGTCTCTGCAGACTTCAAAGCTTGTGCAAAAGCCTCAAAGGTCATTTGCTCATTCCAGGGCTTTAAAGACAAAAAAGAGGTCCTGTGTGAAAGAATGGCTCTCAAGCAGGCTGCTTCCCTGTGTCCTGAAGATGCCCAGTGGCTCTGGACTGCAGTAAAGAGCTTATGCACCATTTCTTAACCAAAACAAAGAGAACATCAGAGACCTTACTCCAACATAAATCCACATAGTGCAAACACCCCAAGCCCTTCAGTAAAAGAAGGGGACTGCAGAAACCCTCTTTATTCTTTGTCCTAAACAGATACCACGAGTGCAATGGCATCTACAGGCAGGTCCCCGGGGCCAGGGGTGTGTGTGTGAAAGGAACCTTGAGCATCACTCCCTCCACTCTTCAGGAACTCAGCTTCTTACAGTTGCCTTTTGTGTCAGAAATGGAGCATGATCAGAAACCACAGCCGGTGTGCCGACTCTTTAGGCTCAAGGCAGCTAAACAGTTAAGGGGTAGATCACACCATCCATTATGCTTTCCATATTATATATATAGAGAGAGAGAATATAATATATTATATATAATTACATATAGAGAGAATGTGGTTTGTACATTTTTAATATGTGTAATTAGATCTTTTTTGTGTCAGGAGATTTTTTTTTTTTAAACCTGACTTACTTATTTAGGTTTTTTTGTTTGTCACCCTGTGTCACCTGAATGGACTAGAACCTGCCATGTAGAACAAGCTGAGCTCAAATTCAGTCATCTGCCTGCCTCTGTCCTCCGAGTGCTGGGATTCCAGGTACACACCACTATGCCTAGCTCAAAAGTCTCATTTTAATGGCCTCATAGTATACCTTTCCAAGCAAGCCATTTCCATCTGTTTGGGTATGTTTCCTTTTTTAATTTTAATTTTTAAGTGAGTGCACTGAAGAATTAGGACATGAACCTTCACCTGGGTCTCTGGTAAGGAACTATATAAGTTGTTCCTGAAAGTCTGATTTTTTTTCATCTGGGTTTTCTGAATACTGTAATTTCAAAATGGTTCCTTCTGAATTAAAGAGCAAGTCATTTAATTTTAAGACACATTTCAGGGACTGGCAAGATGGCTCAGACGGTAAAGGTGCTTGCCTTGAAAGCCTGATGGCATGAGTTTGCTCCCCCAGGATCCACAGAAAGGCAGGAGGAGAGCACAAACTGTGCAAGGTCTGCCTTTGACACTCACATGCATTCTGTGGCAAGCGCGTGTGCTCACAATAATGATAAACATGTGCATGAGCCCCTGAAGGCCTCAGGCTGCCATGCTGCTGTTTCCACCTTTGTGCAGAAGATACAACAGTGACTGGTGTTTGTCTTGAGTTGGAAGGCAGCAGAAAACAAAACAGATAAGGTTGCAAATATCTGAGTTTGCTCCCAGGATAGCCCTGCCCTTGAGCATGTCTGTCTTATTCTATTGGCCTTGACTGTGACGTAACTAATTTTTAAACAATCTAAGTCTGTTTTGCCATCCATAAAATAGAGACACACTAGGCCCACCACACCTGAGAGTCATCCTGAGACTCAAAATGCATGCAACCCTTGAAATTTAAACAACCATAAACTACCATTTTTGATTATGCTAGAGTGGAATGAACAATAAAAAGTAAGTAGAAAACACCTTTTTGCTACAGAACAAACTAACAGAATATTTTAAAAAGTCAGTGCAGTAGAGGGTCTACAATTTCCCAAGGGTATTTGAGCCAGGAACTTTTAATTTCTCGTTTGTTTGTTTGTTTGTTTGTTTGGGTTTTTTATTGTTGATTTTCAAGACAGGGTTTATCTGTGTATCCATGGCTGTCTTGTAACTAACTCTGTAGACCAGGCTAACCTCAAACTCACAGAGATCCACCTGCCTCTGCCTTCTGAGTGCTGGGATTAAAGGCGTGCACCACCACCCAGCTGGAACTTTTAATTTCTATTATATATATTGCTACCCAAGTTGCTTTTAAAGTTGCATGTACCTAAACATCAGGAAATACAATGTTATGGTTTGATTTTGCATAGAGTATAAGGTTCATATCCTAGTTGTTTTGTTTGTTTGTTTGTTTGTTTGTTTTCTGTGATAAGACACAGAACAACCTGGGCAGTGATGGAGCATGCCTTTAATCCCAGCACTTGGGAGGTAGGGGCAGGCAGATCTCTTGAGTTTCAGGACAACCAGAGCTACACACACACATACACACACACACACCATCACAACAAAAACAACTTGGGGAAAGGAAAGGGTTTGTTTCCATTACCATTTCCAAGTAACAGTTCATCAGAGAGAAGACAACAAAAAGAGCTCAAGGCAGAGCATGAAGGCAGTAACTGAAGTAGAGACTGTTTCCTGGCTTGCTCCATGGCTGGCTCAGCCTGCTTTCATATACAACCCAAGGACACCTGCCTTACACCTGCCACAGGCTGGCACTGCCATCAGGGGGGTGAGCCTCCCACACCAATCATTAATCAAGAAAATAGTCCACAGACTGGCCTACAAGCCAGGCTGAGAGAGGCAATTGCTCAGCTGAAGGTCCTTCTTCCCAGGTGTCTCCAATTTGTATCAAGTTCACAAAAACCAGTATGGCCTGTGAAGGCAAGCAGGTTGATTTTCTGTATATACCTTGCTGTATCTTGGGATATAAAACACTGTCTACACATGAGAGGGTCAATAAACTGTGCTTCAGTATGCTCTTCCTGAGGCTCATTTAAAAATAGCCTCCAAAATTAATTTGCAGCAATGGCGTAAATGAGAAGTGAGAGTGTAAACCGGAGAAAAATAGCTTCCCTTCATGTGCCCATGTGCTCATGCTCACTTGCCAATCTGTGCAATTCTGAACTTCTACTTCGTAAATTATCCAAACATGAAAAAAGTGTGTCTAAAGATCCCCAGATATGTAGGGCTTTCAAAATGAACAAAGTAAGTATAGGCCATGTAAATTATGTTGAAAAGTCATAGAATGATTAAATTACAGAATCAAATGGATTACTATGCAGTCATGGACATGTTTATTAAAATGTCACAACTTAGAAATTTGCTTACACAAAATGTATTCATGAGGCTGGTGAGACAGCTCAGCGATTAAGAGCATTGGCTGCTTCTACAGAGGACCTGTGTTCAGTTCCAACACCCACATGGAGGCTCACAACTGCCCCAACTCCACCTCCACGGAAATCAATGCAACGGGCACACACATGGTGAGCATACATATATACAGACAAACATTCATGCACATAAAATAATTTTTAAATGACTGTATCCACAACTCATATCTAATTCTGTATCCATTTTTGCTCACATTAAGAAAAGAGGCAAAATAATAAAGTATATATAGATTGTGAATCTGTGTGTATAAAAAGCACAAACACAAAATAAAGAACTCTGTCAACTGTTCTATATACTCAAAATATGTTAATTTTCCTCACACAGTGTAAGACATGTACGATACTATAGTAACGATTTTATAGCTAAGAAAAATGAGGACAGAAACATTTGCATGATTAGTCCAAGGTCACAAAACTATGAAGATTCAAGCCTGGCAGTCTGCAGCCTTAAAATTTTTTGGTGAACAGTTCACCACAGTGTTGACAGCAGGGGCCTCTGGGTGGTTGAAAAGAAGGGAGTGCGTTTTCCTACTTCTCGCAATTAAAAAAAAATGATGATGATGAAAATATTATACCCTAAGAGGGGCAAATCAACCAAAATGTATTCCTATACTAAATCTGAGCAGCAAAGTTTGTTTTCTTTTAAACTTAGTATTATATCCAGGATCCTTGACGTTGGACGTCTACTGCTTTTGCCGTGAAAGAGAAAATTAAGAGCCTGTGTTGAAAATGGATTAGTTTTATGAATGTAGAAAAACTGACCAAGGCTCGTGTTGGCTTTTACTTTCTATATCATCTTTGATAAAAACCTGATTCTCATTCGCGTCTTACTCTGTCCTATCCTGTAATGCACACGTCGTCAAAATCTAGCAAGTCCGGGTTCTTGTAAGACTGAGGAGGAGGAGGAGGGTAAGAGAAAACTGTATCAGGCCTGGGAAGGAGAGAACACCTGCATCCCTAGGAGGTTCGCTTGTTTTCTGTTTTAAATGAAGCATGAAGCGTTGCCACAGAAGCTCACTTTGGCAGAGTTCTAGACGAGGCAATGATGTTGACGATGCATGTGAAAAGAATCTAAGTGTAAACCTTAATTTCAGATTTAATTTCCAGATCTCGTTCGGGTTCAAGAGTCCAACCTGAACACTGCGCCTATGGACTACAACTCCCAGCATGCAAGAGATTTCTACCCATACGCCCTGGTACCTGATGTGTGCATTTCCCCGGAAGCCGAGCCGTCACGCCGGCGTGCGCGTGCGCTCTGGCGCCACTGCGCTCTTCCCACTTGGGTTTGACCTACAGCCGCCCGAGAAAAGATGGCCGCCCCAGCAGCGTCTCGGCTGTCCCTACAGGTAGAAGCTGGCGGGAGGGTCCCTCCTCGGGTGGCCGGTCCCTGGCTCCGAGCGCCGCGTGCGCGGCCGTGACTGAGGGGTCAGGTCGCTCCCTGGGGCCGTGGAGCCGGGCGACTGGGGCAGCATGGAGCGGATCCGGGTTTCGTCCCCGTGGGGAGTGGGCACGGGATTGCACTGTCTTGACCTTGACATCCAGGGCTCACTGCGCAGAGGAGCAGCCAGCAAGGGCGTGAGAGAGAGGATTAGGGAAAGGACGCTTGTAGCCATGTTGGTAAACCTGTCAAGACTAGCAGTTTCTGCTCAGTCAGGAACGTTGAGTGTTCGTAAAGAGCATTCCATGTGTTTATAAAGAAGGAAGAAAGGGTTAACTGGCTTTTGACGGGCAGCCAGTTAGGTGATGGTTGGGATTGGAACCCGTCAAGTCCAACAGAACCTGGAACTGGGTGGAGAAAATACGTGTCTGGATCATCTGCCTTGATGATTTCCATTTGCAGCAGATGTAACTTTTACCAAGGCTTTAGAAAGCTTTTTCATCTCCATAGCCAATTCTAATCTCGTACATTCCGGAGCTGGAAGTATGTGACAGTGACCCGTGCCTCACTTTTTAAACTGTGGATTCCAGGCTTCTTTGACAAACACAAGCCATCTTTTAAGACCTGAAGCCTAGTGCCTCTATCAAGAGAGTTAATGTTTGGTCTTAGCATTTCAATTCCTATGCAAGTATATTTGCTTAAATCATAACTGGAATCCTCCTCCCACCTGCATTCAAGTTTTTCTCAAAGGTGTTATAAATCCTCCATTTTCAAAAAACGATCTTCTCAAAGGTAATACATTTCTTTTTTTTTTTTTTTTTTTAATTCAGTTTAGGGAAGTTAGTATTTTCTCTCTCAACTATCCAGCAAGGAAGGTGGTGGGAAGGCAGTTTCTGAAGCTATTTGGGATGATTCTCAATAGGGAATTTATTTACAGGTAATAAAGAGCGGATCCCATTTCTATAACCTGTGTGATAATGTGAAGGGATATTTGCAACTGTTCATTTAGATTATTTTAACATTTTGCTGAGCTAATGCAGAAGTCCTTCCCATACCCCGTCTGATCTATTTTCCTTTGTTCTAAAGGTGCGGAGCTTCAGTACCTCTGCGGTCAGGCCCTTTGCCAAGCTTGTGAGGGTATGTTAGCATATGTTCTTCTACAAAGTTCAATCCCTGGACCCATGTGATGAAAGGAGAGACCCTGCAAATTGTATTCTATCCTCTGTTCTCCACATATGTGCTCACGTACACACACACACTTTATGTCTAAAACAATCTTAAATTGTTTTTCCTTGTAATCCTCTGTAGACAAGCTAGCCTTCTGTTTTCTTTTTACGGAGAAAATATTTCCAACAAAAGAAAGCAAAAAGCACAGATTCTCATGTGGTTTTTACAGGAGTTGATATGCAGCCCCTGGCTGCTGCTTTGCTCTGGCAGCTAATGAGGCATGCTTTGCACTCTGCACCTTTTCTCCCCAAACAAAATCAGTGTTGACAGGTGTCACAGGCACCAACAGTCAAACCATTGCAGCAATCTGCCAGCTCCTTTTTAAACAGAAGTCTGACTGGCCTTTGGTGCAGACAGCTCCAAGCCCTGTTACCCAATACAGACTGCATGTGTATATGTTATTTTATAATTCTTTATTAGTAGTTTGTGTGTGCCAGAATCTATCCAGCTTTCTTAGCTTACAGATCTGAAGATATTCTCGGGTGTCATATGCTCTCTGGCACCCAGGCCAGTCAACTGTACCAGTCCTTTCCGGGAAATAGCAGAGCAGCATGCACTAGGGAGGAGTAGGTGGAACCTACGGGGACACATCCGTCCTTCTTAACTGCACCAAGTTCCTTAAGACCTGAATGGAGCCATCTTATTCCTCCTGACAACTTCCTGAAAAACCATAACAGTGTGGGGAAAGTGTGCACTTGTGCACTTCTTACACACTGTTCTCCTTTGAGTATCTTCTAAACTGTCTGCTGTTCCTGCTAAACCCTCCTGTGCCGAGGGATGACATTGTTGTTAAATTCAAAAAAGCAAAGGCTCATTGTAAACAATCGTAGGTAGGTAGACCTGGAAGAGAGGCTGGACACTGCCTTCTCGCCCCTCCAAAGGCAGGGGGTCCTGGCCAAGACGATGCTAATGAGAATGTGAATTCTTCCTCATTAGCACTGCTCGATGGTAGTTAAATGGTTTGGCAGTAGGAAGTGCTTGTTAACTTGTAAGTAATTCTGTTCCTGACTCAGCTGTCTTGCTCCCTCGCTCTGCCTTCCCTCTTTGTGTTTCCAGCCCCCTGTTCAGATATATGGTATCGAAGGGCGCTATGCCACTGCCCTGTATTCTGCGGCATCTAAACAGAATAAGCTGGACCAGGTGGAAAAGGAGTTGCTGCGAGTGGGGGTGAGTAGCTCTCTTGATGGTGCCTGTTCCAGTTTTGCCTTCAGTTAGTTAGCTGCACATTCCTAATGGGGTATGACCTATAAGAAAAAGTCACCAGAAACTACAAAAGATGTTTATTATGGACATGCTGTTAATAATAGGACACTTTATTATTCTGAAACTATTGTGTAATCTGAGCTAGGATGCTAATGTTGTAAGCCAAGCTTCCAGCTAGGAAAGAAAATCCAAGCATGATTTAAGAGCACTTGCCACTTTAGAAGAGAATTTAAAGACAAAGTTTATGTTTGTCAACCTAGAATAATTAAAGTGTCTTTTGAGTCTATTTTTGCTTTACTAAAATTGTATTTTCATGAAAATTTCTTCAGAAACTTCCTGAAATTTTTTTTTAATTACGCTCTCTTATTTTGGAGTTGAGGAGTGTTGGGCATAGTGCATGAGCCCTCACCCTCTGCACTGTGAGTTCTAGGGTTCAGACTCAGTTAGCAGCCCTGGCAGCAAGTGCCTTTACCCACTGGGCCATCTTGCCATTCCTGGGTTTTTGTAATTACCTTACTCCCCAGATGTGAAGGAAGAATGGCTGGGCATTGTAATGAGACAGAACTGACAGGCCCAAGGCCACCTAGAAAAGTACTTTTCTTTCCATGTTTTCTCGTGAAACACAAAGAAGGCTATCACCCTTGTGAATTAGCAGAAACCCAAGTGTGAATTAGACCGGAGACTGTCTGCTTCTGTTTCCTCTGGGGTCGCTGCCCCTCAAAGGAGGAGTTGAGCAAGTGGATAGTCAGTCACTCTAGAGAAAAGGTGTTTTGTGCAGTTATATGTTTTAAGAATAGTATGTATTTTCTAACCCATGTGCCTGTTGACATCTTGCCCCCGGAGCTCTGCAGGAGGAGGTGCCCAGTCAGGGTCTCTGAGACAAAGAAGCTCAGGGGTGGGGTGGTAAGGAAAACGGGCCTTATCATGGCACACATGACAAGATAAATGGTGAGGCTTTGTCTGCTTGATTCTTAACTCTCCTTAAAAATACATATAAGAAACCTCATCAGGCGATTTTAAAGCTCTTCAAAGACTGTCTTTATCTCGTGTAAAGTCAAGAGCAAAAACTGAAGCAGCTGGGGTCGTGTGTGTACTTTCAGCAACTCCTAAAGGACCCCAAGGTGTCTCTCGCTGTCCTCAATCCCTACATCAAGCGCTCCATCAAAGTGAAAAGCCTGAAGGACATCACAACGAAGGAGAAGTTCTCTCAGCTGACGGCCAACCTCATGAGTGAGCGTGGGGGCCTTCCCCGTTGGCTTTTCCCAGATAGCTGTCTCAGCTGTGTAGGTGTGCGTGTGTGTGTGTGTGTGTGTGTGTGTGTGTGTGTGTGTGAGAGAGAGAGAGAGAGAGAGAGAGAGAGAGAGACCTGGTGCCCCAGGAAGTCAAAAGAAGGCATCAGCCCCCCTGGACCTGGAGTTGGATGGTGGCCGTGAGCCACCATGTGTGAGCTGGGAACTGAGTGTGGGCTCTCTGCGCATAGCCACTAAGCCATCTCTCCAGGCCTCACTCACTTTCTTGGAGGACTTTGAGGCCGGTGTTTTCAGGCTAAATGTTGACACTGCTTTGCATCTGACTTAGTGAGATTCCTGTCGCTTTCCCAGATTTGCTTGCTGAAAACGGTCGCCTAGGCAACACCCAGGGAGTCATCTCCGCCTTTTCCACCATCATGAGTGTTCACCGTGGGGAGGTGCCATGCACAGTGACCACGGCATCTGTGAGTAGCATGCTCTTACTGCACAGGGCAACGTGGGGAGCTTGGGAGCTTCTGGGAGCCTCCACTCACAAGGCCAGGTGTCCAGTGATTAGTCATGGGATCTGGGCTGCATTTAAAGGACATCTGAACATTTTGTGAAATAGTGACTTAGGTCCTGTTAGTCTGAGTTCTTAAACACCATATTAAGTTCTAGGACAGGAGTGTTTACTTGTGTGTTGGGGTACACAGACCCTTTGAGCCGCTAGGATGCATGCAGTAACTAGCCACCATTTCTTGGTGCTGCCATCTGCTGGGACCTTGTAATAGGTTACTGCCCTCCAAGGATGGGTGTAAAGTTGAAGTATAGTTGTCCTTAGTCAAGAAACTGAAACCTGGCTCCCCAGAATGCGCCCAGGATCTGAACATAGGCCTCTTCTGAGAAACCCTCGCTCATGTGCACTCGGTGCCCTCCCACAGTGGCTGTGGTGTCTCCCCAGGGCAGGGTTCGGCCGAAACAGGAAAGCTGGTGCACAAGCATGAGTAGATGTTGCAGCGTGCAGCCACTGGCCTTGTCCAGCCTGTGGCTGGGTGTCTGAGGGCCCCTGTGGAGCTCTCCAGGCAGAGGCTGTCTGCCTGGAACCTGTACATCAGCAGGCACCTTGTGGCGCAGCCGCTGTCTAGCCCCACTTCCCCTGTCACACAGGCACAGGCGTCAGGCGGGAGTCACAGGCCTGTCCTGGCCTCATGTGCACTGTAGTGTTTCCCTCTCCTCTAACTGTGTGCGCTGCTGTTGTGCTCTGTTTAAAGGATGGTCGGTTCTTTTTCAGCCTTTAGAGGAAGAGGTTCTCACTGAGTTAAAGCTGGTGCTCAAGAGCTTCCTGAGTCAAGGCCAAGTCCTGAAATTGGAGTTGAAGGTGGGTTTGAATCACTGTGCTTTGTTCCCTTGCATTGTCTGACCGCAGCGGCTGTCGGCGACGTTGGTCCTGTCTGTCACTGCAGAGCTTATGCGGAAGTGGCTATGATTCTGCATAGTTCCCATCTGCGTTAGGTATGGCCTGCCTGATTAGAGAGTGCTGTGTTTCCACATTTGCGACCTGTTTTCTTCCCTAGACCGACCCATCAGTCATGGGTGGGATGATTGTTCGAATCGGGGAGAAGTACGTTGATATGTCCACAAAGAGCAAGATTCAGAAGCTCAGCCAGGCCATGCGAGAGTTACTCTGAGAAGCCGTCACCCAAGAGAGCTCTCGTCCTTGGAGCAACAATAAAATGCTTCCTGAACAGAGGACTTGAAGTTCCTTGTCCTGTAAGGACAGCGCCAGCTTTTCATCCTCCTCAGGGTTCCTCTGGTGTCAAGGCTAGAAAGTCCTTCAGGCTGGAGGACTTGGTGTCTCTGTGTTAACTGAGGAATTCATTGATTAAATTGACATTATACCTTCTATACTGTGGCATTACTCACCAGAATCTCGTCTTTGAGGGGTGGGTGAGAACTGGTCCCAGCCAGTCTTAAAGGAGGCCCTACTGCAAGGTTCTCAGTCCTGACATAAAGCCCCTGACTGTAGGGTGCCCTGACTTGAAGGCCACTTGGAGCTTCTCTCACATAACCTAGCAATCTTGTGCTCCAGTAGAACCGGACCTCCCCTTTGTACACATGATTTGCTCAGGGTAACGTGGCTGAGCAACTGGTGGTGAGGGCCCTGCTTTGCCATCTCCATCTCATGCTTGTTTCCTTGTGACCACTGCTGGAGCCAGCCAGGCTAACACACAAGCGCCTGTGTCCCTTCACAGGGTCCTGAGATGCTCCCATTCCACCCATAGCCCCGCAGCTCCCACATCCTCACCTCAAAGCTTGCTGCTGAGGCTGCTAGAAAAGCCAGTAGCCCCTCCTTGACCACTCCCAAGAGCCTTTGCCTAACAGACTGACTACTTGAGAGGGCTCCCAACAGTGCCTCAGAGAGAAGCAGAAAGAGTGCAGCTACAAGTCCTAAAGGGCAGGACAGATCAGGGTTCCACTCCCTACATGCTACGATTTGTGTGCTCTTCACCTGCCCATCATGCCTGGCAAGCTGCCTACCAACAGGACTACAAGCACCCAGGACCCAGCTTTCCCAGAAGCCAAGAATGCCAAGACCAATAGCTGGCCTGCTAGCAGCTCCCCTACCTCACCGGTGAGCCGGGCTGCCGATAACGGCCAGCCTCTTTAAAGTGTCCACCACAAGGCTACGTATTACCAAGAGGAAACGAGCATGGCCAGGTTGCCTTCACCGCAGCCGGGCAGTCCACAGGGGGTTTCTTCCACCTGGACACAAATGACACAGCAGGATCCAGAGCAGCCAGGCCAGGGCAAAGGCCAGGTGATGCCAAAGGCACCATCAGCTTGCCAGGTTTTCCCACTGACTGCTGAGCTCTCACCACAAGGGAGAAAGCCCCACTGCTGAAGCAGTCTCCCACTCAGGCAGCACAGATTATCCTACAAATCCTTCAGAATCAGCCATCTTGTGGTTGAAGGGCACAGAATGCTGGAACATTTCCAAGTGTGGCCTCATGAAGTTGCTAGAGATGACCCCAGAGCCTTGGCTGCAATGTACTGTGGAATACAGCAGCCTGGAACTCTAGATGAGGCTGGCCGTGAGTCTGAGGTAGCCTTGATTGCCTCTCAAGGAATGAGATTGAGGGCTGCACCATCACACCCAGCCTCACCACCATGCCGTGCCCTTCCTAATACTTCCAGACAAGTTATGGGGTGGTGCACCCCTAGCACCAGCCCTCAAGTCCAAAGCAGGACATTCTGAATTTTGAGGTCAGCCTGTGATACATACCAAAACCCTATCCCAGAAAGCAGAACAAAATGCCAAAGTATAGGGTGAAGAGCACTGCTCTTCCCGAGGCCCTGAGCTCTAACCCACGGCCCAAGTCAGGCCGCTCACGAGCACGCGTAACCCAGCATCTGCAGAGAACGCACTTGGGCCCCGCCACCCAACAGTAGAAATAATAAGAAACTAAATACCTATCACGATGCAGCCATTTGGTACCTAAATCACGGTAATGAACACAGCCAAACAACCAAGTCCTATATATACAGCCCTCAGAAACCAAGCTGTGTAAAACAACTGAGAAAGCGAACAAAATCAGGCTTCTATGAGCTGTACAACTGAACGGTCCTTGTGTTGGGGTACAGTGTGTACTAACTGCTGAGCAGTGCACAGTGATGCTGTGCTGACCAGGAAGGGCACCGAAAGTTTAATGAGCGCTGAAGCGAGCTGTGCATGCCTGTAACCTCAGTCTTGGGGATGAGGCAGGGGTCACCCTGCCCAACAAGCAGAAAACACTGGTGTGGAAAAATAGCCCCAGGGAGTGCTCTGTGGGTTTGTTTCTCCTGTGCCTCTCTGGGCTTACCAAGTTTGCCTTTGGCCCTACTAAGTGTCGCCAGCATTCCTCATGCTGCACAAGGCAGAATTTCTCACGCTCTCAGGAGCACTCAACACAAGGGATCTCCACAGAGCTAACTGTCTGAGAAGGCACAGTTAGAAAAGATGGCGGCTGCCTTGTTCTGCTCTTTTACATTGTTTTTTTGTTTTGTTTTGTTTTTCATCATTTTTCTTGTACGACTATAACCTTATCTCTGGGAAATAGATGCAGGAAGAGACACTTGTCTCAGGGCTGTGAGCGTCCTGTATGTCTGCAAAGAAGAGGCAGAAAGAGCTCAGGATAAGAGTCCATGGTAATGAAGTTGGATGTTTTTGTTTTATTCATGAACTACGTGATTTCAACTGTACAGGTCAAAATGACCAAAGAATCGTTTGAGGAGATTGTCCTTTTGAGGAGATGCACACACCAGGTTTCTACTGATACTGTGTCTGTACAAAAAAAAGTAGACAATGCCCTCTTGGGTATTACAACATTTCACACATAATGAGGTGCCAAAGGAGTGTTCTGACATAAAAAAAAAAAAAAAAAGAAAAAAGAAAAAAAAACTTTTTAAACAAACAGAAGCTATGCATCCTTGCTTCAGCAAATCTTGGACAAATGTGGAATTCTACAATTTATAATACCTAATTTTTTTTTTAGAATTCCATTAATGTTATAAAGATGATGTGATCTCCATGAAAAATGCTGTCATTGAGCAGCAAGTATGTATGACAATGAATAGGACATCCATCAGGGGAGTGGCCTGGGCAGGGCTGTGAAGGGTCCGAATGCCACCGGCCATGTCTCACTACAAAGATCACAAAGGCTAGCTAACCTCACCAACCCCATTGGGGAGGGCCCCATGTTCGTGCAGATTTAGGAAAACCCAGCCCAAGGGACAGTTTATCCTCACAGCCTTTGGCCACCCCAGCCCAGAGGCTGTCATTCCAGGAGAGAAGGAGCAGGGTCTGTGTGGACAGAGAAGCCGGAATGTGCACAGTCCTGCAAGCTGGCCTGACGTGGCTGGTCCACATCTGGGCAGAGAGCTCTATAAACGGCTCCATCTTTGGGACTAGGGGCGGTTACAGGACACAGTCTCTGCGAGCGTTTGCAGCATCCACGAGGCATTCAGCAACCAAGCTGCCCACATCTCTGCAGTCAGGGTTGCTCTTGGACTTCGGCATCCACCAGTGCGAAGCCTATAGTAGCACTATAAAGAGGCAACACGGATGGAAAAAAGTGCTGGACCAGTGCTCGAGCACCTGTGTGCTTTTAATTCCTAGACTTCCTGCGGTGGGCGGTATTCTGCCAGCACCAGAAACCAGCTCTTAACTGAAGGGCATTTCTGATCAGCTGTGTACAGCTGGGCTGGCGGCCACCGCTAACTAAAGTCGCATGTGACACTCTTGGGGAGGGGGGTTGGAGAGGAGGTTAAACACTAAGTTTCATGAACCCTCCCTGAGTCACCTGACACAATGTTTTCAGTGGTCAAGTACAGACGAACTGTGCTCAGAAGCAGCCTGGGTTTCTGTTATTTTTCTGGGAAGGGGTGGACTAGGGAAGGCCGGCCTCTTGCCTCACCATGGGCCTCCAGGAAGCCGTGGGCTACCTGTTCGTCATGCCAGCCTAACAGCTGGGCCTAGAAAACCCAGGCTCAGCCATGTCTGCTGCAAAATGGTGAGAGAGGTTGGAGCCAGGATGCGGCCTCCCTGAATTCTCTGACCACGCCACATTCCTGAGTAGGGCCCACAGTCTGTGGCGCCAGGCCTGGTGGAAGGCAAGCCATTCCTCTCGGTCTTCAGAATATGACGGCATCAGCGTGAAGGAACCTGGAGTATAACTTGGTGTCATCCCGGGTCATGGCTACTGGATCCCTTCCCTTTTATCATGGCTTCACCCATTTGACACCATGTCCCTGCAAGGCATAAAAAAAATTCACGCTTTTGAATTCCTAAACATTCAACTTGGATTTGTTTTGTTTTTTTTTTTTTTTAATAAAATTTAGTTGGGTTGAACCCAAGTGATCTATCTGATCAAGCATTTCTACTCCTGGAATATGTTTTTTAAGTTTCTTCTTTAGTTTATGCACTTAAATTAGATTCCTAAAATACTCTCATATACATACAGAAAAATAGTCTCTCAATGAGAAATCACATTTTACAATCACAAGTTAAATATTCGGACTAGAGAATCTGTTAAGTTTACGCAACAGCGAACAGCATAGCTCTTACATACTGTGAATACATACAATCATCATTCCAAAAACATACAGCAGAGATCTCATGACGAACCACATACAGAGCACAATCCTTTCACATTATAGAGCAGATTTCTATTTTTTTCTTCATTAGAAACTGCATAAAATGCAGGAACGCAGGAGCTGTGAGCTGACGGTCAGACATGAGGACATTTTGTGGAGGTTTTTACCTCTGTACAGGTATGTACACCTGTGTTCACCATCGACACACGTGACACTGCAAAGCTAACGAGCTGAGACAGTACAACACAGGCAAATGGTAGCCTGCTCCCCTGTGTGCACGGAGCCATGCAGGGGGCAAGGACGAAGACTTCAGCTTGTGGGCTGCTGTGGACCAGATCAGAGGTTTTGGGGGCCATTAACAACAAATGCCCAGGCGAATGAACGCCTAACTGTTGAGGATCAATAACAAAGATCTTTTGAGAATGTTCTGACAGCGATAATGTCAATTGATGAAGTGTATTCCAAAATACTCATCCATTAAAATGGGCACTGACACAGTGTGGGCAGGGGCCCCAGGGAGACCTGTGGAAACAGTCTACTTTCATTTAGGGTGACTTAAAGCCACGACAGACTGACAGGGCTTCTGTCAGCTTTCCCTTCTTCAAAGAGTTTCTGCATTTTTAGTTTTAAAAGAGGGTCTTGTGTAGCCCAGGCCGGCCTTGGCCTTAGATTCTTGATCCTCCTGCCTCCATCTTGGACCGATGGGATTACAGGAAATTCAGGGAGGATTATTGCTCTGCGTGTATAGACACTGGACTATATCTGCAAGAGGCAAACAGAGCCTCAGAGAGCCTGGAGCATCCAGCACAAGCAAAGCTGTACAACAAAGCAACATGCAGAGGTTACATACCCAGCAGCCTTTGCTAACACCACGTGGGGGAATCTGGTCTGTAAGAACCCTGCCTCTCAAAAGCAAACTCTCAGACACTAGGCCTCCAGGGCAGAGAGGCAGCTGGCCCCAGCCGATTCTCTCCAGAAAGTAGAAGCTCAGAGGAACAAGCACCCAGTCACTGAGGGCAGGGACACTGAGCCTTCTAGGATCTTCTCCATGAAAGTAGTTTAGAATCCTCCCCGGGACACCAGAAACAGGAAGAGCAGCCCCTGGTGGGCTAGTGATGAATAAAAAGAAAAGCTTTATTTCAAAGCAGAGTCCAGCTTTGAAGGCTCAAAGGGCACCTGATACCCACCAACACACCCCGGAACACTATCAACCGTCAGTTAATAATTCCCCATCCATTCGGGGTGCTTTCAATTTTGAGCCGGCGTTCTGCCTGCTTTATTTAACCCAGGCTGTTTGTACTTTTAAGAGAAAAAGATTAGTGTTTTGAAAAACACATCACTTTCTAAGCATGCCTGGGGTCCCAGCTTTGATCCTTAGCACTGCGAAGAAAATAAAAGAGGGAGAGGGGAGGGAAGGCGCTGTGTCACCGTCCCAGCTCTACGCTGCCACAGTTACAGTGTAGTCAAGGCCGGTCCTGGCTGTTGGAGCCCCACACTCAGCAGGGCCCAGACTCAGCTCGTTCACTGCTGTCACTACTGAAATTCCCAATCATTTGGAACAAGGAGGTCACAATTTTTATTTTTGCACTTGGCCCACACGTTTCCAGATGGTCCTGAACACAGAATGGGAGGTGTGGAGCAACACATTTCCTGTCTCCTTGAGGCCGACTCACCATCCCCCCAAGCCTGGTACACACACACACACACACACACACACACACACACACACACACACACACTCACCCACAGGCATATTCCATGCAACCAGTGTCTGCATCTCACCACCGTCTGCCACTTAAAATGGCCTAAGTTGAAGTCTTCCGGGGACACTGTGCTATCAGCGAGACCCTGACTCTAGAAGCCTCGCGGGGACAGGGCCCTCTTTCGGGCAGCTAGCCCTTTTCTGTGGAGAACTGAGTTGCAAAGCTCCCCGCGGGAGTAGGTACAGAAAAGGCAGGGAAGCCGAGAAAGGAGCTCGGCCCACCCCCAGCCCCTGCAGGCTGGAATACCATCTCACTAGAGGCCGGAAGCGCTGGGTTCAGGAGAACTTCCCACACTCCCGGGTCAGCCGGCGGGAGTGCAGCACGCTCCCCTGCGGGGTACCAGTCCTTTCTCCGCCCTTGTCACTAGCTTCTTTGGAGTCACACAGGAGCAGGGCTGCTAGGCTGCAGCAGGGGGCGCCGGCACTCTGGAACCTGCCAATAGAGATACCTAGGTAGGAACAGCCGGACGGTGCGGAAAATGCCAACAGGAAGGCAGCTTTTGCCTGAAAGGCCACTGCACAATAGATTAGCTGCTGAGGCAGGAACCCATAGGACAGCTCTCCGAAATGATAAGCATTAGATGGTTCTAGAAGAAGGAAAGAGGCGTCTCCACAGGTAAAAGGGAGCCTTGTCACTGCCAGGTCTCCAGAAATCCCAGAGGGACGCTAGGAATAAGCCGGATTCTGAATGCAGTTCTTCTGGGCGGACTTTGAACACTAAAATACTCACCGCTGTGAGGACAGTGAGAATGCAGGCTGGTGCAGAAAACAGAACAGAATCCTATTAAAATATAACAAAAACCCGGACGCAGCGTAGGGGGATTTACGCTGAAATGGGACCTCCACACACAGTGCTGGAAGAACTAGATTATTAGCTTTCTTTTTAGTGAAGGGGCTAGTTAGGTGTTTGGAGAACTGAGTCAGCTACTTTGAAGTGAACGCTAATGTTTCTGTGTGTGCGTGTGCGTGTGCGTGTGCGTGTGCGTGTGCGTGTGTGTGTGTGTGTGTGTGTGCAAGGAGCTCAGACATCATCACACTCTTCCGAAATGGGGTGGACTCATGGGAGGATATAGGGGTGACTCTTGCTGAGTGAGACTTAGGAGCAGGGGACATGGAGACTGAAGAGGACACCTCCCATACCCAGGGAGAGAGCCAACCCCTGACACTATTAACGGTACTCAGCCATGCCTTCAGAAAGGAGCCTAGCATAACTGTCCTCTGAGGGGCTTCACCCAGCAACTGATGGAAACAGATGCAGAGATCCACAGCCAAACATCAGGCAGAGCTCAGGCAGTCTTGTGGAAGAGTTGGGGGAAGGATAGAGGTTGCTGGAGGGGACAAGACTTCCACAAGAAGACCAACAGAGTCAGCTGAGGACAGGGTGGGGGTTGGGGCTTACAGAAACAAATCACCAACCAAAGAGCACGCACAGACTGGACCTAGGTCCCCAGCACAAATGTAGCTGATGGGCAGCTTGGTCTTCATGAGGGTTCCCCAGCAATTAGTGTAGGGGCTGTCTCTGACAGGACTCTGTTACCTGCTTTTGGATCACTTTCCCCTAGCTGAGCTGCCTTGTTGTGCCTCAGTGGAAGAGGATGTGTTTAGTCCTGATTCGACTTGAAGTGATGGGGCAGGTTAGGGGAGCTCCCCCTTTTCTGAGGAGAAGGGGAGGGGAAGGAGAGGGTAGAGGGTGGGTGTGTATGACCAGAAAGAAAGGAGGGAGGAGGCTTCGATAAGGATGGAAAGTGAATAAATAAATTTTTAAAAGGGGGAAAAAACTGAGTGTCTTGTACCTCAAGATAATTCTAGAGTTTACCAGCCAAATCAGCCAGGCCCCCACCTCACACAGGGAACAAGCCCAAAGATCCCCCTGTCTCCACCTCCCAAGCACTGGGAATACAGATATATGTCGCTGCTTCTGGCATCCTAAGTGGGTGCTGGGATCAAATGCAGGTCCTCAGGCTTACAGGGCAAACACCTTCTCAGTTATCTACCCTGCCACTAAAGGTGAATTTTGTGTTATTGGAATGACTTAAAATTAGAACTACAAGTTGGCTTGAAATTGACAAAGGAAAGAAGGCCCTTCTCTGCCTCCCAGCCCTCAACAGGTGGCCTGGACGGGGACTCCCCCAGGGACGAACACACCCTTGCATTGCTGGGCACACTTGTGCTCCCGACTGCAGCCTGCCCATGTGCTGACATCTGACTTGTAACGCTCTCAAGCCAGACAGCCAGAGGTCACGGCTGTCTAGGTCCTGGGCTGTGTGTCCCTGTTACTTACACTAGTTGATTTTCCTGACCTCATGCAACGCCTTGGGGTGGAAATGTCTAGAAGCTTTTGAGAAACTTTATGAGAAAGTCTCTAGAACTTTCTTTTCCTCTAGCTCAAAAAACTGCTTTCCCTGTCTGAGGGAACAGGAAACCAGAAAGAGGAGCCCTGTGGCAACCAGCCAGGTGTTTATTCCAAGTCAAAACTAACAAGAAATCTTTATTTTCTTGACTAGCCCATCACAGGGCAGCATTCATCAACAGGGGTCATTCAAAATATGATACTATGCCACTCAGAAAGCTGCTACCTGAGAGGTGTGAGTTCCCATGACAAGGACAGGGATACGTCATACCTTCAGAAATATGGCTGCCTGGCATGTGGGGGTGGCAGAGATTGCAAGTCTTTTCTCCAAAGATATAGTCCCCTAAACCCCTAAAACAGGCATGAGGCAGCGAGTGGGCCCTTACCCTCCAAGCAGCCCTCACCTATCCTTTCACAGTCTGCTCCTTCTGCCTTCTGCTTTGCAGCATTACCTTGGCCCTATGGCACTCAAATCCCTGGCCTCTTCAAGAACAGGGACCCTAGGCAGGTAGACAATCAGTATAGTTGGGAGAAGGTCAAGCCCTGGCCCTCCTTAGGGAACTGTGCACAGGAGGTGCAGGGGCTGGGCAGATTAGTGCCTTAGCAGCCATGTTGGGACTCCCAGCTGTTGCTCACTAATCTAGCAAGGTTGGGCTCTTCCAAAGAAATTCCTACCGCTCATATAGGCCAGCCTCTGTCCCCCAACTCTGTATCAGCACATAAGCCTGGCCAATACAGCATTCCCAGAATTGCTATCTTCCATGTGTCTTTGGAGAGAATGATGGAAACAAAGAAAAAAAATACAAGAATTCTACCCCATGGGGCTGCTCCAGGGAGAAGAAGGAGCAGCAGAAGGAGGAAGAGATGGTACCAGCTCTAGCAATCTGGATCCTGGAAGGAAAGGCAGAATAAAAGAATCCATCACATTCTTGGCTTCTTTCTAGGAATCAAAAGGCCTGAACAGGTATAAAAACAAACTCCCTTGGTAAGCAGATTCTGTCTCAGCTAGCTCAGGTACTTCAGCTTTTAAATGAAGCCAGAGAGCTCTGTCCATTTGCCCTTGATTCCCGATTCATGGAATCCTAGAACACCTGGACTGTATAAGGTCACTAGCTCTATTCCTGTCTAGCCGGCCCTTGGGAAGGTGGCTGCTGCCCCACCTAGGAAGCCCTGGACCTCTGACACACCTCCATGTGGGCACCAAGTCAAGGTAACAGGCAGTGTGGGTGCTCCACTGATCCACCTTTCCTTGGGATTTTTTCCCCCAGTTAAGTTCAGGTCAATTGGCCCTGGCAAAAGCCAGCCCTTCCATATAATTTTGTTTATAAAAGTGAAGACAGCCGAGCATAGTGGCACACATGTGAAATTTTAGCATATAGGTGGCTGATACAGGAGGATGCTAAGTTTAAAGCCATCTTGGGCTATGCAGTCAGATCCTGTCTCAAAGCAAGGAAGAAAAAAAAAATTCCCCATTTTCCATGAATATTCTTTGGAAAGAGAGCTTTCTTGTTTGCGGTCCACAGATAGAGACATACCATTACAGAGAGTTGAACACAGCATCCTTGCCCAGTCTCTGTAGCATTCCTGGTGAGTGCTACCTAGAAAGTTCTCTCTGTACCAGCAAGGGCTAACCTGGACCTGAACAAATTAATATGTCTCCAAACTCTTATGGACACAGCAAATCTGGTCCCACCTGTCAGAGGAGACAGCCATGCTTCAGAGACCAGGACTGACCCTTTGGGACTAGGGATCCACCACAGAAGCCCAGCCCAGGGACTTCTGTCCTCAGAACCCTCAAGAATAGTCCTCAGGGGTGGCTGAGGGGCAGGGCATAGCCACGCCCCAGGAGAGCCCGTCCTGAGTGAGAGGAGGGCAGGGTGCAGAAGGTACTGGCAGTGTGGCTCATAGACGAGGAATGCCTTCAGCGGCTGTCTGAAGGGCCGGTATCTGAATGCCAGGCAGCATTGCCTGGGCAAGCACTTATAAAGCAGACAGCTGGCATTCAGATTCCTTGTTAGTAAGGACATACCTCTTTGTAGGAATTGTAGCCTGACTGTTCAAAAGGTAGTAAGGAAGGAGCAGAGAACTCAGGGTTTGAGACTTCGTGCACCACCCGTGGATCATGCAGAACTCTGTCTCCTTAAGTCACAGCTGGGTCTGAGGTCAGCTGACTCCTCCGGAAGTAGAATCAATCACAACAAATGACAGTAGAAGCTAAAGGGACACTAATCCATACATGTCAACCCCTAGGACCACCCCAGTAGCGTCACCTGGGGAAAAGACTCACAGACTGCATTTGCATGCTACAACCATGGGGTTCTGCGAGTAGGTAACCTAGAACCTACAGGGTTCAGCATCATGTTCACGGTCAACATGAAAGGGATGAAGGGGGGAAGGGGCAAGAAGAAAAGCGTTGGAATGGTGGCCATTTGCACAGTGGGTGCCTCATCAATACGCTGAACACAGCCCCCTGGTTGTAGAGGGAAGTGCGCTCGTGAATCTATTATAGGCTTCATTTGAAACAGTTCCTTAACATCAGAAACATGAGCGTGAAGCGTTTTGACAGTGTTTTCTGCAGGGAAGTGGAAAGCCAAGCCTGACGCTGAACTAAGTCTATCTCATGTTCAGTTGAAAGCTGCTAACTGAAAGGTTTATTGGCTTGTTTCAAAACAATAGGTATGTCTGTTGTTCTTGATACAAAAGTCAGCACTATCCTCAATAAATAAATAACAAGTGTTTCTCAGCAGTATGGAATGTAAACTTTGTTGTCCTTTCCCACACACACTTTTGGAAAAACGGCTTGAAGCACATACATGGAGAGGGCAGCGTCATATTGGTTTCCAGCAGAGCAGCTATTCTGTCATGAGACACTACCATTTACAGAGTACTTCTGGAGCCTAGCTTGCTTCTGAGGACCTGCAATGAGAAAGAACACCACCTAACGCAGGAAAGCCTAACTCCAGACACCAGAGACATGCAGAGAACACATCATGACCACAGACTGAGAATACAAGCATGGAAACAAAATTCAGCCCAAACTTTTCATCAGCAAGTCACGTCATTCTCTAGTTAACCAACCTATCTCTTAGCATTTAAGGGAAAGGAAGCCTGAAGCACTCTGACGGAAAGCTTGGCCTCTGGTCGCACACTCCTGACTCTGGCAGAAAGCACTCGAAAGCTAAGGAGAGGGTCTTCTGTCTTCCTACCTCATGTGTGTGGCTCCGGTGCTCCCACATCTTCCTCACAACCCAGGGATGGATTTTCTTAGCATCTCTCCACTGCCCCTCCCCACCACCCTGCCCCCCCCCCCATCCATCTTGACTCCTTTCTTTTTCAGACTTCATCCATCTGCGGCATGACTTCCTGGGGGGACCACTAAAGACTCTATTGAAATGTCCCACAGCAGTCATCCAAGTAGGGAATCCCCTCAGGGCTGGCCACTGGACTTCTTAAGGAACATCACAGGGTCTCCAAGGCCAAAGAGGATGTCCTCACAGTAGCTGCCAACCATCCCAGAGCCACGGAGCCTTCCCAGTGAACCATGGTGGATCTAACTCATCAGGACAGAACCTCATGGATATAATGAGCTTTAGGACCATCCTCCAAGCACACCTGGAACTGGAGTGGAATCGCCAGCATGGTTTCACTAACAGACATTAATCAAGTCGCAGCTCTAAGGGCACACTGTGAGAACCTCTTATTAACAGCTCTCCAGGGGGTTAAGTCGGTGCCTGCTCAGGAGCTGTTGTGCTGAGCACTCACCCCAGAGCCCCATTTCCCAGGGGGAGCTGGGCTCCCCAGCAGCAACAATTTCATCACAATCGGACTAAACACACCACGCATGGGGCATCAACGGCCAAATAGTCTTCAAGGGGCTCGTAGAGGTGACAAACAGACCTGCACAAGTTCTACAAAATACAGTCACTGCGTTTATAAATCTATTTTATAGTAACCAGGCCCACACCTCCAGCCCAGGGAACGATCCAGGCTCCCGATGGAGCCTGGTGGAAGATTATGGATTTCAGAGACTCTAGAAGCCATGATGAGACTTTTGATGAAGACAAAAGAAAAAATGGTTTGGATTCATAAAATGGGACACGGTTGGAAGGGCAGGATTGTCGAAAACTACTCCTAGCAGCCTGGAGAGGCTTCGTCTTTGCTGGCCTGCTGCCCCCTGGCTGACCACCAGACAGCACGGGTGGCCTTGAGAAGGAAGTCCTCTATGGTCGTCCTAGGGCTGCTATGGCTCATCAAACAGCTGCAGGTCAAGGCGGACCACAATCTCTCCCGTGGGGACCTCATGCAGCAGGAGACACTTGGTAACTGGCCCCTTGGAGCCCTGGTCTTTCTTGATGTCAGCCACTCGGATCTCTGTCCGACCCAAAAAATCTGAAAGGACAAAAGGCAAAACACTGCTCAGAAAGAGTCCCTGTCTCCCAGGCACATACCCATCCCGCTGGCCCTCTCCTATGCATGGCCAGGCTCCACGTGTTTAAGACTGTAGCTCCACCTGCCACTAAGACCGGCACTAGACTCTGCGGTTTACCCCCCAGGAACGGCCAATGATCGCTCTCTGCTAAAACGAACCAACCAACCAAAACAAAATCCAAGATTTTAAATATTCTTAATAAAATAAAATAATATATCCAAGTGGGTATACCAACTCCCGATTGCTACACATTATATGCGTTTATCTACACTGTGCACATGACGCCCCACAAAAAGAACACATTCTGAGCCTATTTTAAGATATATTAATAGGGTCAAGGAGATGGCTCAGTCAGTAAAAATACACACTTGCAGGCACAAGGATGTAAATTTGACCCCAGGACCTACGTTTAAAAGAGAACCGAGGGTGGGCTGGAGAGAGGGCTTAGGCGGGAACATACACTTCTCTTCCAGAGGACCTGAGTTTGGTCCCCAGCACTCACATGGTAGCTTACAACCACTTGTACCTCTGACTTCAGGGGATCTGATGCTCTCTTCTGGTCCTCACAGGCTCCCACGCACACGTGGTGCACAGAAACTCATGTAGGCATACACATACAAGCTTTTTTAAAGCTGGGCAAGGCGCTGGAGTGTGGCTCAGCTGTAGAGTGCCTGCCTAGTGTGTGTTAAGCCTGGGATTCAGCCCCCAGCACTGTACAAACTGGCTCAAGGCCAGCCTGGCTACATAAAATCCTGTCTTTAAAAAACACCCATGACGGTGGCTCAAACTTGTAACCACAAAGCGAGGGGGCGAGACAGGGGAGGTGGACAGCCAGGGGAGCCGATCAGTGAGCTCCAGGCCAGTGAGAGATTCTACCTCAAAACACAAGGTAAGCAGCTCCGTAGTGATTATACCCAAGTTACACACACACATTCTCTCTCACACACACAACATACATACATACACATTCACACACAGTAACACATAATATATCTGTACTTAAATTAAAATACATGAATTATTCCAAACTGACTTCTTAGAGTAGCAGCACACAGTAGCTGAGAGCCAAGAGAGTCTGGCCACATTCTGACGGGTAAGCAGCTGGGAGGTGGCCGTCACTGGGCTGAGACATGAAGGCCTCCTGGCGCCTCCTCAACTCCTCCCAGGGCCAGCATTTGGTCCTTGCTCTCAGCTTACTGTTCCTCTGGTGAAGACAAGACCGTGAACTTCAAACTCATCCTCTGATTTTTATTGGCTGAGAGTGCACGTGCCGCGGCGTGCGTGGGGGCAAAGGGCAGCTTCCAGGAGCCAGCTTTCCCTTCGGCTAGGTCAGTCCTGGGGCATCAAACTCAAAGCACCAGCGTTGGCAGCGAGGGCCTTTACCCGCCCAGCCGTCAGGGACAGAAACAAACAAACAGAGTACAGCAAGGCCCCCTTCCTCCGGGCCGCCCGTGTGGAAGCTACAGCCTGTCCACTTCAGTGATGCGTTAGCCAGGCACTTCTGCGCCCACCCACTCTGCTGCCTCCTTGCACCGGCCAACCTGACCTCTCAGGAGGGAAGCCCAGGGAGAGCCAGCTCAGGTTCTCAGGAGGAAGCATCCCTGAAGGACGGTGGGGCAGGACCCAGGGCGCCCCTCCCCCACCATGTTCACCAACCGTCAGGAGAGAACTGGTCTCTCTCGAACACGGTGATGCAGAGGACTTCCTGCTCCAGGTCCCGGATGAAGAACTGGCAGTTGGAGTTCCACCGGGGGTTCAGCGTGTCCTGGACTGTCTTGGTGATGTGGCACTGGGAGCCCATGGTCACCTCGCAGTATGGGTTGCTCTTCCCTGCAGTGAACAGGAGCCCTGCCAGGTGGCCACGCTTCCTTCCCAGCCCCTCCGCCTTCCCGGTTAGTACGGGGACAGTCTGGCAGACACGCTCGTGTTTTGGTATCGAGTTTAGAGGAGGAACCAGTCCTTTGGCAGGGCTCCAATTCGGACCCCTATGAGGTCCCTCGGGTCTCCCTGACAAGCAGGAAGATAGAAAAGAGTCTAAAGAAATTAGGCACATATATTAGATATGTACTTTATCTATTATGTATTTTAGAGATGGCTCTTTGGAAAGTGCTAGAAAAACCGGTGCTAGCAGGAAATCGACATAAGAAATTGCACAACCAATGTCAAGTTGGCTAAGAGTTGGGGGAAGGCAGAGAGCGCCGAACGCGCTTGAGCAGAATTCAGGGGCCCTTACCGTGCGACCGGCAGGGTTTCAGCTCAATGCCCTCTACCACGTTCACCATCAGCCTTCCGATGCCGGTTGCCCGCTGGGAACGCACTAGAGGGAAACAACACACTGGCTTCCTTTCACGTTCACTCTCATACCCTTCTCTTCCCAGCGTGCTCGCAGTCTGCGCGCTGCATCTGCCCGCACTTGGAATCTCCCGCTCTTGGAATCTGCCCTTCATCCGCCATGGTGCGCCCCGCCCCGCCTTGCACCCACCCCATTTCTGTATGCTCCAGCCCCAGAGATTCTGCCCAGGAGTGGGAGCGGTCGGCCCTCCTGTCCCAGGCACAGAGGCGCATTACCCAGGTATGCCTTCTCTCGCTTCTTTTTCTCCGTCTCTATGTAGAGCTCAGAGGCAGCCTTGATCTTCTGTACCCAGGCAGTCCTTGGACGAGAAAAGACAGGGGTTGCCAAACAGATGGCCCAGAACAGGCTTGGGGGCTGCTCAAGTTCTGTTTCCAGGACTCTCTTCACTTGGCTTATTTGAATTTAGCAACAGAGGCTCAGAAAAGAAAGTCTGATTCTATATTGCATGATGCTAATAATCACCCACCATCAGTAAGAAGGGCCGCTCAAGTGAGCCCAGGATTCTGTACGATCGATCGAGGCAAACACTCAGGACAGAGTCACGGCCGGCCCACAAGCAATGGGTGTACTCCACATTGCCCTCATGTTCCGAACTCCCGGGGAAAAAGCCCCATAAAGGCCAGGCTGGCGGAAGGGTGGGCTCTTCCTCTCTTACCACAAAGCATCACACACTTGGCGGACCCAAGAAGACAGAAGGGTCTTTTTCCCCCCACAATCACCCAAGGGGAGAAACGCGTCAAACACAGAAGAGCAAAGTATGTGGCAGGAGGTGCTTTGGCATGCAGGCTTTCTCATGACGCCATATGCACAGTAACTTTAGCCAATCTTCTTGCCTGGCATGAGTGTTCTTGAGAAGGCTTTTGGCCTTGCATCAAGCTCAGCCCTCAGAGAGTAATCTGTTTCATTTGGCTCCAGAACAGAGTCTAAAATAAAACTGAAGCAAATGCCAGCCACACAAAGACCCAGGGTGCTGTCCTGGGGCTGGGGGTGGGGTTAGTCCCGAATCACTTTCCTATTGGTTTCCGCCACCTGGCAAACTTGGGGTGATCTAGGCAGCTCTCAATACCTCAAATGGTGCTGGACATTTCTTTAAAAAAAGAGCCCCGAGAAAAGCTGATTTCAGTCCATTTTGTTTTGAAAAACTCATGCCAGATGTCCAACTTCTGAGAAGTCCTTCCACACAGAGGTAAGCAGCAGCTAGGAAGTGCTGGGCCATGCTGACCAGTGGCCCTCGCCCAGTCCTGGGGAGGGGTTGGGCTTACCTTTCATTGATGCTTTCTGCTCGGAGGGTATAGACTCGGTCGATGTGGGAAATGTGAAAGATGGGTTCATCTCCAGAAGGGTCGGTGGGCAGTTTTACCAGGACCTCATTTAAGAAAATGGGCTGCAGAGTCATAATACAAAGGCATTAAAGGAAAGGGGGTCTGTGTGTGTGTGCCTGCCCAGGAATGTCGGTAAGCTACACTGAGCATGTGCAAGTGTGTGCTTGACCCAGTAATCTAGATGAAGGCTGTGCGGAGTGGGTGTAGTTTAGTACACAGGACTATTCCAGAAGGCGAATTTTCTGTTCACACTAACCTCTTGAAAATGTGTGAAGCTGTTTCGCTTGCCTGTGTCTGTGCGCCAAGTGTGCAATGCTCACGGAGGCCAGAAGGGGGTCAAGTCACCTGGCACTGGAGCTGCAGTTGGTTGTGAGCAGCCGTGTGGGTGTTGGGAACTGAACCCAGATCCTCTGTAAGGCGGCGAGCGCTCCTCATCCCCGAGCCACCTCCCCAGCCCCGTGAATACTGACTTAGTCGTCTTACAGGTGCCTGTAAAGTCCATACAAGTCAGGACGAACTGGTTCTGTTTTCCCCGAATCACATCCTAAACAGTGAAGAACGGACTTCACACCCAAGAGAGCGCTTCCCAGGCCTGTCATACAAAGGCTCTAGGAGCCGTCCACAAATGACATCACGGTCTCCCAAAATAAAGCTAGCTGCTGCATCTATGAGAACCTTGAGGAAAGACGGACCTGCACAGCCAAAGTCAGAAAGGAAAACCTCCCGTTCCAAACACAGTCCTGCGCACCTGGGACCTAGCATTTTGTTAAAAAACAAAAACCTTGCACACGTTGGTGGAGGAAGGGAAGGAGAAAGCTGTAGTCTTTGTCAGGGCATCTGTAGCAGAGTGGGAGGCACAGTGGGTGCTTGGGCTGGCCATGATCCCTGTTCACTTGTATGGAGTGAGGCATGTTTTTATCATGTGTAAAATGGGGTCCCCAACAGGACTGTGTGTTATTGGAAACCAAGGTGGGAAATAGTCTTCTACTCTGCCTGCTCCTCTTTCTCCATCCTAGCTCCTCCCCTTACCCTATGCTAGCTCCTCCCCTTAACCCTATCCTAGCTCCTCCCCTTACCCTATCCTAGCTCCTCCCCTTACCCTATCCTAGCTCCTCCCCTCTGCTTTCTCCACACCTTAGTCCTAAACCCTTCTGAAAGTCCCTTCTTTAGGAGACCCCTCTTCCCGCGACTTACATGAACCTTACCGTTTTGTACATTTTATACTGCAGGTTAGATTTAGGGCTGAAGACTTTGTCGGTGCCGGAAGAGCCTAAGGGCTTTGTGACTTGGGTCAGCAGGAGGAAGTCGTTGAAGAGGAAGCCATACAGCTCCTTGCTGCTCTTGGCCTTGTAGAGCTTCCCACTGTGCAGAAACTTGCGTGGCCCCAAGCAGTTGGTCACCGAATTGAACACCAGTTGCTAGAAAAGACAAGCAGACAGCAAGAAGGCAGGATGAAGAAAGCCCGCTCTTGGCGTTTGGTTCTCTGTCTTGAAGCATGGGCTCCACCAGAGTCGAAGGCTGGACCCTAGCAGGACCGAATCCCACGTCCACACCACAAGTGGTTCTGAGGATTCCCAGCAGCAGCTTCTGGAGCCAAGAAAGCAAAGGCACGTTTCCGGGGCTCCGGGTTCCCGGGTTAGTCCTAGCTAAAGTCTCAAGCCTTTCTCTAGGGCTCTAATCTCAGGGTGTGGTGAGTGTGTCTCTCCCCTTCATTTAGTGAGAAGCGGGGCGTAAGGAAGAAGGCTGGCCCATTAGCTCCCTTTGGCTATCTGCTCCATGCGTGCTACACGCGGGTAGCAGTAGCAAAAACCAGCTCCAACAGGAAGTCTGCACGGGGCTCAAATAGACCTCAGTGCTTCTGTCAAGTGAAGGACTCCAGCATGCGTTCATGGACAGACGCTGCTTTCCCAGATGCAGGGTCTAGACCCTGGGTGGTCCTCTCGTGAGGGGCTGCAAAGTTCGGTGGTGCCCAGAGACCCCTTAAAGGCCGCAACCACAGTGCGGTGTGAGCTGAATCTCACCCCACTTACTGGTTCAGAGGCTGTGAAGGGGAGGCTCTCTCTGGCCACTCACTGACACCGAGGGCAACTGTGAATGCTGACACGTGGCTCCAGCATCTCCTTGGGGGCTGTCATCTCAGGCCAGCCCACTCTGTGGTGGCCAGGACTGACAAAGGCCCCACTTTGGACAGCAGGCAGGAAGACAGGGTCACAGCTGGACACAGGCACAGGAGATCAGGAAGATCCCGGACCTATGCCCATGCCCACATCTGCCTGTGCCCCTTGTGTGATAATCTACCCAGTTGCCTCCAAGAGAAAAGCTCTTCCCACATCACAATTACCCCCACACTCTGGCAAGAGCCCTTGGAATTCATAAATGTCCCCTAAGAGAATGTGGTGGCTACCTGTGCACCTCCAATGCGGCAGAAAAACCGGCAGTGATTTGGTGACCAGAGACTTTGAGGAGACAAGGGGAGTCCATTCTACTTCACTCTTAGCTGAAGGACCTCTAGTGTCCCCGCTGAGGTTCCAGGGAGCTGGGAGCCCAGCAAGGGCTGACAAGGACTAATCCTCCTGCCCTGCGCTTCTGTGAGGAGCCTAGTTTAGAAGCTGTGAAGGGGAGATTGGTCTAGTCCTTGCCCTTCAAGAGAGAGTTCAAGCCACATAAAAACAATGAGTTCTAAGAAGCCAAAGGTCCCTGGGTTCCGGCTACATGCATCCCTCAATGACTTATTCCCAGTGGGTCAGGCCGGCTGTACACCAACTGGGAGCCACCTGGTCTGCAGCTGCACATCGCTCTGCCGTTGTTTACCTGACACCCAATCACTGTGCATGTCACACCAAGCCGAGCATAGCCCACACTGCGGTCTTGAGACAAGCCACCAACCGGTGCGCTCCTTTCCCACTCCTGTGAGTGCCAGCAAGACAGCAGGCTGGGTACAACAGCTAAAAGGACCAGCCAGTGAAGGGCAGGAACCTGAGTGGCTGCAAAGAGCTCACAAGCCACAGACATCAAATGGCAAGAGTGCACTTTGTTCCTAGCCTTCTGCTGTTTGTTTTTTGGGGCCAGAGTCTCACAGTATATTTAGCACAGGCTGGCCTCTGACTCATGGCAATCCTCCTGCCTTAGTCTGTGAAGTGCCAGTTTGACAGGTGTGAGCCATTACCCCAACTGTTCTTAACATCTGAAGATGGAGACCCAGGCCCCAGAGTCCTGCGACCCGAGTGTCGCCTTTTGCAGGGGCTGTCTAGAGTGGGTGCTGCCACCCCAGCATTTCTGTTTCCCTGACTCGGAGGCTCTCCAGGTCCCTACAGGGTCAAGGCTTCAGCCCTTCAGAGGGTACTCAGGCCTCCTTTGGTGTGCCCTCCCTCTGCCCTCCAGCCTGTGGCCTCTGATGCCGCCACACTACCTGCCAGAATACCTGTGTGGCTGGGCTCTGAGCCCACAAGCCTCATCCCCGATTCTGTTTTGGACTGGCAGAATGACTGCTCCCTTCTCTCCGCACACCTGGATGACTGCCCTTCCTCCTCATCCTCATCCTTCTTCATATTTAATCATGTATGTTCATCTTAGCTTCCTCCAAGATCATAATCTCCTCAAATGTGGGAACCACATCTTTTATTTTATTTTATGTGCATGAATGTTTTGCCTAAATGCGTGTCTGGTATCAGTGGAGGCCAGAGACAAGCTTGGCTCCCTGGAGCTGGGGTTACGGCAGTTACAGTAGTCATAAGCTGCCATGTGAGCGCTCAGCACTGAACCCGATCCTCTACAACAGCATTCAGTGCTCTCAGCGGCTGAGCCATCTCTCTACCCCGGGGGCAGCTCACAACCTTTCTCTCTCTTTAAAAGGTACTTGAGGTTGGGTATTGAGCAATGGCACATGAGCAGATGATGAATGATTCTGTGTGTATGAATGGATGAGCCAGCCAGCTAAAGATTATCCCTGGCTTCTGAACAGAGAACCCACAGCCCTCACTTCAGCCTCTGCAGGCGACGCTCAGAGCTTTGGTTGTGCACAACTTCACTGAAGGGGGTAGGGTGTGGGGCAGAGTGGAGATGGTCTCCATTCAGTGACTGCCCAGGGAATTAAGAAGAGAGGAGAAACCATGGGGAAGGAAGGTGAGCGAGACACTTTCTCCTAGGGTATTTTGGAAAACCCTAGCAGTCTGTATGTACGCATGTATACATGTGTGTGCACACACACATGTCTGCACACCCATGCACTCAGATACAGGACAAACACAGGAAAAATAAGAGCGAAGGCTGAGTGACAGGAAAAGAGTAAAAGACCCATGAAGACTCCTGTGTGGGTTACAAATCCAGAGGACTCAACTGCTCAAGCTTTAAAAAGGGGCAAAAAACAAACAAAAAAATCACACACACACACACACACACACACACACACACACACCCTCAGGACTCTGCAGACCCTCAAACCGGAATGAGAATGAGATTATTAGAAAACCAAACGTCAAAGGCGGCGGCACCCAGATGTCCTTTGGAGCCTCCACTGTGTGGCAGGGTGAAGACAGATGAACCTAAGGCTGAGGTGAAGAACTTAGCGGGACGACACCCCAGAAAGCTGGATCAGCGGGTGAATGACCAACTGAGGCGCTGAAGAAAAGCAAGAAGCTTTGCTGGTATCAGCAAATTTTGCTGGTGAAGATGCTGCCTGGGCTCCGTGAGCACAGAGTAGCTCTCCATGAGACCACCGCTGTAACTCACTCATTCGCTGTGCTCCCAAACTCCCTCTACGTGTAACTTAGGGTAGGCTGGGTGGCAGTGTGCTCAGGGAAAATGCAAGTTCAAACAGCAAAGATACACACAGGGAAGCTTTCAAAAACAGAGTCAAAATCACAATACAGGAGGTGAGAGTATCTCAGTAAAACTACTTTACCAGCATGCCAGAGGCCTTGGGTTTGGTGGCTAGTACAGAAAAATAAATAAATAAATAAATAAATAAATAAATAAATAAATAAATAACCATACAGACAGAAAATAAGGAATGATGAGTGTGAGATACCAGAAACAATAGACAAACAAACAAAAAGGCCCATGATCTTACTGGACTATCAGATGTCGGAATACACACAAATTGTTTAAAATGTGTCAAAAATGAGTAAGTACCATGAACATTTGAACAAGGAACAAGACACATGAAAGAAACGAGGACATTCAAATAATAACTTTTGGCAATGGGAAATACTATAATTGAAATTTAAAAATACTCATTGGTTGTATTAAGGAGCAGCAGAGACAGAGCTGGTGGGAGAAGACGCCAGAGGCTGGAGAAGAAAGGGAACCGTGTTTTTCACCCCTTCTGTGCTGGTGGCCCGCGCTCAGCCTCGGGTCCGGGGCCCCACCCAGCAGGTGGCTACCTCAGACAGGCCTTCGCACTGCACGTGGGCTTGGATCCACTCCAGCCGGTCCGAGTTCTCCTTCTCTCGAACCCCCTCGTTCACCTGCGAGCAGAGCTCTTCCGCCTTTTCCAGGGCGTGCTTCAGGTGGCTGTGGTCGGGGTGGTTCTCAGGAGTGTTTTCCAGGATCTGCATGGGAGCGCGGAAGACCACAGTGTCACGCCACTTCCCTCAGTGCGGGTGGACCTGGGACCACTGTCACGGAAGCCACGGTGCTTTCCTGCACGGCACCCCCCATCCTCCCGGCACAGAGTGTAACAGCCACTCCTTGTTGGCTCCAGCGGGTACCCTTGGGCTGCAAAGGGGCTGTACTCGCTGCGTGGAGCCAATGGGTGGCTCTGCCCTGAGCCTTCACCCTAACCCACCCCCAGACCCTTGAACGTGTGTGACCTGTCCCGCAGAATGCTGCCTCCCAGCATGAATGCTAAGGCACACACAAGCAGCCCATTATCCTTAGGAGGCACACAGAACAATGCAGCCAGAAAGGCTCAGAGTTGCTCTTTAAAGATCTTCACTCTGTCTCACAAAAGAAGAAACTTAGCCGGAGACTCAAGACAAAAGCCAGGCATCCTTGCTGGCAGCCGGTGGGCATCCCTGGGGAACCAAGAATGAGATCCCGGCATTGGAACTGAACAGTACCCCATTAATTCATGAGTGAAGGTTTGCGAGAAGGCAGGGCACCTGGGTGGGGGGGACAGGTGCCATGCACTCATGTCCCCTAGAAAACATGCACAGCCATAGGCACCTAC
The DNA here is from genome assembly GCF_907164565.1 of Psammomys obesus. Classification (NCBI taxonomy): domain Eukaryota; kingdom Metazoa; phylum Chordata; class Mammalia; order Rodentia; family Muridae; genus Psammomys; species Psammomys obesus. The sequence goes on along the minus strand of NW_026592666.1, from coordinate 9,568,052 downwards.
ACATCTTGGAACTCAGTTCAGATGGTCCCCTGAGCAAATATGTTTTGTGTGTCTGTGGGGACACGTGTGTGTGTGTATGTGTGTGCTCATGAGTGGAAGCCAAAGGGCAACAGCTCAGGAGCTGGCTTCTGTGTTTTCGAGACAGAATGTTTTGCTGGCCCCTGGGGTTTACCAGTTGGGTCAGCTAGGATTTTACCATCTCTGCCTTCCAGAGCAGGTGCCAGCCACCATCTCTCAAGGTTCATGTGGAGACTCGAGTTCCATGCGCTTTAGTGGCTGAGTCACCCCCCAACCCCCAAATGTGTGTGTGTGTGTGTGTGTGTGTGTGTGCGTGCGCGCGTGCGTGCGCGTGTGCTGGTTTTGTCTGTTTGATGTTTTCAATCCTGGGCAGACATGTCCCAGCCACCTGAAAGCATTGCTGTTATCAGGCTGTTTGGAGGACTGAATAGCTTGCCAGCCCGGGACATGCAACAGGAATTAAGTCTTTAAAATACTTTCAGAGGACAAATCTGCTTCTTTAATTCCTTTCCCTACTGAGCATGTGTCCTGAATTAAAGTTTTCTTTTATATGGCCATGACTCTAGGTTTGGGGATTAGGAAACAGCTGACTTGGTGGGTAAGAGCACATTCCATGCAACCATGACAAGCTGAGTTCCATCCCCAGAACCCATTTCCAAGAACTGACTCCTGAAAATTAAATTTTTCTCTGATCTTCACGTGTGCAATGGTAATGTCCTCCCCACCCCTCTCTGGCTCACTTGCTCTAATATTTATTTTTAAAGTTTTGTTTTTAAGCCATGCTAAGAATTCTTCTGCTTCACCACTAAAAAAAAAAAATTAGTGTTGGAGGCTGGGCAGATGGCTTAACACTGGCTGCTCTTGAAGGACCTGGGTTCAGTTCCCAGCACTCACATGGTGGCTCACAACCGTCTGTGACTCCAGTTCCAGGGGGCCCAATGCCTCCTTGTGGCCGCTTTGGGTACTGCATGCATATGGTGTGCAGCTGCACATGCAAACAAAAATGAATCTTTAAAAAGCTTAGTTATCATACTCTTCCCAATCTCCATTCAGTTCCGTCAGCTCTTGGGTTTTTCCCTCGGATGCTCCGTGGAGCAGGAACTGTGTGCTAATAATGCCAGATTGTGTTTTCCTCTTAAATATTTATGCTTCTTGCTTCTTGATTTTCAGTCTTCTCCCACTACAAAGGCTTGTTAAAACCACTACAAAGGCTTGTTTCTATCGTCAGTGCATAATTGAACGCAGAGGGCAATGAGGAAAGACACTTCCGCAAATGAATGAACTCAGGAAAATGCACCACTGGGTGGGGTGGGGTGGGGTGGGGTGGGGTGGGATGAGGCTAATGTGGGAGGGAGATGGCTTACACATGAGGACAACAAATGGGTACACTTTGTGCCTGTGTGTGTGGCGGGGAGAACCAGATCCTAGGTTAGCCATGAGCACACCTGCCCCCACAGCTTCTGAATGCAGTTCTCAGCCAGAGAAGCCGATTTCTACCTCCCCGGGGAGGGTCTCCTTCTCCAGCTCTACGGCTCAGAGCTCAGCCAAACCTGCTGCTCATTTCCAGGTGTGGACACTGAAAGACTAGCTCTGTGTTCTCGGGAACTAGCTCTCTTGAAAGGACAGGAGAAAAATGAGTGTCTGGTGTCAGGGGAGCAACAGGGAGTAGCTTCCCAGGACAGGTGGTGGCCGGAGTCAAGGTCCTCTTTGCCGGCAGAGGACTGTGCCGGCGCTGGGAAAGCCTCAAGCTTCACTGCCATCTGAAGGCTGTGTTTTATTAGTCTTTTTTTTTTTTTTCACGAAAAACTATCCATCCTCGACCCCCCCAGTTACCGAGCACATCTGCAGCCAATGAGCACATGACTGCCAGGCACACTGGCCGGGCAGTCCCCACCCCTGACCTCCAGCCACCTCTGGCCATCTCTGGCCCCCTCTGGCCGCCTCCCTAGGCTCGCAGAGGGACAGCGGCTGTACTTACATTTTTAATGATCAGGGGGTATCTTGTGACGCGCTGCATAGGCTTCAGTATGAAGCTGGACAGTGGCATTCCTTTGCACCTGGGGTCCATGGCGAGTCTCTGAAAAACAGTTGTTTTTGCTGTTTTAATGTGCCTCAGAAATCTGTAAAATCCATAGTCAGTGACCTTTGTGCCTTAGGACTCCCTGCCCATTTCCCATCTGGATAGTAACCGAGGAGCGAGGAGTTGGAAAGCAGGGTCCAGCTGTCATGATCCAGGCTGAGCTGGTTTTCAGGGAGGACAGGGCCCTGGGACACGGCCTTCCCGCACCCCGCCAGCTCACCTTCCACGTGAGGACAGCCTAGCTTGAGACTTTCTTCCGGATGTCTGAGAACCTCTGTGACACCCAGGGGCTTAGAAGAAAGACCGTCCCCCGGGAGGAAAAGTGCCCCGAGGGCCAGAGAAGCAGCGCCGCATCATGGAGTCACGCAAGTACAGCCTGCGCAGGCTTCCAAGAGCTCCGGGCAGGACCGGTCGTGGGCCGAGACCTCTCAAGGGTATGATTCCGGTCTCGGCAGTCTGTGGGCGCCTCGTGGTGTCTTTCCTCCTACCGCTTTTGAAATGAGCACGTATGCAGTATTTGTGTGTGCACATGTGAGTGTCTGTGTTTGTGTGCCTGTGCCTGTGTGAGCCTGTGTGTGTGCACCTGTGTCTGTGTGTGTGCACCTGTGTGTGTCTGTGTGTGCCTGTGTGTGCACCTGTGTGTGCACCTGTGTCTGTGTGTGCCTGTGTCTGTGTGCCTGTGTGTGTGCGCGCCTGTGTGTCTGTGTGTGCCTGTGTGTCTGTGTGCCTGTGTGTGTGTGTGTATGCCTGTGTGTGTGTGTGTGTGTGTGTGTGTGTGTGTGTGTGCACATGGAGGCCAGAGGGCAACCCTGGAGGGCTGGTTCTCTCCTCCTTCTCTGTTGGTTCTGGGGTGAGGCTTGGGTCTCCATGCTTGGCCACCAAGAGCAGACTCATCACCCCAACCTCGCTCCACCTTCGCCAGCTCCATCAACTCCTCTAGTGGACAAGAGTCCTCCTCCCCACACAGACAAGCTCCTCGTCTCCTTTATCGCCCAGCCATAAAGCCTGGGGTCCAGTTGGATGCCAGTTTAGGCACAGCATCTGGAGTCCTGACACCCCAAACCATCAGCCCCTGGTCCTGATGTTGGTTTGTGGTCACCACCATTTTGGAAGCGCAGGAGGCAAGTGAAGCAGGAATCATGAGAAGGACAAGGGAGGGGAGAGGCCTCCATCGTCAGCTCAGCCTCAGCCCACTTCTTTGCCTTCTTTCCTGGCATGGACATCCTCACAGTGCGTCATTCACTGGCTAGCACAGCAGGCTGTCAATGCAGAAAGACCAGGGCAAAGAGCATGGTGCCCATGGGAGGCCCTGACTGAGACGCCACAGTGACACCCACTGATTTCGGGAGCATGACCCCTGAGATGAATGGGGAGAGGTTGATACCCCGGCAAAGGCCTGAGGCACGAAGACATGCTATTCATTCAGCAAAAGAGACTTATTGACTGAAAGTTATATTATGCTTCCTGTTTTCTTTTTTCCTGAGAGGGTACCTGCTGTTTGAGTGCTGCTGTGACCAGCAGAAACCAACTCTGAGATGACCAAATCCCAGGGCTGCTAGCCCAGGACAAAGGCCCCTAGGTGCCATGGCACTGCATGCAGAGAGTCCCCTGGTAGCTCTTTACACCCTGCCAGCCCTACAGAGGGGCTGTGGCATCTCATGCCAAGTCCTGTGGGCTACCCAGAGCTCAAGCCCGTGATTTCCCACTGGGAAAGGGATTCTGATGTCTTGACAGGTCTCAGAAGGGAACCTACTGGGGAACTGTCTCCTCCAGATCTGCCTGTGGGATCTTTTCTTTTTTTTAATTGGTAATTGATGAAGAAGGACTTGATGCTCTCTGGGCAGCACATTCCCTCAGCTGGGCTGGGCTGTCTAAAAGGTGGCTGGATGTGAGCCTGAGGCCAAGCCGGGAAGGAAAGTCTCCTCCTCTGTCTACACTTCAGTTTCTGTCTCCAGAGCCCGGCCTTGAGCTCCCACAGGCTATGACCGGTAAACCTCTTTCCTTCCCCACACTGCCTTTGGTAGGAGCGTTTTTTCTCACAGTAACAGGAAGCAAGCCTAACAGGGAGCGAGGGGCCGTGGGGACCCTGGATGTTCCCTCGAGTGTGAAAGGCTACTGCCAACTGAAGGGGTCCCTCTCTGCATGGGCCCAGAAACAAAGGATGTAGACATGCCTCTCAAAAGTAGCAGAAACACGGGGACAGCGCGGCTCTGAAGCTACCTCACAGCTCTCAAGCCCAAGGACGGCTCTCCTGTCCAGGCACGCCCTTTGGCTGAGAGCCGGCCTGCCGTTCAGTGCCCCTCAAGACTCCCCGGCCGGCGTGGTGGAGAGATGCTCGCGGACCTCCGGTGAGCCCTCGCACACTGGGAGAGCCCGGAGCCTCCCTGCAGCCTTACCTTGACGAACTCCTTGAAGTCCGGGGCCTCGTCCGTCTTCTGCTGGATGAGGGCCGCGCCGTTGAGCTGGCAGCTGCAGAAGCGGATGTAGGGCTGCATGTGCGGCAGCTGCGCGCTCAGAATGTCCCCGATCATCTTCACCGGCATCTTCTCTCCGGACATCTTCTTGCGGACTCTCAGCGCTCTGCACGGAGACATGGGGGGGGGGGGGGGGGGGGGGGAGGTGTCAATCGCCCACCTTCGCCGACAGCGCCTCACGCCTGCAAGGTTGCAGAGTGTGGCCCGAGTGTGAGCCACTGAAACGTCTACTCGGGGGAAGGCTGAGGGCCTGGGCCTTTGGTGAGGTGGAGAAGGCCGGGAGCTCGGGGGAAGGCTGAGGGCCTGGGCCTTTGGTGAGGTGGTCAGGGGCACTGCTTTCTGCTGTGTTGCCACATTGTCCCATGTAAACTCATCGAGAAACTGGCCTGAAAACAAGGTTGGCTCCCCCTTTCCAGACCCAGGTATATCTAAGTCTCCCTCAAAACCTCTTGTTCGGGGTGGCTGGCCCCCTAACTCTGCAGTAGGGAGGGAAGAGAACAGCAAAACATCCCAGGTGTAAGCACTGCGCCCTTGAGGACAGCTGGGTGAACCATCGCCACGGAGGCCACTACTGTTTATCCCATGGTATAAAAGTGCCTGCAGCGGGAGGGAACTCCAGCTGGTGCCTCAACCTCCCCAGTCAGTGTCTGCTGGATATTGCGGGAGCATGGTTTAAGGATGACATCCCTGTCTATTGTTGCTCTCTAACCTGAAAGCCTCACCCTTGGGCACCCTTGGCTCTAGGCAGGACCCTCTCTCTGGAACTCCAGCTGGCCTCAACAGGACGTCCTCAGCTGGTTTCTGCTGGATATTGTGAGCATCTGTTTTGACGAGATTTTTTTTAATTCCATCCCCCACACTCATGTTCCTACCTACCTCTTGCTCTTCATTCATTTATTTTGGCTTGCTATACACTTAATAAATTCATTCATTCAAACCAAAAGCACGGCTGCCATAGATCACTCTCTGGGCCATTCGGAGCATCCTTTGAAGGGGCTTTTAGGATGCTGGTTAATTCCTTTTATAGCAAGCTGCTATAACAGAACAAGTCAGGCTCCCAAATCTCTGGTTTCCTGGCTTGCCATGTGGCCCCTTACTTATTTGCCCCTCTCCCAGCAGGGTATTATCTGCCACAAGGCCTTCACCTAAAGACTGGTGTGCTAAATAAACATTTTTTTCCCTTTATTTATGGAGAGGTGAGCCTTGGGGCTTTTGTGATAGCCACAGATGAGAGCAATAAAACCACCATTTTACAGATAAGGACACACAGGCCCAGAGGCCGACTGTGAAGCCCTCCAACCAAAGTCACAGCAGATGATAACAGGGAGATGTGGCCAATAGTCAGCCACCCCATGGGGGCACAAGCTTCACAGTGAGAGGGACACAGAGAGACAGACACCATGCTCACTCCTGCCTGCTCATCCCTAAACACCTCCTGGCTCCATCCCCTCTCCTAATCCTATTACAGACTCAGGGACCTGAAGTTGCCTGACTACACAGGGACCGGGTTTTTGGATGTGGCAGCTGCCCAGCGACCCAGACACAGAGATCAGGAGTGAGCACAGGGCATCTAGGTGTCTATCCAGAGTGCTCAGTCAGAGGGAGGGCGGCTCTCGCTGCCACATCCTGCTCAGCCCTGGAGACTTGACCTCAGTCTTCCCTCTAGTAATGGCACACTCGGGGCCTCATGACACAGATTTGGGGTTCTGATTGCCTTGACTTTGGTTTTAAAATATTGAAGGGAGTCTTTGTAGTCTGATCCAATCTTCTGAGTGTATGGGTAGGGAAACTGAGGCCCAAAGAAGTGAGGCCCAACCCAGGTTTCTTATCTCTGGCCCCACACATTAAGCAGGTGTGAGGTGTACGTGGCCCAGGCAGCTGCTAGGACCCTCCTGAGAGACTCCCCTCGTGTTTGGTGGGGACCACCCTACACTCTCCATCTCCAGCCCCAAGCCGCAAGCAAGAGACAGTCGCTGCTGCAGTCTAGGTGTGAGGCTGGGCCCTGCTCAGGAAATTCTGGAATCATAGCCAGGGCAGGAAGCTGCTTGCCCAAGCAGCTCACATGCCACTGTGAGAAATCCATAGTGTATTTCCAGAAGGAATGAGACACAGAAAGATGACAGCACTTTAAGGGGAGGCAGAAGAAAGACACACAGGGTGGCATGCGTGAAGGGCACAGACGAGCTACACGGAGGTGCAAAGCGGCGGTTGCAGGCAGAGAAAAGGCTTACTTCAGGAGTTTGATATTGCACATGATCAGCTCCTTCCAGTTAACAAAGATCATAGCCACCTCTTTTTCTGTCAGCAGCTCAGACTCCATTAGGGGTTTCTGAAAAATCTGCAGGTGTAAAAAATGAAGCCACTCAGACAGCAGGTAGCTCAACACACACACACACACACACACACACACACACACACACACACAAAATGCACGTGCAGGGGCAGGACCCCTTTTTTACACCCGGACAAGCCTTGGGCATTCTGAGGGAAGCAAGGCTGGCACTGAGCCGGAAGCAGGTGGTCAGGAGAAGGCAATGCCGCCCTCTTTCTGGGCTCTCTGAAATAAGCAGGCCCTCCCCAAGCTCTGGCTGGGTGGGCGGATAACTCCTAGCTAATCACAAGTCTCTGTGGTTCCCATGTGGTTGTGCCCCTTGCCCACAGGCAGCCCGGGGTACCTGGGGCAGAGGCTCCTCTGAAATTCTTTGGGTACAGGCATAGCTTCCCTTTGGAATGAGCTTGGCCTGCCGTGGCTGCTCCCTGGGAGCCTCATTCTGCACGAATTGTTAATCTGATGGTGAACTGGGTAGTGTCCCCACGGGATGCCACATGCGAGTAGGTGACACTCGTACCCCCACTCTTTGACTATGTATTTAATGGCAGGCCTACGCCTTGAGGCAACACAACTGGGAAACTCTTGTGGACCAGCATTTTAGCCCGAAACTCCCATAACACCCAAGAGCTGAACACTGTCTCCTGGATGTGTAGGTGACAACACAGTTTCGGGACATGTGCTAGGGTACAGGCTGACAAACAGGGCTCTTTATGTTGAAGGTGACCCTCGGGTCCAGCTCCATGAGCCTACTTCCCAACATGGTGACTCCCTGTGTGTGGGTAGATGGCTGCAGGGATCACAAACTTACATCCCATCCTTTCAGACCTTCCCTGCTCCCCACACAGGCAGCCCAGGCCAGGCCAGTGGCCTTGGGAGAACAGGTCTCCATGCTCAGCCATCATGGTGGCTTTTCTCAGGGGGCTGGGAATGACTCAGGAGACCCGCAGCCAGCTGCTATGCTCAGGAGCCAACACTGAGGGGCTGGGTGTCACGTGACTGGCTTGATGCCAGCTATCAGTTGGTGGCTGAGCTGAAACTTCTCTGACTCGAGCCAAGAGTCCCCAGTCACACACATACCCCTTCCCCGTTTGTCATCTGTTTGGGACCTGTATGCACTTGGCCTTGGGCTGGTGGAGAACTGCCTCTCTGTCTCACAGGGTGGGCCTGTGGAAACCATGGCCATCTCCTCGTGGGTAAGATAACCTGTGTGGTGTGCTCTTCAGATACCTCTCAGAGGCTCGGGACAGGGCCTCTTTCCACCCCACCCCCACCCCCGCCTCCCAGAGCTGCCAGTACCTCTGTGACCAGCTGCAGGTCATTCACATAGTTCTCCTCTGTGACAATGAGTTCGTGGATGTAGCCTTGTCGCTTCCTCTCGGTTGGGGTCAACATATCTAAGAGATGTAAGTCTGAGCACCCTGGAAGACACAACCATTTAGGAGAACTTTCAGTGCAAGGCTAGGGGAGGACACCCAAGGTCCCTGTGACTGGGGGAGGGTCATGGCCTCATCAGGTCTGAGCTGCGGGCTTGCCGTCCGTTCCAGAAGTTTAAGAGAAAAGCAGCACAGAGCATTCGAGAAGAGCGCAGTCCTGCACACCCCTTCAGACTTTCCACCCTGGAGCTGTAAGGGGGTAAATTCTGCTTGTTTTAAGCCATGCAGTTCGAGGTCACAAACCCAGGCCGCACACTCACGCTCCGTCAGAACCGCAGAAAGGGTTAAACGGCCTGCTAGCGCCCGCCAATGCTTCCATGCCAGCCGTGCCAGGCCCCGAGTGGGAGCTGCGTGCTGACCACGGCCTTGAGTGTTTCAAGAAAGCTCCAGAATCAGCCTCGTGGTACAGACAAGGGAACCAAGGCTCCAACAGACAGCTCTGCCCAGCTCCTTCCTCTCCACACTTGTAAGAAACAGAGTCGAAGCCCAGGCTGGTCCAGAGGTCGTGTGTGCTCTCTAGACCCTGCTGTCACGCCAAGCTGCAGGCGCGCATGCGCATACTGAGCCCGGCTTTTGGAGGCTGCGGTACCAGGTAACCACTGTGCTGAAGCTCTTGGTGGGCACGAGGACCGGCAGGTGCATCCAGTCGTGACCGGGAAGTCGCTCCAGGCAAGGGCACTGTGGGGGATCCGTGGAAGCTGAGAAGCGAGACTCGGGCAGACCGGAAGGCCCTGACAGCCACAGACAGCTCCCTCACGGCCTATGCGGAGGCCACAGAACGGCCCCTCAGCTGCCCTGACACAGGCCAGCCCTAACTCTCTTCACTTACTTTGTTATCCGGAGTTCTGTTCACGCAGGACGTTTGTGGCTTATCAGTGCAGCCCCTGCCTCAGACGCGCCCGCCCTCAGCAGCAGACCAGTGCAGAGCGGGGCCGCCTTCCTTCCTTCCTTTCTTTGTTTTTCTTTCTTCCTTCCTTCCTTCCTTCCTTTCTT
>NW_026592666.1:9550664-9558712 GCF_907164565.1 Psammomys obesus | reverse complement strand
TCCTTTCTTTGTTTTTCTTTCTTCCTTCCTTCCTTCCTTCCTTTCTTTGCTTTTCTTTCTTCCTTCCTTCCTTTCTCTCTCTCTTTCTTCTTTTCTTCCTTCCTTTCTTTTTCTTTCTTTCTTTCTTTCTTTCTTTCTTTCTCTCTCTCTTCTTTTCTTTCTTTCCTTCTTTCCTTCTTTCTTTCTCTTTAACGTGGAAGTGGTCCCACACATATACTTCTTTTTGTTATGGTCTTTATTTAATAACAGAACTTGAATTTGTCAGATCCATGCTCTGAGGGGCGTGGGCAGTGGATGCGCCTGAGTCCCACTCGCGCTCATTTCGCATCCTTCCTACTTGCCACAAGGGGGCGCGATAGAACCTGTGATGCCGCCCCCGCCCCCCAAAGCAGTGTTTTTAAGTGTGCCAGTCACCCTGGCAGCCCCTGTGAATGCCTTAGGTCGGGGAATAAATGACGAGAACTTTGCCAAATAGACTCTCTGGGGCTGGGGCCCAGGACACAGCGATTTAACAAGCTCTCCAGCGACTCTTCAGTGAGAGGCTGCCGGGGTTACCAAGGGCTCCCCAGAGACTCCACCTCCCCGCAGGTAGGGGGGATCTGGGCTCAGGATTCAGGGTGCTGGAGGTTCCTGTAGATAGAATCATCCGTCTGAGGAAAGCGGTACCACTACTTCTTGGTGAACTGTTTTTTCTGCTCCAGACCTCCCAATAGTTTCAGGTTTTTCTCCTTCCCGTGGCCAGTTGCCCTTTCTGCACTGCGTAGTTTCTCTTTGGGGGACAGAACAGCCCAGGATAGCCAAGGCTGTGCCAGGAAAGCCACAGGAATAAGCTATCATTATAGTAACACTCTCCACGCCTTTCCGCCTTTCCGTCCGCCAGTGGCTGAGCCTGACCTCAGAGCTGCAAGGCAGCGCAGACTGCAGAGCCTGCATTTGACTCCCAACTCGGGCCTCCTGCTCAGCCACCCGCACGGCCCAGCCTGGGTGCTGTCTTCTTGAACATCTGTCTTAGCAAGGCCTCCCAGAAAGGAGCAAGACCAGAGTGTTCCCAGCAGCCCGGGTGAGTGCAGAGCCTGGGAAGAGCAGAGAATCCTCCCCCTCCGTTTCTTCATTCTTTCACTTTTCTTGAGCGAGTCGCCTAGGAAACCCTTGAACTGTGGAGGCTTACATAGCCAGTCCCTGCCCTACTTTTGCCCACTGTCTTAAGGGTGAGTCCAAGGACTCAGGACTCAGGCCCCTTGTTCAGAGGCTGAATGTGGCCCCTGTTTGTGGCTGGGCCTCTCCTGGACGCAGCCTCCTGGTGCTTCCACACCATTCCTGTCCACAGGGCTAGTGAATTCTTGCACGGGCAATAGCTCACACCCACACAGCACAGTACCGAAGTCTGCAGCATAAACATCAGCAGTGAGCAGGCACGGCTCACAAATGTCCCTTTGCAGCACAGTCCTGTGGAGAGATCCGATGGGTCCTGTGGGCTCCTACGCTGCAGACAAACTCTTGTGTACCATATGAATACCCACACACCTTTTGCACACTATTTTATTGGCTCCCAAAGCCTGTTTGCATGCTGGGTGGTGGCGCGCTCCTTTAGTCCCAGCACTTGGGACTAAAGGTGGATCTCTTGAGTTTGAGGTCAGCCTGGTCTACATAGTGAGTTCCAGGACAGCCAGGGCTACAGAGTGAGACCCCATCTCCAACAACCATGAAAACAAAACAAAACAACCACCAAACAAATGGGGGGGGCACCTACTTGGGCCCTCATTCCTCACTCCTGTTCGGTGACTTTGTGATCTCCACCATGACTGGCAGAGCTGTACTGTACGCTGGGGATTTAGAATGAAAGCAAGATGCCGGTCCTCCAGAGTCCACCTCAGACCTCCAGAGATGGTGTTGACTCCTCCCCCAGTGAAAGTTCTCCTGCTGAGCGTGCTACTGCCTCCTAGGCCGAAGCTGAGGGGACATTGCTGTTCCTCCCCTTCCCCAGGCAGTGCTGGCACCTTAGGCTGAAGGTGGTTCTGCCCCTCAACCCTCCCCCCTCACCCCATTCTGAAGGTGGCCCTGCACCCCTGCAGGCTGAAGGTGCTACTGTCCACCCAGGCTAACAGTGGTAGCGCACCCCCAGGCTGAGACAGTACTGTCAGCCCAGGCTGAGGGTGATACCGCCCCCCAAGACTGTCGGTGGTACTGCTCCTCTCTAGGTTTACACCACCCTCCCAGCACACCAGGTCCAGGTTACTGCACCCCACCCCCAAGGATGAGTGCCCTCTTGTTCTAACAAGAAAGCAGTGGCTGGAATTGTCAGGCTGGATCAGGGCTGAAGGACAGAGAAGCTACCCCACCCACTGGTAGACCCCCCTGAGAAACACCTCCTACTTTCTACAGCAAGGAAGTAGCATGACCGGAAGATACCAGAATGACCAAGAACCCAAAACAAAGTCCTGTTGGGAGAGATGCGGGGATCATTGGGATTCTAGAGGCTCCTCTGGGTACAGTTTGGGAGAACGGCAGGATGTGCCGGGACACGTGGCTCAGGGCCAGCCCTGGGTGCACTTGAGGACCGAGGTACACTTTGTCCTAGACAGACCAGCCTTTGGTTCTACAAACCTACCACCCAAATGAGAACCAAGAGCCTGGGGATGCCAGTGGGGCCTGGCTGTTACCTCCAGAGCCCTGCACTATGCAGGTCTAGCTGTAGCCTTCTTGGAGACATGGAATGGTCGCACTGGCCTCTGGACCCAGGACATAGTCAGAGGCAAAGATTTTGTGAGGAGGTTTTCCTCCATGTTACACAGCAACCACAGTAGCTTGAGATGGTTTTTTAAGTCACTAAACTGACCCTTGGATATGGTGAAAGTGATTTCCAGACCCAGAGAACAATGAAAGACTTGAAAAGGGCATCCTAAACCCCAAAATATCCTTCCTTTGAAACGTAATATTTAGAAAACAAGTTGTTTTTTTTTTTTAACCTCCATTATTTAAAGCAGGGCAAGTGGAAAAGTCATTTTAGTTTGCCCTGGCCCAGGGGAAGAAGAGAAGACAAGGTGAAATGAATGATTTTCTATGGCTGTAGAGCAGGGGTAAAGAATGTCTCAAAACTAAAACTGGTACACAGCTGAAATAATAGTGCAAGAACTTCAAAAAGTGAAAAAACAACCCCATTAAAGCCCACAGGAAATTCCTAATGTAGGCGCCCAAGTTTACATAGGGTTTTAAAACATACTTGTGAGAGGGACAGGGCTACAATATCCTTTTGGAAGGACCAGAGACTTGGAAAATATCTCAACCCTAACAGGTCCTCGTATCCCCTCAACCATTCCTCACATGACCAGTAGAACTGAAGTCCTTTTTATTCCAAATAATACATGCGCCCACGGATACTGTGGAATTTCAAAGGATACAGAAGTTCTTAGCACAACAGATGGATGAACCTCTTCTCTTCCGTGTAGCTTTGAAACCCAATGAGTTCCCACAAGCAGCCAAACTTTGAGCAAAGTAAATAAACAAGCCTGGTTCCTGTTACAAAGGAGCCAAAAATATAATAAGTTGGTCAATAAATATTTATTAAGTTTCTGGGAAGTTGAAGGGACACAGAAGTAAGCAGATACTGTTCTTGTCCTAAGGAAAATTCACAAGCTTGGGGCAGACTCCACAGGAAAAGTAGGTTAGCAATAGCACGCATTAAAGAGTGGGATAGGGCTGGGAGATGCTTCCATTGCTGAACTGTTTGCCTTGCTTGGACCTCAGGTCAATCCTTAGAACATTCATTAAAAAACCAGGCCTGGTGGTGCGTGCTTCAACCCCAGCTCTTGGGGGAGGTGCACTAATGAGCATGTTCACGGGGCTTGCCAGCCGCCAGCCAGCCAGCCAGCCAGCCAGCCAGCCAGCCAGCCAGGCTTAGCTCTTGGCAAGCCTCGGGTATCCCTGAGACACTGTCTCAAAAACTAAGGTGGATAGCTCCTGAGGAACAATATTTCTGGTGTCACACACTCACGCACTCACACTCACACACACAGAGAATGGGCCAGCCAGTGCTGTAAAAATACAAACAAACAAACAAACAAAACAAACCCAGCGAGGCAAACACAGACGCTTGAGGGAGACATGAGTCGTAGAAAGGTGGTGTTAGGGGTAGCAATACCAGAACCAACACAACGGACACGCAGCGAGGAGGAGCCAGGAGGCCGATGTGGAAGCCTGCGTGGTGCTTTTCCTCTCAAGGGAAAGACAGCACAATGTTTCTAGGGACATTCAGCCCAAATCTCCTTGCTAAATGGCCCTGGTCAGTGTCATCCGAACAGACGTTGATTGGATGCCTGGAGTTCCTGTCTGTTCTGCAGGAACTTTTCGCTGTGAACCAGTCAACATTCCAGGCAGAGCAGCATGTGGAGTGTCCTGTCCTGAAAGAAAAGCAGCCCATGGAGCCCATGCCATGATCTCTGGTTTTGTCTCTGTGCTCAGCTGCTTTGAGCACCCAGCCAGAAGACATATACTCCTGCTATAAGCCAGTTTATAGCAGGAACTTAGAACTCAGTGCTTGGAACTGAGGTTGGTAAGTTGCAAATTCTCAGGATTTGATTGTGATTTTGATAAGAGAGCAGGAGCTAGTGACTGGCCTATGGTGAGAAGTTAAAGTTGTCCCCATGGCATCAAAGATCCCTGTGCAGCTGAGTCCAGGTATCCCACCTGGGCTGTCTTAAGGGACTCATGTGTCAGACAGTTGTGTCTGCTGGGAGTGTTCATTTAGCCTTCTCACTCAGCTGCAAATCCAAGAAGCTCAAAAGCACCACAGTCTTTAAGTTGGCATCAGCTTCTCTTGAGAAGGGCCATCTGGTCTACCTGGCTTGCCATGGAGAAGTGTGGAGATTGAATTCCCCCCAAGGGCTTCCTGTCCTGCCCTGCCTTGACTGTGAACGCAGTGAGTGGCACATCATTCTTGCTCTCTGATACTGGAGAGAGGTATCAGGCACAGGTACCTCAGCCCTTTATCGTTTGCATTTTCCTTCATTCTTGGCTCTATTTTTGGTTCCACACATGCTTTTCTAGCTTTCTGAGCACCCACTTCTGAGGTGCCTTATCCCCAGGATTTTAGGCTTTCTTAGCCTTGGCCATAAATAAAGCTTTCAGCTATGCAGGGCACATAAAAGCATTACAAGCAGCATGGTGTGACATGCTTTTATTGGGATTTGAGGAAGGAGGCAGTTTTGACCAGAGAGGTCTGGGAAGATTTTGCAGAGGCGGAGTTGCAGCCGTTAGACTTTGTTGTCATTGGCATGACCCTCAACATTCTCATACTTTCCTGTGGAGATGTGGGACTTGAGGGTGACTAGGCATGACTACCCTCCTGAATAGAGCAATACTGTCACCTAAGGGGTGGGATACGGATTCAAACATGTGGCAGACACCCAGTTCTCATGTGTGCCCTTTAACCCTTCCTTCCATCTGGAACAGGGTGCTGCGCCACAGGTAGCCTCTGGCTCTTAGACTTCTCAGCCTCCAGAACTACAAGTAAATGCGAACGAGTTATCACTTAGCCACCCTCAGGTATTTTGTTATAGTTTCATGAACTAAAATATGATGGGCAAAGGGGGTAGTAGGAGCATGGGAGAATCAGAGTTGGGTGCAGGGAGCCAGAGGGAAAGAGAAGACTGCATGATGCCACACAGCAAGGCTGAACTAGAAGCTTCAGACACTTGGAAGCATGGACTCAGTCCTCACAGACAACCCTGTAGAATAGCTACCATTCCCCACAACGAGGTCGGAGACTTGAGGAAGATAAGCAACTCCATAAAGCCTTGGTTAAGAAGCAACAAAGGAAGTAGGATCTGCAGCCACATTCTTAACCATTCCATATTTGCCTTGCTGGACAGGTCGTGTTTTGTGTGTCCTGGTGGCCAGGACCAATCACAGACTGGGTGGCTTTAAAAATAGAAGCTTACTCTCTCACAGTTGTGGAGGCTCAGGTCCAAGATCAGGTCAAGGTGTTGGCAGGGCTCATCTCTACTGGGCTTCTAACCATGTCTCCTTCATGTGTCCCACGCAACCTGGCCTTTCTTCGTACATGTAAACCTATGCATGGGGACTATTCACATGTGGTTCCTTCTTAAAAGGATACTTGTCACATTGGAGTAGGATCTACCCTGAAGGCCTCACTGAGATGTTTAAATTCATCTTTGAAGACACTACGTCCAAATTCAGTCACATTCTATGGTCTCCAGGGTTAGGGTTTTGACCTATAAATACTGGGGAGCCCAGTTCAGGCCACACCAGAAGGGAAACACACTTGGGGCCTGTCGCAGGGCTAAGGATGTTTGGGCTGTGTTTCAGGAGGCTCCTGGTAGCAGCTGAATGTAGGATGGAGGGAGGTGGGACTTCTTGAGTATGGCTGCACACTAAAGTCACCCTGCTGGACTCAAGACCAGTAGGTCTAACTCAACAAGGGGAGACCTAAGTGTCCATCATCGTAAAGCTCTGAGTGAGCCCCCTCTGGCAGAGAGGACTTTCCACTCCAGAGAGAAAGGTGGTTCAGATGTCCAGTGTGAAGGGGAACAAAACCAAAAAACTAGAGCCGTTCCAGTGCCTGTCACTTGAGGGCCTTCACAGCTGCTCGGTGGGAAGCAGCCCAGGGCTGGCCACTTGGCAGTCATCTAAAATGTCTTGACAGCTATGACAGCTAAACACTGCGCCTGAAAGGCCACCTACCCTCGGAGCTCACTGAAGCCCTAAGGTAGGTGTGAGGCCACACTATCCAGATGGACCACGCCACTCAGCACCCTGCTCTGATGGCTGGGACAGGACAGTCCAGAAAGCTATGGTTATTCCCTCTATCAGAAATACTCTTTGCAAACAGGACCATAAAAGAAAGTGCCCATGTTTCCAGGGGCCTACCATCTTTCTTCTAACGCTTCTGTAAGGTCTATTTGTGAACAAGCTGGAACCTGGAGCTCAGGCTCTCAGGAGCTGGCTGCAGCAAGTGTGGGTCAAGACAATAAGTCTTCTCAAAAACAAACAAAAACAAAAAACCCTTAATAACCTTCTAGGGCTGAAGGGATGGTTTAGCAGTTCAAAGTGTGTTCTGCGTCACAAGTTTGGTCCCCAGCACCCCCATTTGGTGGCTCACAACCACCTGTAACTCCAGCTCCAGGGGACCCAACACCCTTCATCTAGCCTCCATGGGTACCACCCACATATACACGACATACACACATACACAGAAATAAAAATAAAATTGAAATAACCGACCAACCCCAAGAGGCTCCAACGACTGCTGTGTGGTGGGGAGGTGTACTTCACAACCCTAAGGCAATGGCTTCAGAAGGGTGTGGCAACACCTGGTCCCTGGCTAGCTGACTTCTGCAGATCACAAGAGACACCACCTCCAACCCAAGAACCTCCTGTCTGTTTCAGCAGCTGCAGGACCCAGCAACCAGTGTTTCTGTGAGGAACTACCAAGCGTGTAGAGTAAGATGCGCACTAGGTAAGTGATTGTAAGGATGAAGAACAGTTCCTGTTCTAGGGCCTTTCCACAAAAAAATAACTTTTTCAACTCTGCCAACTTTTCCAGCATAGCCTTCGTGCTGGGTTCTCCGCCATATACAGTGAGGAGAATGAACAAGATGGTAGCACTCATGGCCCAACTGGAAAGGAAAGATTATGTTAGTAGGACTAGGGGAGGGAACAAGGCAAAAGCAGATGACCACCAACACCCAACACCTCTCCCACAGCCCCCAAAGTGAGGGCCCATGGGAAATCTGAAATTGTCTTAATCGGACTGTGGCTTACAACTGGCAAGAGATGCTAATCCCACAGTAAGTCAGCTCTATGAGGAGAGGCACCATTGCCTCTCCCTGGGGAGAAAACCCAGGCTCTCATCCGTGCTAAGCCTATGCTTTACCACCAAGCCACACGCTACCTCCTCTCCAGAGATGGATCTTGTTAGTTAACTTGCGTTTTTTTTTCCTTCCTTCCTCCCTTCTACCTTTCTTCTTCTTCTTCTTCTTCTTCTTCTTCTTCTTCTTCTTCTTCTTCTTCTTCTTCTTCTTCTTCTTCTT
>NW_026592666.1:9422343-9550654 GCF_907164565.1 Psammomys obesus | reverse complement strand
TTCTTCTTCTTCTTCTTCTTCTTCTTCTTCTTCTTCTTCTTCTTCTTTTCTTCTCTCTCTCTCTCTCTCTCTCTCTCTCTCTCTCTCTAATAAAGCCTTGTGTATCCCAGGATGGCCTAGATCTCTCTATGTGTGCATGCATGTGTGAACTTGAACTTCTCATGCCCCTGCCTCTACCTCACAAATGCTGAGATTACAGATGTATACCACTGTGCCTGTTTATGTGGTGCTGAGGCTGAATTCAGGGCTACGTGCTGGGTAAACATGCTACCAACTAAGCTATATTCCCAGCCCACTTTATTTACTTTTGACAGTGTTTCATTATGTGGTCCAGACTGATGCCAAAGTCATGATCCTCTGCCTCAGCCTCCCGAGTGCTGGGATTACAGGCTTCCCTACACAACAGGTTCTTTGCGGAGTTCTAATGAGGGAGATTAATATGCCTTACGGTCTAGTGAGGGATAGTGTATCTTACGGTCTGATGAGGGATATGAGTGTATCTTACAGTCTAATGAGTTTATGAGTATATCTTACAGTTTGCAGATGACCCTACCACACACCCACCAAAGGCTTATGTGTGCTCAGTCTCCAACTGGTGCATCTAACCCCTGACAGGTTACTGACTTAGGAGGGAATCAGCCATCAGTGGACTCAGGGATGGAGACATAAGCTGCTAGCATCACTAGGAGGCTCTGGAGAAGGTAGCCTTGGTTGGGGGAAGAGGACTAGGGACACGCCTTTGACAGGTTTCTGGCCCCTGGCCTCTTCCTGTTTCTACGTGACCCTGCTCTGCCAGATGTTCTCGCTGCCACGATGTTCCACCTCACCAAAGGCCCAGAGCCAGGAAACAAGCTGAGCATAGCAAGGATGAGACTGCTAAATCTGTGGCCAAAACAACTCACTTCCTGTGAGTTTCTCCTTAGGTCCCTGTCTCGGTGATAGAAATGTGTGACTTACTTACCTAGTGTCCACATGTGTACGTATCAGCCTCCTGATCTCCTTGTCATTTTGTATGAAAGGACTTCAAGTCAAGGTGTTGTGGTGGGGAGGACTGGCACAGAGCAGGGTTGGGGAGGTGGGGGAAAGGCATGTGTCATTGGAGTGTACCAATGGCTAAAACTTGAAGCAAGAATTTCAAGAAGGGTGTGTGGAGGAGGATATGGGGGCAAAGGAAGATTTGGGGGTGGTTAAGACCAGACGG
This sequence comes from Psammomys obesus, assembly GCF_907164565.1. Lineage (NCBI taxonomy): Eukaryota > Metazoa > Chordata > Mammalia > Rodentia > Muridae > Psammomys > Psammomys obesus. Next base: position 9,549,453 of record NW_026592666.1, on the reverse strand, counting down.
GCAGGGTAGAGCCAGGTGACTGCAGATTCTATGGACACAAGTACCCGTGTGCTAACTCTTGACCAGAGGAAGTGCTGGGGGCTTTGAACCATGAACTCTCTGAATCTGGGGCAGCTCCACACCCATGCGACCTGTCACTCCCCCTGCTGCAGGCCAGAATGCTGCCAGAGGGCACAGACGTGGGCTGACTCTCGTGTGTTCCACAAGGGTTTACAGTCAGAGAAGTCCACTATTAGATCGAATCGTATCTAAGAAGTGTTCTTGTATTCTGGTGTCCTGGCTGCAGCCAGGGATGAAAACTTAGAAGCCACAGCTGCTTTGGAGACGATGCCAGGACCTCTCCTGTACTGCAGCTCTACCCTTCAGTCACACTCTGTCCCATTCATTCACCACGAGCCGGGATGGCTCGACCAGTCTGTCTGCTGGTGTCCCCTCCCACTCTACAGGATCGAAAGCCAGGATTACAGCAGCCTGTGTTCCAGTGTCCACAGCCTAGAGCCAGGCAGGGTCCACGTCCGTGTGTGTGTGTGTGTGTGTGTGTGTGTGTGTGTGTGTGTGTGTGTGTAGGCAGCAGGAGAGGGGAAACTGAGGCAGTTTTCCCTCAGACTTCTGCTTCCAAAGACTTTGCTGTAGCAAGAGGGAGAAGGGGGTGGTACTGGTAGATTTTCTTCTGTCTCTTGAGGATGTGCTGGGCTGAGGGTTCCCATTGCAGTCAGTGGGGGCTGGTTACTGAGGGCAGAGAAGGCTATGCAGGGCTTCCTGTGGGGCTGTGGGATTCCAAGGTAACGCCCCAGACAGCCAAGATGCTTGGCTGTGCCCACTCTGCTGGGGTCTGGCACAGCAAATGAAGCAAAGGCAGCCAAGACCTCTCTGTGAGGGATGTTGGGGTGCAGGTGGGGCGGTGTGCTTCTGGGAGCCGTAAGTGGCGCAGCTGCTCTGGGAAGCACGTCTCTCTAGTCATGCTGTGTGGCTACTTAAAAAAAAAAAAAGTGCTGGCATGTCTAGCAGGGGCAAACTTTCCATTCTCTGCCGGCTGGAGAACACAAGGACACAGAAGGCTGTGCTGGGAATTACAGGACCCAGTGACTCAAAGCCTTTGTGACAGCTTTACTGTGGAGTGCTGCACCGGCCTGCCAATGGCACATGGTTGTGCTATTTGAAAGCTTTACACATTCCCTTTCCCTGGTCGGGCACCCCACCGTCAGCCGTGTGAAAGAGGCAGCTTGCAGTGGTGTGCTGGGGGAGACAGGGTGTCGGCATCGCTCAGACTATGAGACAGATGTTCCAAAAGGCTTCCACGCAGGTGAGTCCCAGCTGCCACAGGAAGGGGCTAGGCTTTTTTTGCAAGCTAGTGGGGCAAAGTTGTGTGTGAATGCTTCAAGGGAGCTGTCATTCCTCTCTCATCTGGAAAAACAGTTGCTGGTGGGTCTTAAGAGGCACTGCAAGAAAGCAAGCTGGAAGCCCATCTTGGGGTTTCCACCATGTTCATTGACCAGGCAGAAACCATTTGTCCTCGAAAAACAACCCACCTCTTATGTCCTGGGAGCTCAGTTAACTCACCGGTGTTCTTATTTCTGCTGGTAAAGTGCAAAGAACTTAAAGAATGTGCCGGAAGCCACAAAGTAAGTAAAGTGGCAGAGCTGGGATTCAAACCCATGCTCCAAATAGCCATCCTAGAAAACCTTTAATGCCACCAAGTACCAAGGGAACAGCTATGCTGACCTTTCCAGAGTCAGCTATTAGATTAAGTCATATCTAAGTAGTGTTCCTACATTCGGCCCTGTGGTCTTCTGGATGAAGCCAGGGATGAAAATTTAGAAGCTACAGTTGACTCAGAGTGAGGGCATCTGGAGCACACAGACTTTTGGGAAACTGGGCTGCAATTATGGACCCAAGTCCAAGGTAGGCGAGAGTGGAGTCTGGGCACTGAGAATGTACAGCCACATGCAGAACCCTGAATCCAGAGGTAGAAGAACCACAGGAAGGAAAGCAGGCCCACTTTTATCTAACAAAGTGATGGCCACCAATAATTCTGTGCAGGTGTAGCTTAGCGGCTAGGTTCTGGGACAGGGATGCCCTTTCCAAATGCTACAACTAGAAAGAAGGTCAGCCTGGCCCTGAGAGGCCGCTGAGGGTCCCCCTAGACCCTCAGTGTCCTCACTGTCAAGTGAAGGGCTTGTGCCCAGGTTCTAAGAACTCAGTGCTGTCAAATAGTCTTCAGGGACCATCTCTGTCCCCTGACCCCGACACCATGTTCTCTCCTTCCTTGGTTTGGCCTGGCTTAGGTACAAGAGTGACAGGAGTCAAGAAAGGGGCAGTGGACACGGTGGGGGAACCAGAGGCTTCAGGAGCACATAGATTCCTCATGCACAGTGGGGGGTCACAAACTCACTTCCCCTCCTGGGACAGGGTTTGGACAACTTGGGAAAAAGGAGTGGCTAAGCTGAAGGGGAGGACAGGTCTTTTTTGTGTCCTGCAGCATGTCAGCCTGTGTGACATCTTCTATACAGTTCTGTTTGCCGCAGTACCTTGACCTCTGTTCAGCCCTAATATACATACAAGCCACAGATAAATGAATGTAAGTCACTCTCTCCCTGCCACATCTGACACACAGAACCACCGCTGCCACAGAGCAGCAGGCAGGCAGCATCTCGGAGGTAGTGTGCTGTGTGAACCCTACATACAGAGTAAGACCAGTGCCTGTTACGCTGTGCAGGGAATTCAACTGGCCTTCCCTTAGGGACCTTTAGGGTCCTGACTGTCCTATGTCAGTACCCGCATTCTATGACATCATCTGGGCCAGGTACTGGTCTGCCACTCCCTCTCTTGCTCACTCCTGTCTCTGGTGGGGCGTCCATGTCTCTCTCTCCCTCCCTCCCCCATCTCCATCCAATAAACTTCTTTCATAAATATCGGTCGTGTGCATGGCATTTTCACATAAATATTAACAACAGCTATGTCTCAGAAGCAAAGCCTTTGTTTTAGTAAAGTTAGGCTTTTTTTTTTTCCAATGCCTAGGAGCTTTTGAAATGAGCAGCGCTTTAAATGGACTGGCTGGAACAAACCATCCAGCGTTCCCTACAAGCTTTGCATTAAAAAGGGCTCCAGGAAACGGTGGCTAAGGAGAAATCTTCACACATCCTATCAGAACCTCGGACTTTATCACTAGTCTATGTTTTAAGATTTATTATTTGTTTTTTTAAAAATATTTTATTTTATCTATGTGGGTTTTGCCTGCCTGCCTGCCTGTCTGTCTGTCTGTGTACCACTATACCTGTGCCTGTGCAGGCCAGAAGGTGTCAGGTCCCAGGAAGTGGAGTTACAGACAGTTGGGAGCTGCCATGTGGGTACTGGACACTGAACCTGGGTCCTCTGGAAGAGCAGCCAAGTGCTCTTAACTGCTGAGCCATCTCACCGGCCTCACTATCCTGCATCTTACCAGATCCAAAATATCAGATATTTTCCTATACATTTACTGGGTATGTGTGTGTGTCACTAAAATTCAATGTAGTGAATTCCAGAACAATTCTTAGATATTTTTGGGTCTAAAAAGAATACAGAATAATTTACAATTTTGCCAAGAAGAAAAAAAAATATTCACTGTCTCTCAGAAATGATTTTCCATTTCTAGGAAGCAGGGTTGTTATCTCAGTGGGAAGCTTCTCAGATTGAGCCAGAGTGCAGACAGCCATAGACCTCAGCGCACACAGGCTGGAAACGAGGACACCGCTATTCCCGGGAAGCTCACCCCTAAAGGGACAGGAAACTAGCCTGACATTTTGGCTTCTCCTAAGGGTGATATGATGGGCCAAGAACCTGGATCGGGTGTATCCTACAGCTGTTTGATCTGCTCACACAATGCGCAATTTTGAGTGCTTAACCTTGTCACATGCCAGGAAACTATATATCATACTGGGGTAAGCCATATAAAAATGCTGTTTAAACAGGACATGGTGTCACACTCAGCAGAGGGATTTTTTTACACACCATACACTCACCACACTCACACACAATAAATGTAAAATTAAAAAACAAAAAACCTAAAAATGCCCACAAAAATCAAACCCCAAATGTAGTATCTTTAAACTCTGAGGGTCACTTAACCATCTAATCCAGTTTTAACAGTAGATAATATAGGGACTAATCAAGATATTTTGAAAAAGTGCAACACAGTTGTGGGGGACTTCATGCCACAGACTTGTGAGATGAGCTTACAGAATGAGTGCACCCCTGAAGCAGTAGTGTTCAGGTGACTTCGGCAGCCAGGTGTGCGGTGATCACTTGGGCCTCAAGTGAATTGGCCATAGCGGCCAGCAGGGTGAGACCAGGGCTTCTCAGCTCAGCACCGCAACATGGGACTGGATCACCCTCATGTGAGCTATGCACTGTAAGACAAGCCGCAGCCCCAGCCTCTACCCACAGGATGCTCATCATGGCCCTCTGCTAACGCCCACAGGGGCAGCTGGAGTCTGCTGTCCACGCAAGCTGAGATGTGAGGAAAGTCTGGGCCACCCGGGAGGAACGGATCATGAGACGTGAGGCCCACCACACGCCCCACCCTGAAACCCCCCCCCAACCCTGGGGAAGAAGCACTGCCTGAGAGTGCAGGGTCCCGGGGAGGTGAGGTCCACGAGGGGCTGGACAGGAGGCAGGAAGGGCCCTCCCCGCCTCCCCTGGGGCCTCTACTGTCTGGACATCTAGGTTCCTCAGCAATACTCTCTCACCAAACCTGGCTGCCTCTCAGCCCTCTAGGTCTCCACTCCAGTGTTCTCTCTGTGCCCCCGCCCACCCCTGTGGGGATCTCTGTGTTTGCCCTGCAGCAGCTCCCTCCCCAGTGCTGCCCCATGGCCTGCTCATGCTACCATCCAGCCACACCTCTGCTGGACCCCACACACACCTCACTCAGACTTGCTGGACTTTGTTTTCACTTGTCCTCTCCCCAGAGGCTCGCAAGGGCACCCAACACATGCTAGGTTTATCACTCCCTTCCCCAAATCTTTTTGGCTACTTGGAGGAACTGCAATGGAAGGGCAGGGAGGCCCAAGAAGCGAAGACAGTATCAGTCATGTGTCCATGATGTCCAACAGTGCCATCCGTGGATATGCTGGTGTCTCCGTAAAGGTCAGGAGTGTACCCTGCTCACACGACCCCACACGACAGGGGAAGATACAAGCCTGCCTTTGTCCATGTGTATTTACTCTGGCATTCACTAGTTCTTATTATGACACAAGTTTTGAACCAATGTTTTGTGCCCTAAGCCAAATCACACACCTGTCAATGTGTCAACAACATAAACTAAAAGTCCAGTGAGAGAGCTGACAGCTAAGCTGGATGGTAGACTTCCACACTTGGAACCGGTATTTTCTAAGGAGCCACTGTTTACACATGGACGGGGCGTGGTGCCACTCCAGGATCATTTCTGTGTTCACACTCAACACGCGGACAGGCAGGCAGCGGGCCAACGGCTGACCTCTGTCTGTGTGGTGCGCCTCACCACTGCAAGACTCCAACAGCAAGAACACAGAGACATTTCCATCTAACTTTTATATGAAGAATTTAATTATCTATACACATAACTAATCCAAAAGGTTGTATTACAATTGTTAAAGCCGCAGGTTTATATATTTATATATTTTACATTCATATTCACGAGAACACTGAGGCGCAAGTAGACCAGGAGGGGCTGCCCCGCCCTTTGCACCAGGTGAGGGGAGAACGACCATGACACAAGTCCCGCAAGGCCTCTCCCCAGGAGGGAACCCGAGGGCGCCAGGTCACACTTAGTCCTAGGACAGCTAAGAGGCAGTCAGGCTTCCCACCCTGCCTTCTGCGCTGTCAGCAGCGGGCATCCTTTCCTGTTCTTTTTTTATTGAGCGCTTCCAACTAATGTCTAGAGACAAACATGGCTTCAGCTACAGCACAGTGAACACATACACGGACCAGGAGCGCCATTTCATATTAATCTGTAGAAACTCCACAGTCTAGTTAAAAAATGTAAACACTGGAAATTAATTGCAGGGAGACTTCTATACATTCTTTCTTGTCAAGAAAATTACTTGTTCAAAATATTCCATGAAAAGCAACTGGAATAAAACTTCATGTAACAGAGGCTAAGACCACAGATGCTGCTGATCTTAACCACCTTGGTGGTGGTGTCTTACTTATTTATGGTATGAGAACACACCAAATTAAAAACTCAAAACAAAACACCAACGCAACCAGATAAATCTGAGACCAAACGGAAACACAGGTGCTTTCTCGTGTGGTTACAAGGTCACTGTGTAAAATAAAGTGAATGCAGCAGATGAGAGCATCGTGCACGGTGGCAGCCTCTGCCACGGGAAGAGCTGCCTCTCCAGGACAGATGTGTTACATGCGCAACAGGTACACGGGACCATCACAAACCAGCACAACACCTTCTGTTTAGTCAGGCTCAGTCTACACATCTTCACAACAGGGACACCCAACTCCTCTGTGCTCTACAGTGGGGGAAAAGCCCAAAACTACACAATTTAGTTGGTAACACTGGACAAAATGGAAAAAAAAATACATCAAGTCTCAGATTTATGGACATTTGGAACAATTTTTAATCGCACATGCAGCATTCCTTGATAGTGGGTCTTTTTGCAAAACCAAAATAGCAAAGAAGTAATTGATTGATTTCTTCTTTATTAAAAGGCTAAAATACACATTTAAAAATAATCTTAAAACTACTGAGAACGCCTGTGTAAAGGCGAGGCGGTCAGTGTGAGTAACGAGGAAAGCCACAAAAGGACCCACCGCCCTGTGCACTTTGCAATCTGCTTCTGTCTCTGCAGCAATGACTCAGACACTGCGGTCACATGCAACTAAGGTCAATTGAGGTAAACTGCTCTGCAGTGAGTTCTTCTACTCAGAAGGCAGTAGGGGGTCATGCTGCAAGTCACATGATCAAGGCTGCATCTCCCATCATCCCTCTGGGCAGTGATATGGGATAGTGGGTCTCTTTGAGGACTTTCAAGCCTGAGGGGGGGATGGACAACATATGATTCCTAGAAAAAGGAGGAAAACAACACATAAGCAAAACAAAACAATGAGCAAAATTCAAGCTTGGAAAATGAGTCAGGCATGTACACAGCATGGTGCCAAAATAATTTTTTAAAAAAAGGAAAAGAAAAAAAAAATAAGAAGAGGAAGGAGAAGGAAGGGTGGGGAGGGTAGGGAGGGGACATGCTACAGAAAGAATGAAAATTTAAAAACAAAACCAAAAACCCCACGAGATAGTTTCGCATCACAGAAGGTCTTCAAAGAGACTGTTGCAAATGCAGCAGTGGTCTGGCTGTAAGTTCTGCAACCCAAGCTTGGCAGAATCAGAGCAATGCTGCATGTTTCACGGGAAGATACCAGAGCGGAGAGGAAGAGAGCCACCAGGGCACTTACATTGCTGGCTCGGGTCCATGTCTGTGGTGAGCTTCACGTAATTGGATGGGAAGAGCCCAACTTGCCCGTTGACTTCTCCTTTCCACCAGTCGGGGTCCTCCTTGTTGAGGACGTTGATGATCTGGCCCTTGCTGAAGGCCAGCTCGTCGTCGTTCTGCGCAGCGTAGTCGTACATCCCGATCACCTGGCACACTGAGGAGACAGGGCTGGTGAGCAGCTGCCCAGCGGCCGCACATTCCCAGATGGGCTTTCCCCTTCTGAAGGGGAAGAGCGAGGTGGAAGGAGGCAGGGCCCTTACATGGTGTGGGCAATGGAGGAAGACGAAGGATTAAATTTGAAGACGACAGCAATACTTTCATGCTGTCTTAAACGTCATAGCGTCTTCCCTTCGGGGTACTCGTCAGCAGATAACGGGACCCCTACTCTGAGCGTAGCGGAAGGACGTACAGCGCTGACTCTGGACGCCGGGCTGGCACCAGTTCCTACCACACAGCACAGACAGCCAGGGAAAACAGCGCTTGCCTGTCTTCATTTTAAGTTCTTTTGGTGACGGTGAAGACTGAGCCCAGGGCGGCGTGCACACCAGACAGGGGAGCTCTACCACTGAGCTTGCAGCCCTGGCCCTGGCCTTTTCAAAGATGGAACGTAACTATCACTGATCTGCTCACACTGCTAGCGCTTTAAGCGGTGATTCTGCTGTAAGAGACGACTACGCTCAACAACAGTTTTCTTTCTCTCCTTTTCTTTTGACCCCATGTCGGGTCGGCCCGCTGTCTCTGCCTGGCATCTTTCTCATTCTGAACCCACCCGTGTGTAGCTCTAGGGTCCTCAGAATCACCAGCTAAGAGGACAGAATCATTTCTGCAGATGACTCGGGGCTTCAGCCACGGTGAGGGGCTTGCACGCTGCTGGAGAGGCTTGCTGCCCAAGCCTCCCCAGGGGATAGCAGGTTCAAACAGCAACCCACTGCCTACACAAGGCCTCAGCTCACACAGAGAGGACCAGCTGGGAATCAGAGCTCAGCCACATTTATACGAACTGATGTCATGTTTAAAGCTGGTTTCACAGGGGACATAAAGCACAGACATCCAATCACAAGGTGACGATAAAACAAAATTTCCATTATCTCTATAGATGCCACCGGGAGCAGGGACACCTAAAGACCTAAAGCAGAAATCTGCTGCACCCTGAGCTCTGTTAAGACCAGCGAAACAGCTTAACTTGATGCCTTAGATCAGAAAACAGGCAGGCGAGCCAAGTGCAGCCCTCTGCCTTTGCGGCCCTCTAGGAAAACACACATACATCTTGCCCACTCAGTGAGCACCCTCTGTCCCCAGCAAATGCCACAAGGGAGCTATTTTAGCTCCTGACCTACTGAAGCCCCAGCAGTTTATTTTTAGGGTCCCTTTCTGCTGCCTAACCCACCTGCCCAAACCCCAGTGTAAATAGCTAGAAGGAAATCAAGAGAGAAACCTGGCTTTAATGTCACCACATTCCAACTGCTCCAGCCAAGGCCAACAGAGCTCTGCGGTGCTCAGCACAGAAAGGCCACCAAGACCAAGGACATGAGCTAAGCACATGTGAAAATACCACAAGACTTCGTGTGAGAAGCCTGAGTGGGAGCAAAGTGACCCCCCGGCGCCTTACCTGCAGGCAGCGCTGCAGACTTGGGTAGCTCAGTCGGGGTGATTTTGCTTGTTCCAGGACTTAGAAGTTTGACATAATTTGCTGGAAACCAGCCTATCTGGCGCTTTTTCCCTCGAGCCTAAGAAGAAAACAATACTGTTTTATAAAAATGAAAGCCCATCTTTCTTACACACTGAGCTGAGAAACAGAGGCCATTTACTGTCACAGAAATCAAACTTGGCTGCTACATTCAAAGTGTGGCAGCCGTTGGTGGGCAGAGCCTGGAATGTTTCCCACAGGCTGGATTGTATAGAGCACACATTCAGAATAGCCTGTGGTATGGCTGGAGTGATGGCTCAGGGTTCAGAGCACTGGCTCTTCCGGAAGACCCGGCAACTCCCAGCCCCACGAGGCAGCTTACAACTGTCTATAAGTCCAAATTCTGGGGACTATGTCCGACACTTTCTTTAGGCCTCCACGGGCACCAGGCAAGCAAGTGGTGCACAGACATACATTTAGGCAACACGCATGCACACACACACACGTCTCTTTGGAAGAAAGCTCTGATAAAAGCCATCTGTTAGGGCAGAAGATTTAGCTCAGCCATTAAGAGCACTGGCTGCTCTCTGAAGACCCGGGCTGAGTTCCCAGCACCCCCATGGCAGCTAATCACTGTCGGCAACCCCAGTTCAAGAAGATCAGGTACTTCCTTCAGGCACACACCTGGTGCACACACATGCATGTAGGCAGAACACCCAGACACATAAAATAAAAATTAAAAATAAATAAACGGATTCTTTAAAACCACTTTTTTGCATTGGGTCAAGGAATAGATGGAGACATTTGTTACTTTTGAATCACATGGCTATAGCACCTATTCACCAAATAAGTAAAGAAAACCAAACACCACCACATCACGCCTCTGCCCCACTCCAGTTGTCACATTTACACTGGGTTACCTGTAGACACAGCTCAGATTTTGGTTGGCTAAATAGGAGTCATGTCCTCGGCTTGGCGCCTAGCTCTGCCCATGAATCTGCCGGTGACTGTGCCTGCTGTCCACCTGACTAGTGCCCTGCACGTAGCTCTTCACTATTTTGCACTGTTTCCATGCGAGAGCCATGGCATAGCAAGCCACCCATGCTCTTGTGAAGCCCAGAGGCATTCTACACTCCGTTTTGTGTGAAGTGCCAGGAGTAGGAGGGCTAACATACAAGTGTCTTTAAGGAGCCAACCACCCACATGTAGACACAGACACATACGTGGAATGTCAGAGCATCAGCCTGGCTAGGAAGCCCCCAGTGGTGGGAGCATGAGGCCAGCCCTGACGCCAGAGGAGAGTGCACTGCCAGATGCAAGAGCCTCAGAGGCCTTTGGAGAAGTGAGATGTGGCTGGCCCCTAAAGAATCAGAGGCCAAGGGGAAGGAATGCCATGACCCAAGGGAGCGAGGCCCAGGGGTGTGGCTGGCTCGGAGCAGGCACACTGTCGCAAAGGAAGGAAGAGGCATAGTCGGGCCTCATAGGAATATTCTAAACAGGAGAGGGACACATGGGCCAGAAGGCCAGCGGCAGTCAGGACACAGTTGCACAGTATGGCTGGCCAGACTAAGTAGCCTTCTCCATGTCTATTATGGCCATTTTCCCAAGGAGAGCAGGAGCCAGGGTTAATGGCACAAGCCTATAAGCATTCTAGGTGGGAGAATTTCAAGTTTGAGACCAGCCAGGAGTACACAGCAAGACCCTACCTCAAAAGTAGGTCAAAGCTGGGAATGGCGGTGCATGTCTTTAATCCTGGCACCTGGGAGGTATAAGCTGGTGAATGTTTTTGACTTTGAGGCCAACCGAGTGAACTCCAGGCTAGCCATGGCTACACACAGTGAGACCTTGTCTAAAATAAAAAGAAACACTACTGCTCCCCACTTCTCACACATACAGAGCAGGACGGATTTCTGGGGCTCAGTTAAGTTCTCCCAACAAGTACACTGTTCCTGGCTAGTACTTCTGGACAGGGCTCTGGCCGCCCACTAGACAGCTCCCTGTGTAAGTTAGCTACATTGCAGCCTGTGGCTCTTCTTCTGGCCAAGAGCATTTTTTCTTTATATGTCCATCTCACCACAGCATGGGTCCTCCCTCAGGACTGGCCTGGTCCCATGCATAGCAGGGAGCCGGCCCTCCTTCCTTTGTGAGGAGTCTCCTCCGCATTCCATGGCCAATACCCACCCTTCTGTCTCAGAATTATCTGTCTCACGCCATCCGGCTCAGAACCACAGCAGCTAACATGATAAGCATACCGACGGCACATCAGGATGGCAGAGTTACCATGGGCTCTTTCAATTGGGACGTTGGGTTCTCTAGAAGAGGCTGCCATGGATGACCAGCTCACATGCGGAGAAATCCTGTGCTATACAGCAGGCCCCAATGCTAGACACTAAAGGAGAAACACTGTCTGCATCCCATGCATACAAAACCAGACAGCTGGTGGGAAACTTAGCCCTTTGGCAGGCCACTAAGGAATGCCTGTGTGGTGAGCCCTGGCCCAATCTCCTTCATGAAGAAATGGAGGAATGCCAATGGAACAAAGCCAGGTGGAGCCTGCAGTCCCAGCCTGGGGTTCACTGAGTGAGAGGAAGATGGAGGGTTGGAGGGAGGAATTTCCTGTCCAGGAGCCAGTAGGCCAGCCTCTTATGTACAGTTTTTCCTATGGATGCACATATATGTATGGCTGGTTCCAGGATCCCTGAAGATTCCAAAACACAAGGCAGTTCAAGAGTCATCTCAAGAAATGCTGGAGTGTGGCTAACCCCTGAGAGGTAGAATACTGCTACTGAGGCCAACAGCAGCTGCAACGGAACTGACTTCTGAAATAACCCTTTATTTAGGGGAGAAAATGTACAGAAAAGCAGCAGTTACAGGGACAGTGCAGAGAACATGCGTGTGTGTGTGTGTGTGTCCGTCCAAAGAGGCCAGAAGAGGTCATCAGATACCCTGGAGCTAAAGCGACAGGCCGAGGTAAGCTGCCTGATGTGGGTACTGGGAACTTATTTCAGGCCTCAATCACTGAGCCATCTCTCCAGCCCCCAAGTCATGCTTCTTTAACCCCACATATTTCAATAGGCATGTATTAAAAATATGAACCACAGCATAAAAAAATTGAACAATAAAAAAAACTATGTTTTAGTAAAGTTAACAATGCATAGCAACTTGATCCATCTGGTCCCTATATCCCATCATCTTGTCACATATTTTAATTTCATAGAGTCCAGATAAGACTCAAGATATTGCCACTCAGATATCACCTCTTTTCTGTAAGTTTAGTCATTGATGTTTTTGAGGTGTGCAGTCCTTCCGTGTTCCATTTTAGTTAAATAGTCCTCATTTTGCATTTATCTTATGTTTGCTCGGGATTAGACTCTGCTGCAATTCTGCTGACACAGGATGGACGCTGTGCCCTTGCTAGGTACCTGTCTGCATGAATAACATCCATTTGTCTCCACTAGCGATGATATTTTAATCCCCTGATTACTACCCTAGTTCTCAACTGTTATCACTGTATCGTTGCAAATAACAAGCATTATATGGAGTCACTAGACAGATAGCACACACAGTTTCTTTTCCTTATATAAAGTTCCTCTTAGACGTAGGAACATCGTAGTTCTCTACCACAATGATACACAATGGCAACCCTTCTACAATATCTTTGTGTCTGGAAGTAAGAATTACAGGAGGTATCTGGAATAGTGAAATTATTAAGTGATCTCGATACACACGGAAACAGAAAACAATATGATGAACATATGTGATCTGCACAAAAAGACACCTGCCATGTTAACACGTCCTAAAACACCTCTTATGAGACACTCTACTTTTGAGCTGGCATGGTGGTGCATGCCGTTAATCCCAGCACTCAGGAAGGCAGAGGCAGAGGCAGAGAAACCCTGTCTCAGAAAAAAACAAACCAAACCAAACCCAACTCTACTTGTGTGTGCCAGGTATGACAACGAGGATGTCTCTGTGCAGGCCCAGATTTCATTCAACAAACTCTCAGTGTCTCCTGCACTTCCAGCCTGAGCCTTGAGGACTACAGGATACACGTTCAGCTGGCCCCATCTCTCAGAACCAAAGTGCATAAGGCCCTCGAGCCCCTCACTGGATGCAGGGTTCCGACAATGAGAGTTCTTTGTATTTTGCAGTGAAACACCGTTCCTTGAGGCTGTGTATTCATGCTTACAGAATTTTAAATGAACACAGAGACACTAACTTGCAGCTCTCCTTCCCACCATCCACCTGGGTTCTTTTTTCGGATCAAAATCAGCTGACCAGGAGCCAGGGTGAGTTGTTCGGGACCAGTAGCTGTGTAGGAAGCAATAACTTGGGCAATTTCTGAAAAACAAGATCAAGTGTTGCAGTGTATTGTCAGAGCGAGGAGAAGAAATTGCTAAGACAAAGCCATCTCCCAGGATCAGAGATAAAGAGCATGGAAGTCAGCACACTGGCTGGTTCCCACTCTGTGCTGGGTGTTCTGTTTCGCTGACACCTCTCTTTTGCCCCTTCCCGGGAGCCACACACCCACCCATTTCAAGGGCTCTGCTTGTCTTTCAGATCAGCTCAGTCTTCTGTGGGCCCCTCATGGTCTTACGACTAACACCACTCCCTGCCATGAAGCCCCGTTGTGCCTGACCCCAGGCTTCCTGTCAAAGACCCCGCAGTTACTACACTATGAACTCCAATGAAGGGCCAGGTCCTGGCTCCCCCAGTTCCATAAATCTGAGGGACACTTCTCTCTGCCTGGATACTAACAGAAAAAATTAGATTTTTCCCAGAACCCAACAGGAGCCTGGCTGCAGCTCCCTTACACATGGCTTAGGACTGTCTAGTCCCCCATCAACATATGAGCCCTGCCTCATATTCTAAGAACGATCCAGGAATTTCTGGTTTGAATCACGGAACCAAGAGTTTAACTTCCTATTTCAAGTTACAAGAGGAATATAGGGTTATGAGAACTTTATGCAAAACTAGCAATTCAACATAGAAAGAAAAAAATGTCAATAGTTGTACAGTTTTTCTGACTCTGAAAAGTCTCTTGGGAAGACTCCCAGTGGGACCACAGCCCAGGCTCTGGAGCAGCTGAGGTGACAGCTTCCTGGAGCTGTAGAAGCAAACTCTGCCCAGAACAAACCGTTTACTCCTCTACACTCACTCATCAAAGAACCTGAGAGTAGAAAGGACAGAAAGAAAGGAAGGATGGCAACAAAGAAGTAATGAAATACCAAAAGATGGAAAGAAAGGGGGGGAAGGCCCCACACCCCGACCATCTCCTACTGTTCTGCCAGCTGAAGTGCAGAAATCAGGTCCTGCCCCTTTAACAAGCCCCCATCACTCTGCCCTGCCATCTGAGGCTGGCCACCACAACAGGAGGAGCAGAGAAAGCCTGCTTGGTGCCTCAGGAAACCCAGGAAGGCAAAAAGCTTGGAGCCCAGCTCACAGCTAGTCTGTCTCTAGCTAAGCAGGGAATCTGTATGGGGTAAGGACGCTCTTTAGCATGCCAAGGACAAGTTCTAGATTCCAAGTTTGGGGTTTGGAGAAAGTCCCAATTAGTGTCCTATTTGGCGTCAGCTGTTTCTGCTCCTCAAAGGACCTGGCATGTGAGTCGGCGATCTGCCCTGGCATTCTGAAAAGCTCCCGTGTCTCCGAGCAGCTTGCTAGTTCCATGGTAAAGTGAGGCCCACCTGAACACTCTAAGGGAGCTAACTGGACCCTCTGGAATGACAGCTGTTAAAAGCACAGACAACACCCAGTAAGAGCAAGGATGCAGCCGTGAGTTCTGACTAAAATCCCCCTTCCTGGCCATGTGAGCCCGGCTGGCGCTGAGCACACAGCCTTCTAAGCACAGCAGTGCCCATTCAAACCTATAATTTCCTAAGGATATGACAGCAGAACAGCACCAATGCCCTTGACCAGGAAGACAGGCCATACCAACTGTATCATTTCACAGCTGCTTCCTTCTCTTTTCAGGCCACTATTAATAGAACATGTGATTTTGCTTAAACAAACTAAAATTTTGGATTCTGAGGCCTGACTATCATTTTGTATCTTTAGTGTCTGCCCGGGGAAAACCACCTGATTCTAAATTAGTAAGACCTGCCATCTGATGTCGGCCGCTGCGCCTCTGATCTCCACTTTTGCCTCATTGGGCTTCATGTGCTAACAGGAGACAGCCAGGCTTTCCAAACCCAACCAGACAATGCCCGTGACTCTGCAGCTTCTTCTCAGCGCTGTACACAGCTTCCCACCATCTTTGGGAAGATCTCCACTCCCCACAAGTGCAGCTGCAGCCACACTTCTGAGCCATGGACATTTCATCAACAGGGGAGGATGGAGCTGTGCTGTCAGGGCAGATCCCTTTGCCTCTACTGTAGACTTCTGGCTGGAATAAGCAAAGGTTTGGGAACAACGATCAAGCACATTCATAGACATTGAAATACAAGCATTGGGGGTTGTAACTTACCAGGTTTTTTTCCTAAACTCCCTGTTTTCCCAGCAGTTCCAGAGCCCTTAAAACAGAGCAAAAGGTCTCATTTGCACGTGGAAGAGTTCACCACACAACTTAAAAAAATGATTAATGATACAAACCCACTGGAGCCCTGAAATCCCTCTCCATTCTGGGGAGACATGGAAGCACTTGACAAGAGGGACACATCAGCACACGGATGGCCCTGCAGGCCGGGAGGCTCAGGCCAGGGCTGCATGTAGCACGGGCACATCCTGGAACTGGGCAAACTCAACAGAGGGCTCCGTGCCAGGAGCACTATGCTCGCCCCGTCAGCTCTTTACCTCCACAGGGCTAGGCACAAAATACTTCCTACATTAAAGCAGAGACTACAGAACCTGGATCTACCAAGATTTCACTATATTAAAGAGCTGATATTTCACTACATTTGCACTGGGATTCTCCATAACTGAACCAGCCTGAAAAGGGTAGATTTCACCCTCCCCCTTCACGTCTCTATCCAAAGAAGGCCACTGTCCTGCATGGCATTTCTACCCATTTCCACACCATCTGAGCACCAACTTTTCTCTCTCCATGCTGGAAGCACAATCATAGAAGCATCCCATAGTTTTTTCCCCAACAACTAAGTGTTCCAAAAACACTCCGTGGGGTTTGAATTCCTCCCGGATACCCATGGAACTTTAACCCAGCTCAGTCAGCCAGAGACCACGGGAGCCAGGACAGGGGCCAGAATGCAATCTGTGTGACAAAGTGCCTTATTGTCAATTAATGCTCCCCCTTGAGTGCCTATCCTTGTAGTAAATTAAGCATTTCAATTGAAATAAAGCAAAGGGTTTAATAAACCAAGTCAGAGCTACTGTAAAAATAAAAATACACAGTATGTCTACAAGGAATGCATTTTACCACTGCTGTTATGTTCTGGTCACTGAAATTGAATGACCACTAAAGAGGAAAGGTTTGAAATAAATTTTACTCTAATTAACAAGCACAGTTATAAACTATTAATTTTCTTGCTCTTTTAATAGCCTGCATATCGAATAAAGGAATATCAGTGAAAAAAAAAAAAGATTGCAGTTACTTTTCATACATGAGCTTATAATAACCTCAAGTTCCACATACTCAAGAAAGCCCTTGTCCAGACACAGAGGTCAGATAGATGGCGCCATTGTGTCCCTGTAAGAAGCCCCAGGCAGCGGGAGCAGGTTCTGTCCTGGCTGAGTCTACAGAAAAGCTGCCCCAGAGATGGAGAGCAGAAAGGGCAGCCCCGCAGGCCCACCGGTCCAGCCTCCTGTCTGTACCAGGGTGTATTGTTTCCTTTTAAGTCTGGTAGGAAGCTATGCTCTCACACTGAACTTTTTATTGTCACTTGAATATATTTATATTTGATTTAAAATCTTAACTAATAGTTATTTCACAGCCAGTAATTAAATAGCTGAAGACTGTTGAGGAAGACCTCAGAGGACAGTTGGTCTAAAGCCACAGTGCACAGCGTTTTTGTTTATACACTATGGATGTTTTTAGGCACAAAGTTGTAATGTAAGAAACAGCTTTAATACATTTAATACATTTAAATGTATCAAAATGTAAGAAACAGCTTCTGGTTTTTCAGTGCAACAGCTTATTTTTATTATAATGTTATTATTCTTAATAATTTTATTATTATTATTTAAATATGTAGTAAAACTATCTCTGTATACACGGTCTATCTATCTCTATCTATCTACACAGAAAATGTAAGCAAAATTTCAGTGAATAAAATAAAAGTAGATGTGAACAAAATGGTCTTGTTTTTTTTCCCTGATCCAAAAGGCAAGCTCACTTCAGAGTGTTCATATCTGACGGCAGGAACTGAAGTTTCCTACCCACGAAATGTTATTGTCATAATTTTAGTGGAGCCAGCTCACTGGCCTGGAGAAAGGTTGGATTTTCTCTTTCTAGGTCTATGGAGGTCAAGCCTTAAGACTACAAGCCAGCTGTCTTATAGGGAAATTATTCCCCCGCTCCTTCCTGCCAGATTCTGCAAGGGTGGGCAGACTTACATCCAGAATTTAGCAAGCTGATCTCAGTACCACAGCAAGCAAAAATTCCCCAAACAATAGTAACTCAGACTTTTTTTTTTTTTTTAAAGCACATTAAATCATTTCTGGAGTGAGAAGCTCAATGGCAAGTGTACTAGAGTAAGTTACAAGGCCATTCTCACTGCAGCCACAGAAACACAAGGCCTACACAAGAAGGCAATATGCATCTCTGGCATTTACGTGACAGCAAGTGCCTTTCCACTCACTTATACTCAATCATGCAGCCTCTATAGGCTGTGTCAGTGTTGTCTCTCAGTGCCTAGGAGATGTGAGGAAAGAAAAAAAAGCAACTAATGGATTTACTGCCCTTAAAAAGCCAAGGTTCAGTCCTGCTGGCTTATTTCTATGTTTCTGTTGAGTGGCTATAATTATACCATGAAACTCCCCTAACTTGAACTTGGCCACTATAAAACACCCACCAACCCCAACCATTTCATCACAATTGCATCACCTCAAGACCATATCCTATGCGATCAGAAACCTAAGGAGCCCTTTCCTACCTAAAGGATAGTGGCACTGCCCAAAGCACGCCAACCTCTTAGACCTTGATGTCTTTCTAAACACAGAGCTGAAACTTCCTGCTGCTATCCGGGGTCAGTATGGCCAGAACATCTTCAGGTACACGGGCAAAGTGCTGCTGTGAGCCTCTAAAAACCAATGGCTGAAAAGCACTAATCAAGAAAGTTTACTCGAAAATCAAGAACTGGTTCCACGCAGGAATATCATCAACAACACTGAACATTAAGACAGAGTGGTGAAGAGTGCAGCCTCCGCCTAAGCCCAGAGTTCTGCATGGAGGAGGCCAGTGTGTGACCACAGCACCAACGGGTACAGACCGCTGCAGCTAGAGCCACACTCCGGAACTCGGCAGAACCAGCACAGCGTTCCACCGTCAACCACCGTGACTCCCCGCCAAGAGAACCAGCACACACAGAGGGAGAGGGAGAGGAGACAGTTAATGCGGGTTTACCTCTGAGTCTTTAAGCCTCACATAGTTAGAAGGGAAGACTCCGGACTTGTCGCCCACTGCTCCTGTCCACCAGTCACCATCTTTCTTGGTAACCAAAATCACATCCCCTTGCTGAAAGGTTAAATCTCCTTGCTCAGAACTCTCGTAAGTGTACATGGCAATAAATTCTGGAGAAATATTGAGATACGGAGAGAGCTTGATTGTTTAAAGACATCCCAGACAGCTTTGCAAAAGCAAGGTTATGATTCAGGAGTCAGAGTGAGACTCATTCAAGACATACTAGCCACAGATTAAAACACAGGGCTGTGCCATGCCTGGACTCCGTATTCCCCACTGCACATACAAATGCAATGCCATAGAGGGAGACGGCTGGGAGGACCCAGCCATAGGGACTCAAAGTGAGCCCACTGCACATCCCCCGACTGGACAGCGAGAGTCATCTATGACTTACGATCTATGAAAAGCCTCCACATTTAGCTTTAGCTAACGCTGAGTGAGCGTCTACTTTGTGCCGTGCACAGGGTAGGCTGTGTTCACATGAAGGCAAAGATCTGTATTTCAGTTAGTTTTGAAGGCTTTCAGAGACAGTTCATCCTTTACATCAGTCAAATGATACATCTTTCACTATTTAAGTGCTTGAGCGAACACTTGAAACATACAGACCCTGTATATAAAAACAGTGGGCATGCAGTTATGCATGGACATCTGTTTTTCATTCACGTTGCATAAGCAGGTATAGTGGATTATATCAAAAGTAACATCTCCCTAACCTAAGAAATAACCAATTATTTCTAACCAGCTTATTAGAAATTAATACTCATGGGATTCAGTTTCAAGGAGTGGGAGCTGGTGTTCTCTAATGACACATTCGGAGGTATGTGGTCCACCAGAACAGCTCCCTGGAACTATGTAAGTACAACTCTGCTTTGCTCTGAATTAACACTGAGGCTCAGAGCAAACTCAAGATCACCAGAAAAAAATCCTAGACACCGAAATAGAAGATTTACAGAGACAATGTTTCATCCATTTTGTTTAAGTAACAAAAATCAAGTAGTTCAGAACAGAATCTGTGTTGTTACACTGTAACATATATCACAGCAGACAGCATGGTTACATTGTAACACACATCCCAGTAGACAGGATTGTTACATTGTAACATATATCACAGGAACCAGGACTGTTACATTATAACATGCATCATAGGAGACAGGACTGTTACATTGCAACATGCATCACAAGAGACAAGATTGTTACATTGTAACATACATCACATCTGCTAATACCTTTCAGTGCAGACTGCAAGGTTGGCTAGCAGCTAGAACTTTGGTATACAGATCTCCCCTGGCCAATTTTACATTTGCTTTATTTTGCGCATGGTTCATGTATGGAGGTTGGCTCTCTCCCTCCACCATATAGGTATCGGCAATCACACTCAGGTTGTTAGGGTTGGCCGCAAGCTCTTCATCAGCTGAACTATCTTGCCAGCTCCTCCCCTGGCTAATGTAATGTGACGAGCTTCACCCTAATGAAAACTGAAGTGAGCACACAGAATAAAAACCCTAAGGTCTGTGCTGAGTGGGCATCCCTAATCACAAGGGGTTTCCTTCAACTGCTGAAGCTACCAGCACTGACTGTTGGAGAAGAGGGCTGGGCCCACAGCTGGTCAGTCAAGTGCCCTTGGGCAAACACGACTGTCTTTGGCCCTCCGTGCTGGTAACGTGAAGCTCCACAATAAAAAGTGAGAAGCCATAGCACACATATGCAGAAACCAAAGCTCTAACACGGGCATTCTCTTTCCTTGTTTTGGTCGCATGTCTTATTTGATTTCTTGGTATTCTGGACTTGGACTGGCCACGTCTGTTCCCTTTAACTGCTCATTCCCATCTGGCCATTTCTGACAGGATGTTGGCATTCTATATGGTTTCTGGATTACTCAATATATAAACCACCTTCGTTAAGTCCATTTAAAATCCAGATGTTTAGGAATCTCAGAAATGTGACCTCTAGCTGAGCGAAGTATTGCAGTTCCAATGTAAGGAGGCTGCAGGGACGGCAGGGCTTTCGTGCCCCGCCCCACCCTGCACAAGTCTGTGGGAAAGCCAGACTCACCGGGGACTTGAGAAGGCTCCCAGCAGGCTCCCTTTCAAGAGACACTTAAGAGGGGACAGGCCAGTCCCGAGCCACTACTTAAATCTATCCAAATGAATAATCTGCTTAAATCTAGTTTACCGTTTAAATTAGATGATGTTTAATGTATTATTAACAAGAGGCTCATTAATCTGTAAATAGCCTTTCTCAGAATCTCTAACGCCAACATCCTCGTACAAGAATTCTTTCCACAAGACGAGTATTCTTTCCTGGGTTTTCTAATGTCCAACTCATTTCAAAACAGACATCCATTTAAGATGGAAACGTGCCTCTCTTCTGCCACCTGACTTCAAGAGGAAGTGTGGGTCAGCAGGGGCCTCTTAAGCCCTCACGTACTGCAGTCTCTGTACATGCTTTTCCGCCTGCTGTCTGACGAGAATGCTCACTCTTCTACATGGTTCTACGAGTAAGCAAGGGAACGAGGCAAACAAAGGAGGAGCAGAGATTTGCTGGCTATCATTCTAGAAGCTTCAAAGGTTTTCTCATGCCCCATAATAATTTCTTCCTCAAAGGGTGGTTATTAGACCCATTTCACAGATGAGAAAGTTGAGGCATGACTGAGATCATGTAATTACTACAAGAGAGCAAAATATAAGTTCTTCCCTGCTAGTGAGACACTAGGTTTTTACTGTTGTTGTTTTGTTGAAGAGGTAATATTTGCTTTTAATTAGGCTGAAGACATGTTATATCTAAAGAGATTTTTTATTTGTTCTAATAGTGCTAAAATAATTAGCAAGGGGCTGCAGAGATGGCTCAGAGGTTAAGAGCATTGGCTGTCCTTCCAGAGGTCCTGAGTTCAATTCCCAGCAACCACATGGTGGCTCACTACCATCTAGAGTGAGATCTGGTGCCCTCTTCTGGTGTGCAGACACACATGCAGACAGAACATTGTATACATAATAAATAAATCTTAAAAAAATAATTAAGAAAATGTGAATGTGTAAAGAAAATGTGAATGTGTAAAGATGACTATCCTAATAGAGTTCATATGTTAAAATACATATATTCATGTAAACATAAATAATGACAGTTATGTGGAAAAGGCTGGACTTGAACTCTGTTCCTGGGAGTCTGAACCCCTAACCCTTCATTTCGCTGCCTCCATTGAAGGAATTGTTCCAAGAGCAAAGTCTCTAAGGGACACAGCACTTTCCTGCAGCATACCAAGCACGCTCTTTACACAATGTACTCTGGGCCCTGTGGGGGCCGCTACGCGCCTCCACTGTCGCCCGTGACCACAGCATCTGCTGCACTGCCGCACAGGTGGCTACCCCAGGTGGCACTGGCAGCTGGTCCCACGTGATAGCTGCAGTGAGCGTGGAGACCAGTGAGGCCTCGGTTGTGGAGGTTTGGCTCGTTTTAAAAACTTTTAAATAATACCTTCCATAGCCTGGCATCTGATATCTGGGATTTTGCCGTATAACTAATATCAAAGGGAAAAGGAAATTCATTATTGGTGTAACGAACTGTTGCATGCATAAATAGTCCGGCTTGGTTATTCACGTAGGGCAGAGGGCGATCTCCTGCCTCAGCTGCCGTGCACCACTCCTGGTGTTCCGGGGCTTCCCCGAATTATGCGGTCAGTTTGAAGGCAACACAGCTATCCATGTGAATCAGAGGCTGCCACAGGGGGAAGCATGGCCATGACTGACATGCGCTCAGCCCTTGATCTGTAGGGAATGCAAAGGACTTCTCTCCTGGCCGAAGAGAATCAGAGAATCCAGTTTTGGATGATCAATGCCGCTCACACTATTTTGAAAGGACTTCATAAAGCAGTGTTTAAAAAGAGCTCAACATTTTTTACCACAGCGTTCAGGAGGCTGGACAAAAACTAATGGCCTATTTCAAAGTGAATCTGGTCGTTATGAACATTTACAGTCTGCACTGAATAATGTCCCCTGCCCTGTAAAGAGCTTAACACACTCAGGTCCTCACCTTCTCCAGGGATGGCTGCTTTGGCTGCTGGGGAAGCCACTCGCTTTAGGCTGGCAGGACTTTCAGTGGGGCCAGAGTCGATGCTGTAAGGAAGGGAAGAAGAAAAGAGCATTTTAATTCTCCTCTGAAAATACCAAACACTGCTTTCTCTTTGACAGCTCTGAACAACCCACAGCTGTAGCAGTAACTGCTGCTGGGTTAGAACACAGAGAGGGCACAGAGGCACAGCCACCAAGTCCACCCTGAGGTCTGTTCCACTTGCCACGCTAGCCACGCAAGCTCATGCCAGCCGACCCAGGGTTGACCAGAAGGTGCCATGGGGGGTAGGAACATGGGGCTGGAACATCTTTATATGCTGGAATAATCAATAATGACCTCATGAGTTCTG
Source organism: Psammomys obesus (assembly GCF_907164565.1). Lineage (NCBI taxonomy): Eukaryota > Metazoa > Chordata > Mammalia > Rodentia > Muridae > Psammomys > Psammomys obesus. Next base: position 9,526,381 of record NW_026592666.1, on the reverse strand, counting down.
TGCTACATGCAGGCACTTACGAAGAAAGCCATTTGTTCATTCTTCAAATTACTTTCCCAAATGCCTTGATCTTAAGTATTTGCATGTATTTGGAAATGTGCTGGGAACTAAGCATAAAGAGTCATAATTCTCAAACTATCCAGGATTCTTATACACGTCAATGCAGAACATGACGTACAGGCTTCCCAGCTGAGGGGAACGGTGACTCATGAGAACAGGCTCACTTTCTGTACTTCAGAGACACATTCTAGCTTTTCAGAGGACAATCAGCCTGCAGTGCCCATCCATGAATCGTAACTAGCACAAACAATCATTTCTAATACTGTTTTCATCAAATAGAAGCAGATAAATAAAAATACCTTGTGGATTTCCTTACGGGCCCTGAAATGAGTTTCACGTAAGACTTGGGGAACCAACCCTTCTGACCTTGAACTTCTCCAAACCACCACATGTCTTGCTGCTCCAAAACGGTGATGACGTCGTTTTTGTTAAAATTTAGGTGGTTGTCTTTTTTGGCTCTCCAAGGATACAGGGCTTGCGCTTGCAGCCCTTCCACTTTTTCACCCTTGTGTGGGATGACATAAAGGACCCGTGATTACACCGCCGCTTGTTGCCAACCCGGACAGGCGAGCACAGAGGGCGCACCCAGCCACAGAGGACACCGTCTGAGCCAGCACCAGTGCTAGACACCCCGCGGCTCCTCAGCAACTGCTCATTTCAAACATGGAGACAAACACCTGCCAGCCATTCCCAGAACCCCCACCAGGCTGTACGTCTTCCGCTGCACCAGCTGGGTGTCTCTTGTATTTCAGTGTAGTAGGGCAGACATGTCAGGAGTTGACTGCTATTTCAGTTTGGGTGAACACACGCAAACAGGCTGCATACTGGACTATGCTTGTTTTATTTCCCATAATTCCAGACACAGTGAGATGATAAGGGTGAAAGAAACAGCATTCCTGTTCTCTCCACATAGGTAAAGGACTTAGTGTGCAAGGAAGAGATAGAAACAGCTAAGGATGTCATCTGGTGAAGTGAAACGCCCTACACAGAAGTTCTGCTTCCCTGTAGGCTCAGCGAGTAAAGGACTAATCCTGCCTTGGGGCACCAGGGACAGTTTCTCGGCGGAAGAGGCATTGGAGCCAGGTCTAGAAGGGCAAGAAGGATTCTGGGAGTTAGGGCCGCAGAAGGGCACTCCAGGCCAAAGGCCAGCACAGGCAAAGGCCTTGAGCTGGTGCGCCGACTGCAGGGCAAGTGGTCCAGAAGGAGGAGCAGGATCGGGGGCTGTGGGCAGCCTCGGTTCATGGAGGGGTAGAACAGAAGACAGGGCTGCAAAGGCAGGTGAGGCACTTATTATCTATTTTAAAATAAAATACATATTCAAAATAGATACTTATGATCTATTTTAAAATAAAATAAAATACCCAGTCTGAATATTCTCCTCACTGCCCTACCTGACCTAGGACGGGAGATGGGGAGGAGCCAGTGGCTGTGGCGGGAGTAAAGGCACTTATTATCTATTCTAAAATAAAACAGATACTCAAAATAGATACACTATATCTATTTTAAAACAAAAGGCTCAGTCTGAATATTCTCCTCACTGCCCTACCTGGCCCAGGACGGGAGATGGGGAGGAGCCAGTGGCTGTGGCAGGAGTGAAGGCCGATCTCTGCCTTAACTGGCCAGCACTGGGCACAGTAAGAGAAGGCTGCGCTGCCCACGCATCCCAGTTATCAGTTTCTGGTTTCTCATTTGTGCTGCTGGGCCACCTAGAAGGGAAAGCACAGGCGATAAGCACTTCCTAGTGCCCAGCCCTACACCCACACCTACACCCTGGTAACAGAAATCCATGCTATTCATGTGGCTTTTCCACCTAGGTACGGAGAGGAAAGAATGCTGGGCGTAGGCTTGACTCGGCCACACACACCAGCAACGCTCCTCAGGCCAACGAGAGTACTGTTTTCCTCTCAGCGGTCCTCTCTAGAACAGCACCCTGACACACTGTTAGCTGTGAGTCCTACCGCAGCAGTAGCTCAGAAAGGAGGGAATGAGTCTGCACGTGGAGACAACCGCAGCCTGGCACCCAGGCCCCAGTCCTGTGTGTCTCACAACAACCTCCTTCCAGATGCCCTGGGACCATGGTGCCCCCAAGCGGCACACCTAGCGCACCAGCTGCCTGCCCTCTCAGGACAGCACAACATTGTGATTTTATGCTCTTACATAAGCTCATCTGTTTGGGTGCAGGGCTGAATGCCACGTTCCGTTATGTCTTTATAGACCTATGAGCAGATGTAAAGGTCAGAACAAGTCCTCCTGAGACTCTGCATCTTGTTTTTTGGGGTTTGGAAAGATGCTTTCTTCTACAGCAGAAGACTGGCATGCCACAGAGTTCTTGAGGGAGGGCTAGTGATCTGGTTCACAGAAGAAACAGACCAACCCCAAACATGGGGGTTAGGACTGGAGCTGCCTTCATGGTAGGCGTGGTAGTACACACCTGAAATCCTAGCACGTGGAAGGGCCTTAGGAGAAGCTCAAGAGTATGTGATGAGTTTGAGACAACCAACCATGGTACCAATTCTATATTTTAACCAGAGCTCCATTTTGATAGTCCAGAGCTTTTCAAGCAAAACCAAAACAGGCAGGGAGTCTGATTAGAGCTCAATGGATGGCTCCCTCCACAGCGGTGACTGCTGCACTCTGACCCTTTACCTGAACACGCATGGAGCTCCTCGTGATTTCTCATGCCCTTTCCTCCACTTCTTCCTGTCTGTGGTCATTACTCTCCTTCTCTCCATTTGTTCCACCTAATCTTTCTCTAAAAATATGGCTCGACTGCTTGCCTTCAATGTGCTATTCATTCAGCTCAAAAAAAAAAAATTAACACCTTTTCTTATTCATAACTTACTGTACACTAGTGTGAAATCTATCTGGACAACCGCACATGTAAGTCACAGACCTACAAACAGAAGTCTAGGCAGTGGCTTTGTCTATCACCTGAAACCTCTGCTTACATGCTGTTTGCCGAACGCCATTTCCTGATGACCAGGGCAAAGAACCCACAGCGGGCAAGGGCATGCACCTTTCTCTACACTGTGCATTCACTCAGCAGAAAGTGTCTGTAGAAACAGCTTTTCTTCTTATTCCAAACCACATGACTGATTGCAATTTTTGTTCCTGGCTAACACAACAGTGTCATTTCCCAGCCTGCAGGAAATAACTGAACTTTTTTGCTGATTGACATAAATGTCAGCACAGATTATTAGGAAGTTGTAGTTCTCCATTTCTTCTCCCCAAATGAAAGATATATGTAAATGATGGAAGAAAACATAGCTGGCTTTGGTTTGCACCCTGGTAAATCACTTTTTGGCAACGGTATTATTAAACCTAGTTCAGAGGTCAAGAACCCCAAGTTGTCAGTAGGCCAGCCAGAGGAAAGGGTCATGAACACACACCATGTCCCTTTCAAAGAGAAACATGTCAAGACACTACAAACTGGAAGGAGAAAGATGAGTAAGTTTAGATTTCAAAACTGTCAAAGACAGCATATTAACACATACGTGGCACTGAAGTCTGCCCAGTTGTTGGGGGTTGTAGAGGGCTCAGAAGAGGTCACTGGCAAAGGAGCAGGGGCCTCACGCAGAGCCAGTTTGGGGGCAGGGGCAGTTGTCAGATCGGTCACTGGTTTGGCTGCAGTGGGAACCTCATTTTCTGGAATCTTCTCTGCATAGTTTGCAGGGAACCATCCTGTTTTTCCTTTTAATTCTCCTCCAAGCCATCCTGGTTCTCCAGTTTGGCTTTCATCCACCTATGGGAAATCACAATGTTTCATTTAAACATAAAGCAATCAACCCTCGAACATATCGATCATTCCAGCACAACAGAGCCACAAGCCCCCCCGAGTGACACAGGACAGATGTTTCTTTATCTCAGTCCTTAGGAAAGCGGCAAGCCCTGTAACCCATGTTCTTGTTCTGGCTTTTCTTCCCTGAGTCCCTAAGGAGGGCGGAGGTAAAGAGCCTGAGGCCCTCAGACAGCTAATTCAAAGTGTCAGATGTCTGAATTTTGAGTCCATCTGACAGGCTTCATTACTCAGGAAGTCATGTAATTACTAAAAAAAAAATTGACTTGGGTTTAGTATTTCAAACAAAGAGTGCAACCAACATTAAGTTAGTATTCTAAAAACCTCCACTAACTGAGCATTTATTCAGCATGGACAAGGGCAACAGCCATAGCTAATTTTGCTGGGAAGGAAAGCTGACCCATGTGTTTAGTTATTTAAGAACGCCACAGATACTGGATGAGGAAATGAAGAAGTGCATATTCACATCAGTTTTAGTGAGACTATGATTTCTTTTGCACAAACTAAATTTTAAAATCCACAAAATTCCACAAAGAATAGAGTCTTCTGTTTAAAAATTTCAGAGGAGTCATCTTCTATGCCAAGTGCTTTTAATGCTTGTGTCTAATCTTAATTCTGTTCCCAAAGAAGCATTCAAAATGGCTCAAGTCATCCTACAAATCTCTATAGTCACACCTCACTAGCCTCTGAGCAATGGGAGATGGTAGAAGGCAGGCTCCAGGGCCAGAGTCACGCCTGTTCCACTCCTGCGCACACGAAAGGCCTGCAGCTAAGACCGTCGGACACTTCACGGACATCTCAGAACCACAAGAAGACAGGACATCTACACAGAGAGCCTGAACCAAACCTGGGTTCGCCTGGCCCTTAACCACTGAGCCATCTCTCCAAAAACTAACATTTAGGGCTAAGAATTCTCCGCTTTAGAAAAAGGAGGACTCTCCTGAGGGGGCTGGTTTACTGTTGCTCACACTCACACCAACACAAGTACTTTCTATTCACTTTCCTCCACTGCTTGGTTCTTCCCTTTCCAGGGCAGCCCCAGCTGTTTCTCTACAAAAGGGCTTGTAACGACCGTGCTCTTTTATTTGGACTTACTATGACGCTGACCTCAAATGATGGGCTGCTCTGCGTTCCTGGTTTGTGTTTACCAAGGGCATCACCGCACACTGCACCTGCTGGGCACTGGAAACACAGCTGCTTCTAAGCACACCAGCACCCTTTGTAGGTTCGATAGCTAAGGTCTCCCACCTCCAACTTAGGAAATATCAGGTGGGAGCAAGTTAGGAGTTTATGTCAAACATAAAGGACTGTTGAATATAATGCTGAACAGCCCTGCATTTAGACCACCTCAAATTTAAATACAGGTTCTGTAGCTATTCACTGTACAAACTGGACAAGTTGAACTTCTGGATGACTCGTCTTCTTTGTCTATAATATGCCCATGTTAGTCTGGATACATCTTTGTTGTTGTTTTGATTTTAAGACCAGGTTTCTCTGTGTAGCCCTCGCTGTCCTGGAACTTACTCTGCAGACCAGGGCAACCTGGAACTCAGATTATCTGCCTGCTTCTGCCTCCCAAATGTTGGGATTAAAGGTGTGCACCACCACTCCTGGCTTCTGCTAAATCTTTGTAACTCTAGCACATAAGAAAGTTTAACAATGCAATTTTTGAAATCCAACTCTGACTTGTATAGGCTGTTCTCTTATCTGGCCTTTGGTCCTGGTACATAGTTCAATCTAGTTCATTCTAAACAAGTTTCGGTTCTCTGCTCTGGAAGCCTATCTGGAATCTGGCACCTCTGGTTGATCTTCTTGCCAGGGTCACTTCCTTTAGGAACCCATTTAGTAGCCTATTGTTACCTATCTGGATCTTTCACCACCACAATGCCAACTGCTTTATCTCACCATGACCTAGAACCCACTGTCACACCTCTGTCTAGTTAATGGCACTCTGGGTGGACACAAGGAATTAGATCAGAAATCCAGAGGCACTGTCCCACCCTGCCCAATTAAGAATCCACACCAGTCTTCCAGCAAGCAAGGGCAAAAATCCCGCTTCAACTCTGAGAATCCTCAGGATCGAGAGAGGGACCCTGAGCTCAGATTCAGCTTCACCAACAAGAGCTCCCATCTCCAAGGTCATGATGAGATCATCATGGGCTTCACCTTCAATCGAGGAAACTTTCTGCTCTCAACAATGGCCCAGACACAGTCCCAGTATGAACTTACTCTCATAGGATCCACCCACTTAAACAACTATCATTAAGGTCCAGAGCAGGCAGCAAGAATTCAGTCTTAACAAATTAACCACTTAAAAAACAAAGGGTCAACACGAAAATGAAAGACATGTCTTCTTGGGTTTAAAAACTTTGCCCCAAATGCCAATCCAATCTTGAAAAAATGTAAGACTATGACAGACCAAGAGGTTAAGCACATAGATTTTGTACATGGCAAGCTGAGACATGGACTTTTACACAAAGTATACTCACCTGCTGGGGGGTCTTAAGGGGGATTCTCATTCTTTTCTAATGAACAATTTAGTCTTGATATAATTTATCTAGCTAGTTCTATCCAGTTAACCCCTGTTTCGCTAGTCTACAGGACAGTTAGCTGCACGCTGCACGTGGCGCCTGCTGGCCATCACAGTCGGCTGCATACAGTGGTCAGGTCAGATTTAAATCAGTTTGGTTAAAGCTAGAACTCAATGGCTACATGCATAGGGGCCGCCATTCCTTTAGACAGCTTTGGCTTCCCTTAAATTTCCAACTTGGTTTCAGGGGAGGTTGTAGCATGGGAGTTTTGGTTTCTTTAAAAACTCAGTTATGTTATGCAAACATGTTTTTGTTTAATGCCAGTGGGATATGGGGCTGCTTCAAACTGTCCACAGCAGCAGACCATTGCCTCCCGTGGGCTCTGAGCGGGGCGTGCTGGGTAGGGGGCATGTGAAAGCTAGAGGACAGCTTTGTGGAGTTGATGCTATCCTTCCACTTTTCTGTGGTTACAGAGATCAAACAGGTCAGGGTCAGGCTTGCGTGGCAAGCTCGTTTACACACTGAGCCACTTGCCAGCACAGTTACTCTTTGGAAACTCCCTGAGCAACCCTGATATACCTGATGCTACTCCCGCCTTGGCCCCTACATTCAGATGTTCAGCTGGTGTTTTCCTCACATTAATCTTAACAGACATGGCAGTGAGTGACGTTCCTCTCCTTGCTTATCCCATTGCTTGGGCAATGCATAACAGACATCACACTTCCTCCCCCGGGGATGGCGACCTCCGTACTAGGAAGAGAGGCCATTTAGTCTTTTACTGCTACTGCGATGAGCCTCACGCATGGGGGAAATGCGCAACTAAGCAGCCTCTGGAGAGCCCACCCTTGTCCAGATTCCTTCCCTCTTTAAATTGCTAGGTTACTAGACAGTCACAAAAAATGTCATCACAGACTGAGGTCATCATTTCTCATGCTTTTTCCAAAAAGGATCTAAATATCCGAGTGGCAGACAACGTCTTCTATTTCTTTGTATAATCACATTCAGATGACAACACACAAGATGGCACATTAAACTGCTAACAATGAAAACACAGTTTGGGAGCAAACTAAGTATCTGTAAGGACCCCCAACTCCCAGCAGGACTTCTCATATTCCAGGGGTGCTCTCATGACTGAAGTGTAAGCCTGCTGGCTTCAAAGAAATTCTGAGGGATCTGAGAAGCAGATGGACACAGCACTGATGAAAGTGAACTGAGCCTGGACTATGCGAGGACAAGAGTCAACAATTAACTTCTCAGTCTCTGCTGCTTCATGCTCATGTTTCTCAGGAGGTGGAAGCAGGACAATCAAGAGTTTAAGACTAGTCTTGGCTACATAGTGAGCTTGAGGGCGGCCTGAGATATGAGACACTTACATACTTCCTGTGTCAAGTAAGTATGTAAGTAAGTAAGTAGGGCTCTTTGTAAGCCAGGGAATCATTCTAATCTCTTTTAAAAGAAAAAGTTTCAAGTGTTTCAAGTTGGATTCAAGTGGATTCAAGTTGAATCCACCTGGAACTCCTGGCATTAGGTGGAAACTTGACAAGTACAGAGCTGATCTCCAGAGTCCAACAAGGAGAAACTAGCACACAAACCCTTACAATGTACACTTCTCTTTTAAGCACAACCCTGTGGTATGAACCCCAACATGCTTCCACTGCCACAACATCCAAAGACCTGCTCACTTACACAGAATTAAGGTGATTTAAAGAACAAGACATAGAGTGGGAGGCAGACTTCCTGACAGGGGTCACTTACCCATTCCCCTTTAACCTCCACCAGGAAAGCAAAGGTTTAAAAGCAAGGCAAAAGATGTTTAATGAAATGTTGACCTTACAGCACATCTACCTGCTACTCACTGAATCAAACCAGGGGTAAGTTAGCCAACCCAGGAAAGGAGCTAGTGTCACTGTAGGGACAGTGCAGCTGCGGGGACAGTAGGTTCCCCTTACTTTCTCATTAAAGCACAAATCACCCTCACCCTAGTATAAAAACAGTTGTCTCAGTTCTTAACTTTCAATTACTTCTAAGTTAATCAAGAAATTTGTGTCATTTAGAAAATAATTTAGAGCAACCATAATGCTTTATTCTTGTCTTAAAACTAGTTCTTATAACGTTACAGCTCTAAGACTGTATTGAGTTGTTCATACACACAAAGTAAAAACTACTACAACAAAGCAAAACTGGCCATTTTTTTTTAATTTTATAAATAGCAATTTAGATTCTCTGTGTTTAATTCATTACTTAAAAAACAAAACCAAACAGCCCCAAACACTTTGGCTCAAAGGTCTACACATTATCATGTGCAGCTGTAAATGAAGGAATTCTGCATTTGTAACTATTTCTTAAAGACTCTTCCTACTATGTTAAGTAGTCTACCTTAGACACTATCAGTCAATAATAGAATTAAAAATATGCTAAGGGTGTAATATGAACATAATACATTCAGGAATTGTATTTAAAGTGCTATTAAGACAACACTTTTGAAACAGAACTTTCATTCTGATAAGCAGGAAAGAAGGTTGAGTTTCTGCTTCAAAGACCTCAAGCCTGTATCCTTGGATTTCACGCTTGTTGGAGATTTCCTAATTGTGCAACAAAGCAAAAAAAGAGGGCAGATGCCACTATGTCACACACACCCACGGCCATCTTTCTTACCATGACTATATCTCCTGGCTGGATGGTGATCTCATCGTGACTTCTGGATTCGAAGGGGTACAGCGCTCGGTAATATACCACTTTTACATTCTCCTGTGCAGAAATTGTAATCGGACCTTTCTCTGTTTGGGAAAAGGAGCAACACATTACAGGAAGCACTGACGGATGCCAGGGCCAACAGCTGTTAGCACTACAATCTACCTTATATTCAAAATATTTCCACCCGTTCAAGGAATTTCTGAAACCCACACTGAATGCCAAAGGAGAATGGAATCTGACAGGGCGCCTAGGACCACTGAGAGTTCATTAGGAGACTCTCCACAAACAAGTTGCCAGAACTGAGTGCTGTGGGCAAGGCTGCCAGAGAGCCTTTCTCTGCCTCTTGGTGTGTGCTCCAACAATGCACATCTGTAAATCATCAGCAGGCCCTGCTCCCCACCCAGGGCGTTGCTCGAAGATGACAGCAGATCGGCCAGAGATCATTCTTGCAGGGGAAGAGGAAGAGAAATGCAACTTTCCACATAAACAGGCAAATGTTGGTCTTCGGGGCATACTTAAGATTACATGAACCTAAGTGCTGACCTCACATAATCTCCTAATGACCCCGGGGAACAGAGTCTTCTACATTTCTGGGGAATGAATGAGCCCACAGGTGAATCAAAATGAAAATAATTTAGACTTTAACTCAAATGAAAAATTTTAAAATACATTCAGGTTCTAATTACCGCCCTCTGAACTTTTCTATGCACAAGCCACAAGTAACCTGATATGATCTTATCTGAAGAGCAGGGAGGTGTTACTTGATCTTGTTTAGCCTTGACCTATGTGAGATACAAAGGTACTGACCCATGGAGAAAAACTGACGCTTAGGTCACACTGAGAGGAGGCACAGGAACGGACAACCCCTGAGGTGAATGGTGAGCTCCTCTCCAGACCACAGGAAAACCATCAGAGCCCTGGACCCTCCTAAACGCCCAAGTTCATGTTCTTCTCCTGGCACCACAGCACTGCAGGAAGGGATGGCTCCTGACCCAACACTACACCTGGCTTCCCTCGCTTCCAGGGCGCCATGTGCTCAGGCAGCAGGTAAACCTTTACAAGATGGTGTCACGGTGCTTGCTGCTTTCTGTATATCACAGTGGTTAAGGAACTTGAAAATAAATTTCGCTTGCACCTGACAATTACCTAAGGCACAGCTTTTATTAGTTAACTTTGCCCAAATGAGTTGGCCTTTTATTTATTTATTTATTTAATATTTTAAAGAGGCAAGTTGTATTAAAAGAGCAAAAAAACCAAACTTACACTTTTCAAGAGGCACAAAATCTAGTGTAGACAAGACAAAACCACAGCTTAGCAATTTCAGAGGAACATAAAAAACTAGAGAAATAATAAGTGATTTTTGAAAAATAACATTACAACATTTGTAACACACATTCAAGTAGGGTTTGATAATGGAGCTCATGCCGCTTGGGTCAGGTCTGCAGAGGGTTCCTGGATATCAGAGGGGCTGCCTAAACACCTGGGGAGTAAAGAGCTATAGTATCTATCCAGAAACAGACATCTCAGCTCTATGAATGTGAGCAATCTGGGCATGGTGACGCACTTCTTTAACCACAGCACGGAGGCAGAGGCAGGCAGATCTCTGAGTCTGAGGCCAGCCTGGTCTGCAGACTGAGAACCTGTCTCAAAACCAGTACTCAAGACAGAGCGGGATTAAGCTCAGGCATTGCTCGGGGGGTCTGGGGGAGGAGACAGTGACAGAACCTGGTGCATCACATGAGAGCTCTACGGCAGAACAGGCTCAGCCCCTCCTGATACCTGTGCTAGACCAGGGTGCCTGGACAGCTGGCTTAGCTGCCTCTTGGTGTGGATGGAAAAGCCGACTCGGCTTGTCTTGCACTTCTGGTTTGGCTCTCTCTTCGCCCTCCTTCGTTCTGACGCTGTCTTCCCTTTTCAGTTTGCCCTCCTCGTGTGGTTTCCGGGGCCGCAGTTGCTCTTCCTGCTGCACGTGCTCCAGCCACTGCCTGTCCCTTCCCTGAACACAGCTGCCAACAAAGATGCTTGATTACAGCAAGAAAGTAGCTCACTCAGCAGTCTGCCCCTCCCCCACAACCCCTTTCACCAAAAGCTCCCTCAGAGAGGTTGGACATCAGGGAACGTTGCTCTTCACAGACAATGGACTCCACAAAACAGTTCTTGGGGAAAAAATGAAATCACATGATTTTAAAAAACACACGGACATCGGAAGCAGGAGAAGACAGGGAACAGGACAGGAGCCTACCACAGAGGGCCTCTGAAAGACTCTACTGATCAAGGTATGGAAGCAGAGGCTGAGACTCACAGCCAAACTTTGGGCAGAGTGTAAGAAATCTTACGAAAGAATGAGGAGACAGAAAAACCTGGAGGGGACAGGAGCTCCAAAAGGAGACCAACAGAGCCATAAAAACTGAGCCCTGGGGACCCTGAAGAGACTGACACCCCAAACAAGGACAATGCATGGAGAGGACCTAAACCCCGGCTCAGATATAGTCCATAGACTCAGTCTCCAAGTGGGGTCCCTAGTAAAAGGAGCAGGGACTTTCTCTAGCATGAACTCAGTGGCAGGTTCTCTGCTCACCTTCCCCTGGTGGGGGCGGTGTGCAGTCTTACCAGGCCGCAGAGGAAGACAATGCAGGCAGTCCTGATGAGACCTGATAGGCTAGGGTCTAATAGAAGGGGAGGAGGACCTCCCCTATCAGTGGACTAGGGGAGGGGCATAGGAGAAGAGGGAGGGTGGGTGGGATTGGGATGAGATGGGGGAGAGGGCCACAGCCAGGACACAAATTGAATAAATTGTAATAAATGATAATACAGAAAGAAAATTGTGATGTATTTCATAAAATAGCTGTAAGACTAATAAACAGTACACCTCAATTGACATTAACTGATACAATTGATTGACACTGATATTAAACTACAAAAAAAAAAAAAAAAAAAAAAAACCCAAATAAGCCACAGAACACAGATGAACATAAACTTTATACAAATGGAGAATATCCAAAATGCTGTGAATGGACCCTGCTTAAGTGAGTACATAACCATGAGATTCTTGCAGTTCCTCCCTAGGCAGGAGGCACCACACTATAGAGATGTTGCTCCCAAACCTAAAAGTGAACCAGATTAACTGACCTCTGGGGCTGGCGAGGAAGCTGCAAGCACTTACAGCTCTTGCTGGGCTCATCCAGTTCCCAGTAGCACATGACAGCTCAACAGCCACCTGTGACTCCAGAGCTACAGGATCCAACACCCTCTCATGGCGTCAAAGCACCAGGAGTGCATGGCACAGGCCTAAAATATCTCTTCAAATGCATAAAAAGTCTAGGTGTGGTGGCGCACACCTTTGATCCCAGCACTCTGGAGGCAAAGACAGGAGGGTCTCTTTGAGTTCAAGGCCCGCCTGGTCTACATCTCGAGTTTCAAGATAGCCAGGGCTACATAGCAAAACCCTGTCTCAATAACCCCTACTTAAAAAATTTTTATTAGAATTTATTATTACATTTATTTATTAAAATTTATTAGTACATTTATTGGAAGGTAAAAAATAAGATATTTCTGAAGTTAAGTTTTGGGTACTATTTAGCTTTATAGTTAGAATATATATTACATATTTTATTTGCAGAATGGTATTTTCTATATTACATTTTCAGTTTATTTATTCTCTGTAGGAGCATAGTTTCAAGTTGCAGTATTAGTAATGAAAGCATTTCATAAGCTATGACAATTGGGGGCCAGAGAGATGGCTCACTGGTAAAGGCACGTGCATCTAAGTCTGCCCACTTAGGTTTGAGCGGAAGAACCTACAAGATAGAAGAAGAGAACCTGCTCTTGCAAGATGCTCTCTCACCACCACAAACCCAGTGACACAAGCGTGCATGAATGCGTGGGTACACGTGCATGCATGAGCGCACGCATACCCCCGTAACAGTTAAAGCAAAACAAACAAAAAGTCTGTTTGAGTTAATCAACACATACAATGAGTACTAATGTAAAGAAAAAAAAACATGATAAATGAGAAAGAGCCCAGTCCAATGAACTGTTATGAGATCGCTGGCATTAAGAATAAAAACATACAAACACAAAGCAAGCTCAAAGAATCCTATGTGCCCTGATCTGTGCAGGCTTGCTGAACTCAGTACCTACCAAGCATGGCTCCCCCAACGTGCCTAGCATCCAACTCTTTCCAATGTCATTTCAATAACCCATCTTTAGAGTGTGTAGCACCCCCTGGGTCATTCTTATTTCCTGAACTCTAAAATTAACACATACCCTTGACCAGAAGCAGAGACACAATAGGTAGCAAACAAATTTCTACAATGACTACAGAATGTTACATGGGAAAACAAGACAGCAGGCACAGATGTCCGAACAGAAACATAAAAAAGAGTCTGTGTTCTAAGCAAAGACGGCAGATCTTAGCCTTTTGTACTCAAGTTCAATTTGCAGTTGCAATAAAGAAGAAAAAAGCCGAAGAGGCGCAGTCCTGGTCCTGCTGGAGAAGCTGGTGGGGAGTAGACTTAGCGCTTCGCTTTCAAACCAAGCACACTGACTATCACTGCTATTAAAAGGCTGTGAACTGGAAACCTATTTTGGTCATTGGCATGCAAATGAACTAACCAAGTGTCCCAATTTCCTAGTCTACTTCCATTATCTACATAGGAGAGCACTGGGAACTAACCAAAAACTTCAGGGGGCACTTACATATGCAGAGATTTATACGTGCTCATGTCCGTTTGCCCACACAGACATTAAGGAACTCATGATCCAGTAATCATTTGGAGACAGGAAGAACAAAAGAACACATACCAGTGTTTCCTAAGTGGTTCCATAAACCCTGCAAAGACTCACCTTTGAGCGTCTTCCTTTTGCTTTTCTAACTCTAGGCTTTTCCGCTCCTGCTCTTTTTGTTTCAGCCGCTCTGCCTCCATGGACCTCTGCTTCTGGAGCTGTTGCTTACTATGTATTTCTCTTAGTTCCTAAAAGGAATCGGGATAGTTTGTGGATGTCATGAGCTGTTCATCAGCAAGTAACATCTCCCAGTGGTGAAGCCCTGGCCATTTGACAGGTGACCTTCAGGGTGACAAATGTTCACTTATTATATTCCAGCAGGCCACAATACATTGTCATTTCCCATGACATTTCCTTATCTGTGGGGCTGGGAATTGAATTTGGGATCTCGCACATAGCAGGCAGGTAGGTGTTCTACCGCTGAACTCCCCCAGCCCTCACCCACTCCCATCTCCAGGGTCTGTCTAAAAAGGACCTCGCTTGTGAGGGTGGTGGGGAGCCACACTGGGAAGACACAACAGTACTAGAGGGCAGCTGGTTTATGATACAGTGATTAGGGATCGAACTGTAGTCACTATAATTGATCCACACCAAATCCCCTAGCTTTTAAAACACACAGCACTTCACACAAAAGCCACCATGGATTTAACAGTCTCCACTCCTGAGCTTCACCCCCCAACCCCAACACACACTTTCACACTTTGGGGTTTATTTTTTTCAAACCACAACTGGAGGGCCTCTATTCTTCTAACATCCATGTATGAAGCGGCCAACTGCCCCAAATCAAAGCAGCAGCCAGTTTCAAAGAGAAAAGTTAACAATTTGATAGTGATCTCTCCAGATCGGATTTCCTCATTTCATGGCACGCAAGAAATGGCAGCAATTTCCCACTAACGGACTGAAAACCAAATGGATTCTGTGATAGATTACTTAAAATCAGGAGCATAAGTACACAGAGATGTGAAAACCCACATCAGGCTGGGGGTGTGGTGTGGCGGCTCCACCTCGGCCCAGCCCTGGGCTTCCACAAGGTAACAGTGGGATAAAAGGTTTAACTAGAAGTAGGGTGGGAGAGTGGCAGGGACTAGAGGGAGGACAGGAGGGAGGGAGTTTCAGTGGGGAGGAATGAGAGAGCTTGGCTGTGGCCAGCATGGGCCATCCCTAAGGGCAGCAGCCCTGAGGCTCAGCTAGGGAGGGAACAGAGCCATTCAATGACCCCTGGGAAGTAATGATGAAGCCCCATGCTGACTGAGGTTGTTATGGACAAGAGGACCTCAACTCTGGGTGGGGGAAAAGAATTCCATTTTCACTCCCTTCCTAACTGGAATAGGGATGTGTCAACCTAACAGGTTGATGTCAGAAACTCAGCACACTGGCTTTGGCACTTGTAATGAAAAGAAGAATCCTAAGAACCAGAACAGATAATCTGGTTACTGATTTCTAGCTGGTATTTTTAAGATAAGCAGAAGAGATCAATTCACCCACCCTTGACTAAAGCTAAGTGTCACCACACAATAGGAACAACTGTGGGAGTGACACTAAATCAAACCCTAATGTCCCGAGGAAGGGGCCAGGATGCAAAGTCAAGACACACAGTGAGAGGCTGTCTAATCCGTCACTGACCCAATGCAGAGACCTTATCCAAGGACATAGAAGTCATGAAAAGATTTACATTTTACTCTATTTTAAACTTCATCAACAGCAAAATTTCCCCATCTTCTTGCCGTGCTAAGAGAAAGGGGAAAAAAAATATCTGATGTTCAGGAAACTGACTGTAGCGTCTTCTTTACCTATTTGCAATGTATGTTCATATGGGCAGGTAGAGAGTGGGTATGACTGCACGGAATGGGCATGTGGAGGCCAGCGTCTGACCTCGCATGCTATTCCTATAGAGCTGTCCTTGGGTTTTACATCCTTTGACTTTCTGTGTTCTGAGTGTTTCGTCTGCACATACGTCCGTACACCATGTGCACACCTGGTACCTGTGGAGGCCAGGAGAGAGCAGTGAGTCCCCTGGAACTAGGAGCACAGAGTATTATGAGGCGCCATGGGAGTGCCTGCAAAGGAACCCAATGGTTCTTGGGAAGGACCATCTCTTCAGCCCCATCTATCTTGTCCCTGAAAGCTGGGACTTGCTAGTTAGGTGAGCTCCTGGAGTGTGCTTCATTGCAATCACAAGCTAGCATCTCACCTAGTGATGTTCGTGGGTACTGGGGATCAAACTCAGGTCCTCTGGCTTGTGTATCTTCATGCTTATGTGGCAAGCACTTTAGTGACTAAGTTACCTTTTCAGCCCCCGGTAATGCATTTAAAAAGTAAAAGTTATTTTATGTAGGGGAAATTTACCCTTAGGAGGTACTGTGAAAGCAGGATGGACACTGGCTGTGATGTCCCAGTGTTTCCAACAGGCGATGTGCACAAACCAAAAATTTCAGTGTTCCGAAGCATTATGCACATTTCCTTTCTGCACTGAACTCAAGGAATCAGGCTTAGATTGAAAACTAGCTAATGAGTCCAGACAGATGGAAGCAACTAGAGATGCTTAGCAAGTGCACAAAACGAAAAAGCAACAAGAAGTGATTTAAAGAGCCAACAGAAGACAACCACACCAATGAGAGAGCTTTAAAAACAACAGTTCAGTGTATCAATCACACCATAAATTCAGAATCCGATTTCTTTTTAAAGGCATCAGCATCACAGCTCAGGCTGAACCTATCTTGAGAAGTATCAAAATGAAGTTACAGCCTCCAGCGCCTCCAGAGAAACAGAGCTTGTAGGCGCCATAAAATAACAGATGTCAAAGATCGTCAACAGAAGGCTCTGGCAGCTCATGATCCAGATTGGAAAATGCAAAGATTTTCTGCTATTTATTTCATCTGAGTCAAACACTGCTGAGACACACAATCAACGTTAGGGAAACCAAGGTGGCCTGAGCACCTCAACTGGCACTCTGAATTTTTTTTCCTTTGTATTTGGGTGTTGCAGATTGTATGAAGCAATAGAGTATTCCTAATTCTGAGACAGCAGTTCTCAGTCTTCCTGACGCCAGACCCTTTACTATGGTTCCTCCTGTTGTGGTGACCCCAGCCATAAAATTAGTTTCGTTGCTACTTCGTAACTATAATTTTGCAACTGTAAATCTTGTCATGTAAATATCTGTACATCTTGTAAATATTCCAATGGTCTTATGTGACCCCCCCCATGAAAGTGCTATGACCCGCAGGTTGAGGACCACTATTCTAACATGATAAACTTTTTTTTTTTAATGATAAACTTTTGTACATAGCCACAATATACGCTAAAAAATAATGAATGGCTTTTCTTCCTTAGTGGTAATGAAGCTTGTGTTGAACACACGGTTGGGCACCTTGTTTCTTTCATGCTCCTTTCAATGCCCCTAAGGAGACTGGAGGCAACTGCAGTTATTTAAAGCACCTTTCATCCTTTCAGGGAAAACGCCAAGGTGGCCAATATGGAGCCAAGTTGTTAATTCAGTAACTCTTCCTGGTAGACAAGCTGATTGAAGAGACCCTCAAAATCTCTATAAAATGCATATGTCCCTTAGCATGCTTCCCCACTCCAAGACATCAAAAGACAATGTGTTCTGTGTGGTTTTTCTCAAGTTAACTTCTTTCTAAAACTAGTCACTGTGATTACGCACCTTGTGGCAGAACACTTATGATAATATTGAGTGTGTAACTTTATTGTTTTTCTCTTTAATGAGTTCTATTCAATGGTATGAAATATCTTAGAGTAGACACGCAGGCAATGTTATCTTCTAATGTTGTATACTTCCCTCACCCCCATGGTGTTGGGGAAGGAATCCATTGTCTTGTGCATGCTACACAAGCATACTACCATGTGGCTGTATTTCCAATTTATTGGGTATGGGGGTGGGGTGGTGGTGGAATGAAACACGGTCTTATGTAGCCTCAAACCCACTATGCACTTAAAGATGGTCTTGAACTCCCAAATGGCTGGCTATACTGGCCCTAAACTCCTTGAGCTGAGGTGTCCTCTAGCCTCAAATTGATGAGTAGCTGAGGAAACAGGCATATCTAACACATATGGCTTAAAATAACTTTTTTGTTATTGTTGTTTGTTTTTGAGACAGGCTCTATACAGCCATGGTTGGCACCCAACTGAGAGACCCACCTGCCTCTACCTCCTAAGTGCTGTGATTAAAGGCATTTGCCACCATGTTTGGCTTAAGTAGTATTTTTACTACCTGTTACATGAGGATGAGCAGAATTCTAAAGATAAAGGCTATATGTCTTAACCTGAGTCGATGAAAAAGCGTTAGGGGCTGGAGAGATGGCTCAGTGGTTAAGAGCACTGGCTGTTCTTTCAGAGGACCTGGGTTCAATTCCCAGTATGCATTTCGCAGCTCACAATTGTCTATAACTCCTGTTCCAGGGGATCTGATGCTCTTACACAGACAAACATGCAATCAAAACACCAATGTACATAACATAAAAATAAATTACTAAGAAACAAAAAGAAAAAGCTTTAGCCCTGTGAAGGCTGCCAAGCCACCCACACATTTGGACTTGCATGGGTACCCAGACAGGGCAGGCTCAAGGCATTTATCAGATCCTCAGAGCCTCTGATCAAACACAAATTACAAACCATAATTTAAAAACTGGCAAAGGCCTGCCTTGTATTACAGATAACATAAATATCAGTTTGCTTTTAATTTTCTTCCCTAGGCCCAAATGAGAAAATTCACTTCTTTTCCCTAAATAATTAAGATTTTTGAGTCATAAAACATCTTTAGACATCCCATGGCATGTGACCAAAGTAATTCAAAAGGAGAATGTTTGACAAATTGAATATCCGAGAAGACTCAGCTATTTTCCACTGACAAATATGGCTCAATTTCAAGTTCACTGAAGATGGCTGTTTTATGGTTAAGCCAAGAGGCACAGAAGCACTTAATTATTGTGACGGCTTCTTCTCTTGGTCTTAAAGAGAATCAAAAATGTTGTATTGCATGGAATACTATTCACCTGAATAATGTGCACAGACTTATTTTCCACAAAGATGACTTTGCACAAATGCCGTAACACACACACACACACACACACACACACACACACACACACACACACACGGGGGGGGGGGGGAACCTGCACTCAGGGAGATGTGCTTGCTAGTCTGAATATCCAACTTTTTATGTGTGCTTCATGCTGTCCCTTGACAATAAAAGGCAAAAACATATGTTGACTACTGACTGGGACATCCTAAACTTCACAGCACAAATCTACAAAAGGTTTATTATTATTAAATTAATCTCACAGGAACCTAATCTGGCAAGATGCAAAGTTCCACGTACTTGTTTTACTTGTATTTCCATCATCTGCCTTCCTGCCTATCTATCTATCTATCTACTGATTAATTGTGTATGTATGCATGTATATGGAGGCCAGAGAACAATGTTTAGGAGCTGGTTTTCTGTTTCTACCATTCAGGTTCCAGGGACTGAACTCTTTTATCAGCTGAGCCATCTTGTTGGCCCTGTTCGGAGTTTTAAGATACACTATTTCCCCATTAAATGATAAAACAAATAAACATAGGAGAAAACAAGTTAATGAGTTCAGGAAATACAGAAACATATCTGAGAGAAAAATCCATAAAGAATTATTTCAAGACATAAAAATGTACAGTCAAGAAAATAGACATTCCACTTAACTCGAAATTAAAGTTTATTCATGCAATGTATTAAAAGTGGGAAGAGTATAAAGAATTTTTTAAAATCTTCTATCTTAATTCTTAGGTCTATATTAATATTTATAAACCACATTTAAAACATTGCTTCAAAACTGAAGTCAGCACTCATCAGTAACAGGTACAATTGCCCACACCCAAACTGCCAGCCAGTGTGGGCAGTATCCAACCCTACAACCCTATCCTCGCTGCACCAGACACCGCCTGCCCTGAAGCTGGGTATACTCTGCTGTTTCCATAGGGAGAATACTGACTCTACAGTTTCTCCTTAAAATCTGAACCCCCACCAACTGTCTCAGCTGCACACACAAGGAAACATGCCATCATAGTAGGAGCAGGTTACCTACTATGGCACACAGCCTCTAAAACATAAAGTTGGACAAATGATACAGAGGGGGGGAAAAAGCACTTTACAGGAGACTGTCCTTATCCTTTTCTCTGATAACCTTTTATTAAATCTTTTTCCAACATTACATAGAAAAAGCCCACATTTTGCCTAAAAATACTCAACCAACCAAATCAGCCTACTGGTGTGACATGACGTCTAATATGTAACAGCTGCTATCTGCTTTGCATCTGGGAGTAGTCTAATAATTGGTTCACACTCAAGGAATCTGTATGCTGTTTTCACAATCACAAGGTCAGTTATAGGATTTTATTATTTCTGGGCAGAAGCAGCCTTTTCCAAAGGACATGTAAGAATAAAATTTCATGTTGAACAGAATGAGATGGCAAGCTTGAAGCCGACAGCCGCCTGTCTGTCTTGGAGGCATTGCTGTTACGTGCGCTTTCTCCTGCTGTCTCGCCAGCTCCTCTTTCTGGATCTTTTCTTCCCATCACTGATTCCCTCCGTATGCATCTGTCCTGACTTCTCATTCTGCTCTGTGGTTCTTTCTCCAGCTCTTTTTCTTTTCTCCCCTTGTTGCTAATATTCTGCCTTTCACTGGCTTCACAATGAATGAGCCTGCCATGAAAGCCAGTGTCTGAAACCAAGAGCATAAAAGCCTCAGTTAAGCAAGCAACCTTATTGAGCATGACTGGCACTCTCACTTTAGTGTCCATTCAGCTCCTAGCCATCACCATGGACAGAATCCCTGATGACCCTGCACTTGATGTAAGAAGCCAAAGTTTCTGAGTATATTATGGACTGTGATTCTTAATTCTGCATCATCCCTCAATACTCAGATTTCACTAAGAAATAAAATGCTGTCCACTCTTGAAATAATATACTAATCATAACACTGCCCATACGTGCTGGAAATTACTCATAGATATAACCATCCTCTTTCCCATTTTTCTAATGATCTAAAATGTTGGCTATAAAGAGACTACAATACCTTATCAAGTTTGGGACTCAATCATTCGCACCTCTTTACAGGCAACTTGCTGGGAGAACAGAGCAAGTGCCCCTAGTCATAAGTAGTGGCAAGAGGCCTCAGTGCTTGCTGGTATCACCGCCTCTGAGTCTGCACGCTCGTCTGGAGGGAGCCTGAAGCCCAGAGCTGGAGAAGTTCATCACTCTGAGTCTCAGAGAGACTTGAGTAGGGCATGGAAACCTTCAGGAAGAGCCTTATGGACAATGCAGCCCAGGAAAACCGCAAAGCCCCACCACATCACCTCCTCCATTGCCACTGACAGGAAGAAGAAATCATCCAATGTTTAAATCTTTGGATGTTTCCAGGAGCATACACAGCAGATAGAAACCAACAAGGACTCAACTTCTGAGTGGGAAATACAAAGCCTTACCTTTCTGGATGTGGGATTCTCTGTATTTGGCACACAGTAAGTTTTATAAACTATAAGCCATGTTTTATGCAACTACTCAATATCCTGGTTAAGATACTGGAATATTATCTACTGATGCCAAGGAAAACTTTCAGTAGCTACCAACATTGCCAACCAAAAGGGGGTCCCAGGAAGGCTTCTATACAATGCCATCTGCTGCTTTTCACAATCATGATTCTGTTATCTCTCAGTGCAGGAAGTTAGAGCTCCTTAATCATACAAATGTCCCTATGTGCCTTTTAGACATCACAACTTGGTAAAAAAAAAAAAAAAAAAAGCTGAAACTTGATTTCCTGTAAAATGATAAATAGTGCTAATTTGGCTGGGAATAGGGGTTCATGCTTTTAATTTCAGCACTTTGGAAGCAGAGACAGGACACAGCAAATACTAAGACAATCAGGGCTACACAAAGGGACCTTGTCTCAAAAAGCAAACAAGCAAGCAAGCAAATAAACAAACAAAAAAGCCAGAGGGGGGAGAAAAGGAGAGACAGTAATTTGGTAGCAACATTCACTATTAAAATCTGCCTCTGGTTAGATGGTCCACCTGGCCATCAGAGGCTAATGTTTGAAGTTCCTATCATATCTTTTGAGTCTTGAACCAGGCATGTTGAACCAGGAATCCCCAGTGCAGGAAGGAGCCCTGAATTTCAAGGTGCTGTACTTCTGCCTTGCCCACTCCCCTTTAGTAAAAGGACAGCAAAGTCTAAGTGCTGTGGTGAGATTCTTGGCTTGCAGACAATGCAGAACTAAAGCCATCTGGAGACCTTTGTGGGGGCTGTGTGGGAGCAGGGGTGAGCCAAAGCCCTGTTCATGCTATCACTGGGCTGTAGTTAAAACCCATCTCTGGATAGATAGCCTCTGGAGTATACTGATAAGGTATATATTTAAATGCATGGAAAGTAGCCTTCTGTGAAAGGAAAGAAGGAGCCCTCCATTTTAAGAGAGCAGAAAGATATGTAAGGGGCGAGGATTTCGGGTCATGTGTTAAACCTGATGTCACTAGCAGTGCTGTAATTCTACATATGCTAATTTGCTTAATATTCATCTATTTCGCAGGGGACTGAACCCATGGCCTTGTGTGTGCTTGGCAAAGGCTCCATCACTGAGCTATTGCTTTGTAGTTTTAATACTCTGCTTCCAATATGAAACAAAGGCCTCCTAATCTTCCTACAGCCAGATACTGTTCTCATTTTAAATAAAAACGGCCATTTCCATCGTTGCTTATCAGATAGAGAAGATAGAAATGTAGTTTTCCCTAAAATAAAGAAAATGGGAAAAACCTTCAGAGGAAGTGTGACTCTGAAGTAGATATTCTAGGGGAATAAAATTACATTATGTAGTTATTTTGCTTGTTCATAAAAAGGAAAAATAATAAACATCCTTAGTCTTTACTTTCTCAGTCATAAAACGGAACACCTTTATATCCTCAAATGTGCTGCCTTCCATTTTAC
The DNA here is from genome assembly GCF_907164565.1 of Psammomys obesus. Classification (NCBI taxonomy): domain Eukaryota; kingdom Metazoa; phylum Chordata; class Mammalia; order Rodentia; family Muridae; genus Psammomys; species Psammomys obesus. Next base: position 9,503,550 of record NW_026592666.1, on the reverse strand, counting down.
AATTAGAGCTAAGCCAGGGTCTGATTACCCCTCCTGGCTCCAGGTGTGGGTGCACGCTAACCACAGGCGGCGGTCCTTACTTGCAAGTCAACTGTTTCACATGGATTTAGTGTCCTGGGCAACTCACTCACGTTAAAGCTTTATTAGTAGCCCAGACAGGCTTTATCCTCTTGCCTGTGAAAGCACAACCTCCATGAACATGAAATACATCTGCTAAATCCTAACTTAGTGTCCGGCTTCCCTTTGAGAAAGGAAGGTTGAAAACAATGCAGAGCATAGCAAACTAGATGTGTGTGGTGACGGCTTCGGCATTGCTTCTTTCTGGGCAAGACAGAATTAAATCTTGCACTGTTTGCACAGATGCTCCAGAGGCACTGCTGTATGGAGAGGGCCTCAAAGAAACAGGCCTAGGTTCCCAGTCTAATTCCTACAAGAAGTTATGGTTGCTACTGAACATATGCCCTAAAGTCAGGGGGAAAATGCTTTATATTTTCTAGCATGGCCAAAATAAAAGGTAAACAGCAGGAGACCACAAAGAAACTAAATGCTAACTCAGCCTCTCAGTTGTCTCAACAAAGTTAAAAACATTTTGATTCTTCAACAACATTTCTGTTTTGGCTTGTATAGGTTTCAGGGGAATTCTAGAAACAACAAACCTCAGACACATTTAACATAACACCTTCACCAGACTCTGCAAGTAGCTTTACGCTAGGAACAACACAGCTATGTTTTGCATTTGCCATATGAACTTTACAGTTAATAAGAAACCGATATAAGAATTAAAAAGACAGAATATAAAAAATGTTATAATTTCAAAATAAATATATTTGAGAAAGGGGCAGTGTATGTGGGAACCTAAAATTAGCCTTTGTAGAAGAACCTCTGACACCACCGGCAGCGTCAGTCAAATGCTAGCTAGTCCCGAGAACACTCAACCCCTCTGAGGATGCTCTCTTCAGCGATAGCAACAGCAGTGAGCACTGCTGTCACCAAATCCACAGATACAATCATCAGCCAAAAGCTTCTGCTTACCACATCTTTTCCTGACATCTGAATCTCGTCTTAGGCCAAATTTCTAGAAAAGTGATCATTATAAGGCAAAAAGCTGTGCTCCTTCTGTGTTCAGAAGAAGCTGAATAATACTCAGTGGTTCACACATCTAGGAACTACTTGAAAACACTGTAGAATTGTTTCAAAGTTAGGTTTTTTGTTTTTGCTTAAAATAGTGATAAGTTATAATGAGAGCAAATGGGCAGAGAGAACTGAGATGCCTCAGATCAGAACGTCCATGTGTGGAGACACACGCATACACACACAAGGTAAACAAGAAAGCAATGTGAAGAAAAACACCAAGTTGGCTAAACAGTACTCCCCTAAGGGAAAGTACTTTCCTGGAATCGTACGATTGGGAAAGTCCATTACCCAATGCTGAAAGAACTGCACAAATACTTTAACTTGGATGTCTAGACAATCTGGCATGAACTCTCAATCCGGGGGGGGGGGGGGGGGGAGAGCAACTCAAGTATGCTTTCTAATTTAAAATTCTCTTTTACTAAAGAAATTGTATTTCTTAGTATCAGAAGCTAAATGGGCCATACATAGTAAAGTATAAGGAATTTTAAGGTTAGAAAACTAAAGCTATTATTTTTGTGGGGGGCATGTAATATTCAATTTCTGATAAGAACACAAAATCTACCTAAATCTAATATAACATATAATAATTATTAGTATAAGAAGTGGGGTTTTCTACCCTGGCTTTCGTTTGAGTTAACTTTTTATTTTATTGTTTTGGAGAAGGGTCTCATTATGTAGCTCTAGCTGCCCTGGAACTCACTCTGGCCTTGAACTCACAGAGATCCACCTGAGTCAGGCCCCCATATGCTGGGCATGTGCCACCACTGCCCAGCTTGAGTTAACATTAGTAAGACAATAAAACACCACACCAGAAAGAGGCTTTTTTTTTTTTTTTTTGAGTTACTGTGCAATGTGACAAAGCCATTGATAGCTGTGCCAGAGACAACAGCTAAGTGACTCCACTAAATAATAAAGTTAGAAGCATTTAAAAGTAAAAGAAGATGCAACAGATCTACACTTAAGCATTATCTTCAAGGAGTGGTAGAAAATCTCAGTTTTAAAACAAAATTATCTGGGCAATCCTCAGAGCATAATGTGTTCAAGGAACAAACACTCTGGGCCTTTTGGATGTAATGTGGTTACAACAGGCAGAGGAATGAAATATGTAAAACACTAATGTGGAGCAGGGGCCAGTCACATAGCCCTAACTTACACATGTCAAAAAAGATAAGCTCAACTGAGGGTCAGGATGGCATGTCCAGAAGGGCTGCACCACTGTACACAAACCAGCGCAGCAAACCTTCCTGCCTGAGAGTCATCGGGTAGGAGCAACGAAAGGGTAGGACACACAGCACGCAGGAGTCACCTTCAGCTGGTTGTTGAAAACATCAATCTCCTGCAGCTTCGACCTGGTCTCCCTCTCCACCTCGTCCAGCTGCTCTCGAAGCTGCTGTCGGGCCACCTCTTTTGCTTCCAAGGCTCTTTTGAGGGTGAGGAGCGAATCTCCTATTTCAGAAGAGCATACACGACAGAGGTTTAGCTAGGAGTGAGGAACGTATTCAGCCTTCATGCCACTGAAGGGAATTCTTCTGATGGGGGAGGAATGATGATGAGCACTACTCAGTGATAAACCAAAAGCAGAGCATGCACGAAGCCCGAGGAACACTCAATGTCTGCATCAGAGGAAAAAGCTTTAAGAAAACACCATCCAGCACCTGGGAAGCTGAGGCAGGTGGAGCTCCAACTGTGAGGCAAGCCTGGTCTACATAGTGAAACTCACCAGGCAGTGGTGGCGCACGCCTTTAATCCCAGCACCCAGGAGGCAGAGGCAGGTGGATCTCTGAGTTCCCGGCCAGTCTGGTCTACAGGACAGCCAGGGATACACAGAGAAACCCTGTCTTGAAAAATGTATGTGTGTGTGTGTACAAACAAAATATAAAAAAAAAAAAAGACACCTACTATGCAAACTGTTCTGCTGAATTTGTTTTAATTGGTCATTGAGTATCTGTTTCTCTGGAATAAGTCTTCCAAGCATTTGCTGAGACTCCTAGGAGAGAAGGAAGGAAACAGCGATTGAGTGACTGAACCTCAGATACCAGTGTCCCAGACACCCCCACTCTCAGCACATTCATTGCTATTCTCACTAAGGCAAATGCTTTCACCTAGGATGACGTTAAGACAGTTACAGCTCCTCTGCTCTGCTTACATGGTTGTTGACTTATAAATACTGGGTATTTATAAGTTAAAAAAAAAAAAGCAATTCAAGTTGGTCTGAACAAAACTCAAGCTCTCCTAGTTGCACGGTGGTCCAGCACACAAGCCATGACCTGGCTGCAGCTAATGCAATTAATGCACTGCAGTGGGAGTTCCCCGAGCGCTCTGCTCTGAGCCTTGGTGACTGAGACTGGACACAGGACTCAGAAGGACATTTGTCACACTAGAACCCTAGATGCCATCCATGTTTTTCCATCACATGTAAGAGTCCTGAACCAGCCTCCTTTTTTTTTTTTTTTTTTTTCTGTTTGTTTGTTTTTAAACTGGCATAAGAAAAAAGCTAAAACCACACTGAATAAGGAAGGCTATTTGGAGTTTCCATGGGTAATGAATGTGCCCAAGCACAGTATTTGTTTAATTTCAGTTGAAATGATCTTGTAGCCACTTTAAAAATCTGACAGCCTTACTTGACATTTATTTTTACCTTGTGGGGTTGGGGGTGGGGTAGGGGATGACTTTTGTTGTAAGAAAATAAAATGCAGTGACCAGTTCTTTCCCCTGGGTAGGCCAGCCCTGCCAGGCCACAGAGGAAGAGGATGCTGCCAGTTCTGATAAGACCTGATAGGTTAGGGTCAGATAGAAGGGGAGGAGGACCTCCCCTATCAGTGGACTATGGGAGGGGCATAGGGGGGAGAAAAGGGAGGGGATGAGAGAGGGGGTGGCAGCAGGGATACAAAGTGAATAAATTGTAATAAATAATAATTAAAATAATAATAATAATAATAAAAGCATAACCCAGGAATTAAGAGTGGTGTTAGTTTCACAAAGGACCCAAGTTTGGTACACAGGACTCAGCACTCATAGTGGCCTCACGGGCACCCATTCTCGCATACATACCCACACACAGACACACAGAAGTACACTGTTTTTCTAAGTAAATCTTTTAAAAAGGATTTTTCTAAAATAGGTCACATCAATTTTAAGAGCAGCAGAACCAACTTCAAAGCAAGAGTGCCCACGCACACCAGGAGAAGGAGGCCAGTCTCGCGGCCCTGTGCGTTCTTCCTCCTCAAAGCATGTGCAGTGCTTTACTTCAACAGTTAGGATGGGTGAGCACTTTGTGTTCGGAACAAACGTGCTCAGTCACAACAATGGCATGCTGAGCACATGAACGTTACCCTAAACATCTTTGGGTAATATGTACTGATCTCTCAGTAATAGTTAATAAAAAGAGCTACAAGGATGGCACACACCTTTAATCCCAGCACTAGGCAGGTGGATCTCTTGAGTTCAAGGCCAACCAGGGCTACAGAGCAAGACCTCCCACCTCAAAATAAATGAACAAATAAGCAAAAGAAGCTAAAATATAGAAGAATATACTTCAAAAAAGTGAATGTAATTTTTAATATCTGAAAACAATTTCTGACCATGAACTTCTCTTCTCATGGTGGTTACTTTCTATGATCATGGCCCCCAATCTCAAATTCGTGACAGAACAGAAAGGGAAACACACAAACACAATCTGAGTGACAGCAGCAGTCACAGGGTGAGGGGTATAACTCAGCAGTGTGTTTGCATAGAGTGTCCTCGTAAGACCTTGTGTCTGATTCCCAGCACGGCCACCACTACAAAAACGCATCAGATCAGCAAGGAAGCTTGGACTCCATCGTGAATCAACTTGATCTAACTGGCTTATGGGACACTCCACCAAACTGAAACCACAGCACATGTATTTTTCAGGATCCATCAGACACTCACTAAGATTATATGCTTGGTCCAAAGTCTCTATATATTTAAAAGGACTAAAATCACACAAAATTTTCTGTCCAATAACATCAGTATACAAGAAACAAATAAGTACTTAGAAACTAAACAGTGAAAGTACACTTAGCCCATCAAAGAAATGACAAATAAATAAATGAAAACATCATGTCTAAAAACTCATGGAATATAGCTATTGCTGTGGCAATGACATTTATAACTCAAAATATCTAAATCAGGAAAAAAATAAGGCTTAAATTATCTAAACTTCTTGCTAATCTAGAAAAAAAAATAAAATGAAACCTCAAATAAGTAAATGGAAGGGAAACAATAAAGAAAAGTGGCCAATTTGCTGGGATATAACAAAAATACATCATAGAAAAAAAATCAATCTGGAAAAGAGCTTGTTTGAAAAATATCAAAAAAGCCCAAGGTGGTGGCGCATGCCTTTAATCCCAGCACTCAGGAGGCAGAAGGAGATGGATCTCTGAGTTTAAGGCCAGCCTAGTCTACAGAGTTCCAGGACAGCCAGGGCTACACAGAATATCCCTGTCTCAAAAAAGAAAAATATCAATAAAACCAATAAGGTCCCCAAGATGTTGATAAAGAAAGGTACAGGAAGAAGAGGAAGTAGGCTGGGCAGGGAGGCAGGAGGAAGAAGCAGAGAAGCAAAGGTTGTATCAGGAAAGAAGGCCACATCACTACAGATGCTACAGGCTGACAACTTTATGATCATTTAGATAATTAAACAAACTAATTAACAAACATTATCAAGAAGACTCAAAAAGAAACAAAAAGTCTCAATAGCTTTATTGAACTATCCTGGAACTTGCTCTGTAGAGCCAGGCTGTCCTTGAACTCAGAGATCCACCTGCCTCTGCCTCCCTAGCGCCAGGATTAAAGGCATACACCACTGCCCAGCGTGAACACTTTTCAATTAAAAAGTCTTGCAACAAAGAAGCCCCAGAGCCTTCACTACTAAATGTCACCAAAATGTTTCAACATCAACATTTTCAAAGTGTGTAGGAAGAAGAAAATTAAGTTCAAATTTATGTTCTGAGGCCTGTATTAACCTGATACCAAAACTAGACAAGGACATTTATAAGAAAATTATAAATTAATATTCCCATAAATGTAGATGAGTAACCCCTAAAACAAGAGCAAATAGAATCTAATAAAAATGTTTATAAATTATACACTGCGACGAAGTGTGCTTAACCCCAGGAATTGACCTTCAGTTTGATGTTCAAAATTCAATTACTATGAATCACCCTATTAGCAATATAGCAGGGGGGGAAACCCTCAGCCACCCCAATAAATACCAAATAAAACTAGGGCTCAACCAGCCACCCACCATGACTAAGGCCCAAGACAAGACCTCACTTCTATATACAACATATACAGAGAAAATATATAAAACATATATATATATATTGTATAACAGTACTGGAGGTCCTGTTTATTGAAGAAAGATCAAAAAACAAAAGAAAAACACAGAAGATACACAGACTAGACAAGGAAAATCTTATAGGTTAATGCACGAACACTGAAAACTAAAAAATACTCCTGAAATATGTAGTGAGACAAAGACGAGGCCATGTGCTTTGATACTGTTACGATGACAAATCTTTTCAGACTAACTTATAAATGCAATAAAATTCCAACAAAATTCTAACTTTTAAAAAAAAATATTTTAAAAACAAAACCCAACAAGTTATCCCTACAATTCATTTGAAAATGTAAAGGACTAAGAATACACACAAGAAAAGAAGGTACTTATATACATACATGCATTATAAGCTAGGATCCCTCTATGAGGGAGAATGTGTATCTTTTTTTTCTTTCTTTCTGAGCTTGGGTGACCTCTCTTAATAGAAACATTCTAAGTCCATCCATTTTCATGCAAGTTTTGTGATTTCATTTCTCTCTAGAGCGGAATAATATTCCATTTTATACGTGTACCAGGTTTTCATTATCCATTCATCTTTTGATGAAAGACTTTGTTGAACAGAGCAGTGATAGCATGTGGGCACAAATACTTCTATCATAAGCTGAGGAGTTATCTGGGTACACACACAGGAGTGTGTGAAACAGCTGGGTCATAAGGTAGTTCTAATATATTTCTTTTTTATTTTGAGGACTCTCCAAGTTGATTTTCACAATGGCTGTATTAACTTGCACTCTAACTAGAAGTGAATAAGTGGTGTTCTCTCTCCACATTTCCTCCAACATTAGTTGTCAGATTTCTTAGGAATAGCCACTCACTGGGATGGGATCTCAAGAGCAGTTACAATTTCAATTTCCCTGCTGGCTAGGAATGTTGAAGATTTCTAAAATTAACTATGCATTAGTATACTATTCTGAAAAGAGAAACAAAAGGTAATTTGAAAATAAAACACAACACATGCTAACAGCAAGTCATATGAATGCTTTTGTAAGCTATAACAAATTTTCAGTGTCAAGTAGGTCCTTAGGTGGGCAATGTCCACATGCTATTCCATGACTGTTAGGCGATTCAGCTGGCCTGCTTTCAGGGTCCTAGAAATGTCCTGTCTTATATTATCACCTGCTGCCACTGCCAAGTGGGCCAAGTGTGTGGAGGGATAAAAGGATCTCTCTCTCTCCCTCCGCCTCCTTCCCTGCTTTCTCTCCCTCTGCCCTCACTCTATCCCTTCTCCAGACCCCTCCCCCTTTCCCACGATAAACCTCCTTTATACCAGATCTGCTGCATGGCATGCAATTCCTCAGGGGAATTCCTTGCCATAGGCCACCATAGCAGCCCTGTAGAACTATTATACAACAGTGACCAGCTGGTATTTTACTATGAGATGTGAGTTTTCAAATTTAAATTTGTTTTTTAATGAATATTCCCGTAGGCTGTTACTGTTGAAATAAAATTTTGGCCATTCAAAACAAACAAAAAGAAAAAGAAAAAAAGGTAAAGAGAAGAGGGGGTAATGATAACAGAGAATGTACACTACTTATAGTCATTATCAACAGATTGGGAGAAAAGATAGAAAGAAGAACAGAATTCAGAATAGACTTGTAAAAGAAGAGTCAATTAACTTTCAATAGCTACCAAGGAACTTCCATGAGAGTTTTAAATAAATGATGCTGAGTATCTATGTATATGGAAAAAATATCAATCAATCTTAACCTTTATCTTAACCTGCATGTAATAATCAGCTTGAAGTGGACTTGACTCCAACCATAGGAAACAGCTCAGAAAAAGCATAGAGTATGTACTATCATCAGGAGCCAATGATTTCTTAGAACCAAAGGAACCTTATCAAATGTAAACCATCTGCCCTTTAGAAAAATACCACAAAACCACAAGCAAGTGGGGTGTGTAGGCACAGGCCTGTGAACCAGTACTTGGGAAGCTGAGGCCAGAGTGACTGCCACAGGTACAAAGCAGGCCCTGTCTACAGAGTTTCAGACCAGCCAGGGATACATGGAAAGATCCTGTCTCAAAAACCACCCAAACAAAACACAAGAAAAGAGTGAGTGAAAGCTGGGGGTGGGGTGGTTGAAAATATCATATATCAGCAAAACAAGTTGTCTGACCAACGGCTTGCTGATTTAAAAAAAAAAAAAAAAATGCAAGGAACTCAACATTCTTCATTCCAAGAAAGATGGACCGTTGGAGCTGGTCTAATGCTAATTACTGGCGCTCTCAAGATCTGGTTACTGCCCAATGGATACACCCATCCTTGTTTGTGTAGACCTGCCTGAAACATTACACCTGATTGGTTCATTAAATGGCCTATACCTGGGCAGGGCAGAATGGGGTAGACATGGCTAAGGTTTCCGAGCTTTTGAGGATGGAAGAATCAGGAGAATCATGGGAAGAAAGGAAGGAGGACACCATGATGGGTTTGCTTGGAGAAGAAACCACGTGGGGGCAGGAGGAAGGACTCCACTAATGTCATTAAAACACCTAGATGAAGAATACAAGAAAGTATTTATAAGATTATGGATAGAAGATAGTTCAGATGAGGAAGATTAAGGTGGCTGGCATTGGATGGAGGCTGGGAGATGGATGATGAGGATACTGAGGCAGTGTAAATGAAATATCTGCCAGTCCCAAGGTAAATAAGGGTCTGTGTCTTATTATTTGTGATAGTGGGTTAAATAATATCACCGTGATAATCCTAGGGCTAATAGTAAACATTATATAGAAACACAGCCATTTTTCATTTACTTCAACAATGGACAAAAAGATTTGTTCAAATTCTTTGGCAAAAGACACATGCCAATAAAGAGCCCAAATGGCACACAATACAGAATACAGAGAGGTGCAAAACATGCCTCCCCAGCACAAGTGAAGTTCAGAGTAACAAGCTGTGAAAACGAGGAACACCCATACCACTCACTGTTGTGGATATAAACATGTTTTTGTTTTGGACCCAGGTGTGGGATGTGGACTGATTCAGATGGTCCACAGCAGCTGACTATTTGCCTCCTGCAGGCTCTGAAACAAACTCTTTGCCAGCTGCAGATAGTCTAAATCTGAGGACTCTGGAGAGAGAATAAATGTCAGAGCCCAGAGAGTGTGGAGAGGAGAAAGAACAAGGCTGCTCCTGTTTCCCCTTGCTGCTCCTGGTTACTGTTGTGAGACAAGAAGTTGGAGATCTCCTGTAAACGAGGATTGAACTGGCTCCAAGGAACCCGATGACCCTAACCAGCAGGAAACAGCTAAGAGAACTGTGCCCCCTCTCCCACTAAACCTTTCTCTCTCCTACCTGGTGTTGGGGTGTTGGAAGGGACTGGGGTGGAGTAGGGAAAAAAGATATAAGAAACATAAATAAAAGTTTTTAAAAGTACGCCAACAACTCACCTAAGTGCTGTCAGAGGGTAAGTGTGCAGTCACCACTGACAGTTGCTCAGGAAATCATGAAGCCAGTCACTGAAAAGTTTGCCCAAGGGCGACAAAGCATATTTCCACACAAGACTTGCACATGAATTTTCATTGCAGTTTTACTAGCTCCCAAACTGGAGCTAGCATGATGGTTCAGTGGGTAAAGGTTTGCCCAGCCTGACAACCTGAACCCAATGGTGGGAGCAAAAGCAATACACTCAAGTAGCTCACCTAACATGTGTGCTCCCAACATAACAAATAAAAATGTAGTAAAACAAACCAACAAACAAAAAACTCCCAAACTGGGTAATGGTGTAATATTATCTAGCGATAATAAGGAACCTACCTACTCACTCAGCCACCATGCTGAGATACATCCTGACACATATGCCCAGAGCTCAGCTCATCACCCTGTTCAGATTTTCGCTTAAATATCACCCTCACAGAAACTGTGCACAGGACCTGAATTAAATAGGAATTTTTTCCTAATCCCAAGATCCCTCCCTTTCCCCTCAGCCACTAAGACACTTTCTATATTTCAATGGAGTCAAGTTGAGTATTCCCTGATCTGAAAATCTGCCATCTAAACTCTACCATCTGAAATCTTTGAAGACTGGCATGAAGCCTCAAGTGGAAAATTCAACACCTAACCTGATCGTTACAGTACAGATCACTGAAAAGATCACAAAATTATTTTCAAAGCAAAATTTCATGTCTAGAGTGGGCTCCTTTCCCTAAGATATTCACTATTACTAAGTATTCTAAAGTCAAAATAAAAAAAAAAGTGAAATTTTTAACAGTTCTGGTCCTAACTGCTGTGGGAGAGAGAAACTGAGCCCTCACATCCTTACTGGCTAGTAACTGCCCCCCTATAGGGAACAGCTCTGGAAAGGCAGGGTGTTGGCTCAGTAGTTCCTTGCTGCAGCCTCTGGGCCCACAGGTGCCTCGCCCAAACAGTGTTCAGCAAACAGTTGTGAGTTTACTCAAAAGCCCCTTGTCAGGCAAGGATCCAACCTATGTACTTCCTCTTTGCCCCCAATGCCTAATGAATGGTAGACGGTGAACATTTGTTGAGTAAGCAAATGAATTAAGATCCAGGCATGGAACCCACCTGTAACTGTTGCTGTAAGTGGGTGATCTCCGCAATTCTCAGCTCTCTAGACTTGTTTGTGCTCTCAATTTCCTGCCTTTGGGTTGTCAGCCGGCACCTGATATCTTGAAGTTTTCCTTCTAGTTGATGCTTTTTGTCGTTCTTCAATAAACAAGAACAGCAGAGGTGAATGTGAAGTCCAGGTTTCCAGTGCTAGGCTGAGCCTAACGCAAGCTGCACTCACCAGAGCTTCCAGTTCAAACTCCAGGGTCTTCCTCCTTGCCTTCAGGACCACGATGCCTTCCTGTTCTTTGTTCCTCTGGTTCAGGAGTTCTTGTCTCCGGTTACGTTCCCATTCAAGTTGTCGCTGCCGTTCAAGCTCCCGTTTTGCGGCCTGTGGTTGCAGATAGCTCACTAATTACTTAATTCTGACGCTCTTCAAGGGTTCTTTTTAGAAATGTCTGAAAAGCTTCTAAATACGAAACATCCTACATTCTCAGAACTTGCCTAACACTGGGCCTACAAACAGAGGGGAACTGACAGAGCCCCTTCACCCTGGAGCCCGATTCTTCACGCCTCCCTCATCCAGCGGATAAGGGGGACCATCCCTGAGGTGTCTGCATGAGCCTCACTGGTTTACTGCCCCTAATATAAAATCCCAACTACAACTGTTTGAGTGGAACTTTGGATTTGAAAGCATTCTGAATTCAGATTTTCACATCAGGAACACTCTAAACCTCTAAACATATCTGTACTGGCTGGTTTGTGTGCCAACTTGAACAAGCCAGAGTCATCAGAGAGGAAGGAACTTCAGTTGAGGAAAAGCCTCCCTGAAATCCAGCTGTAAGTCATTTCAACAGGGAAGGGCCCAGCGTAGTGCTATCCCTGGATCCCTGGGCTGCTGGTCCTGGGTTCTATATGAGCAAGACAGGAAGCAGCACTCCTCCAAGGTCTCTGCATCAGCTCCTGCCTCCAGGATCCTGCCCTGTGTAAGTTCCTGTCCAGACTTCCACTGGGAATGGACAGCAACATGGAAGTGTAAGAAGAGTAAACCCTTTCCTCCCCAGCCTGCATTTTGGTCATGGTGATTTGTTGCAGCAATGGAAACCCTAAGACAACATCTCAAGCTTTAAAAGCCTGTTTCCACCTTCCTAATAACTCATTTGTCTTTAACCATGAAAGCTATGGTTTCAAAGTGTCAACCTAGTCCACGCTGATTGCAGGTAGCGCGCATGGAACTTAATGTGACTGTGACTTAGGACATTCTCAGCTGTACTGTAACGCCCTGGAACCAGTGACATCAACACGTGCTACACACTGCTGTGTTCAATACCTAGCACCAAACAAATGAACATAAAACCCTGTCAGTATCTGAATATATTTGCTTGAACTACATACTTTTTTTCAAAGTTTATCTATCTATCTATCTCTCTATCTCTCTATCTCTCTATCTATCTATCTATCTATCTATCTATCTATCTATCTACCTACCTATCTATCTATCTATCTATCTATCTATCTATCTATCTATCTATCTACCTATCTATCTCTCTATCTCTCTATCTATCTATCTATCTATCTATCTATCTATCTATCTATCTATCTATCTATCTCAGTTTATTCACTTTGTATCTCCGCTGCAGCCCTCTCCCTCGTCTCCTCCCAGTCCCACCCACCCTCCTCCTCTTCTCCCCCTATACCCTTCCCTAGTTCCCTGATAGGGGAGGTAATCCTCCTCTTCCATCTGACCCTAGCTAATCAGCTCTCATCAGGACTGGCTGCATCATCTTTCTCTGTGGCCTGGGAAGGCTGCACCTGTCAGGGGTTGGTGATCAAAGAGCTGGCCACTGAGTCATACCTTTTCTAAAGCAATAACTAGAAGATGAAACCAAAATATTTTTAATAAGAAAAAACTTTACATTTGGTTCACATGGGAGAATGGTGGCATTGCGTTTGTGGCGATATAGTCAAACAAGAAAGCCAAGAAACAGCTTCCCCTATCTGGGTCTGGCACCTAACTCACCACTTTTATAGAACAGGAAAATAAAGGCAGCACATAAGTTAGCAATTCCCAGGCACTGGCTGAGGCCTGGCTGGGGAACAGGAGCTCACTGGGTCATGGGATGTTGTGGAATACATGGTGGTGCGGACTGAGCAGTTTTGGATACGCTGAAACTCACAGGAAGAAGAGCTAGCGCCTGAATCTGGACCCCAGCTGCCGGAGCTGCACACGCTCACCTCTCGCCTCTCGATTTCTTTCCTTCTCTCCTCCTCTCTCTGCCGCTCCAGCTCCCGCTGCTTTTCTAGCTGCTTCTCTAGCTCCAGCTGTCTTTTGCGCTCCTGCTCCTGGCGCTCCCGCTCTTTTCTCTCCTGCTCGGCACGCTCCAACTGAGCCAAACGCTCCTGCTCCTTGCGCTGCTGCTCCAAGAGGGCCTGCCGGCGCTTCTCCAGTTCCAGATTGCCACGCTCAAAATTCTCCCGCTTCTTATCTTCAAATGTTACTTTTAGACAAAAAAGACATCAACGATGAAAAACACATTTCCAAAGAAAAACTGAGGTGCACAGTTACAATACAAACCAACCTGGAACTGTCCAAGGTCCCTATGATGCAAAGCCAAAATATCCTGACAATGTCCTTTCCTGTTTAAAATCATAAGTGAATGTTTACTGCCATCAGAAAAAGATAATCCTACATCTAAGAATTTTTGTACTTATGACACCTTATCTCCACCATCCTGAGAACATGACAGGATCCACATACATAGTGATGATTCATCTGTAAACCCCACTCAGCCCTGACTCCTCCTATGCAGTGTTTCCCACCCTGCTCTTCTCAGCCAACCACAGGTAGGCTTGAGCATGCACACACTTTCCCCATCTCTGGAGAGCTGCTTCAATGATTCCTTTCTCTGGGTGCTTTGAATCTTACAGAAACCAAGCGTGATGGTGCACTCCTGTAATCCCAGCATGCACGAGACCAGGTAGGAAGATTGCTATTGGGTCCAGACCAGCTTGAGCCACATACCAAGATTCTTATGTCTCAGAAAACAACCTCCCCAACCTAATATAGTATTCCTGAGAATATAATCATAGTAATATTTACATTTCCACTATACTTAACACATAGCCTTGCTCATTGATCAGTTACAATAAGTTCTTTATCATTGAACATAACTGAAAAGCAATTTAGTCAGCTGAAAGAGAGAGTGCTCAGCCAATCAGTTAACTGGGGAGCATTACCAAGGCGGCCAAGTGACATGGGAGAAGTAATTAAGACAGAGACTTATTAATAACTCTACTTCTTAGTTTCATTACCATCTCATTAATAATTCAGAGCCATCTCATCTCAGACTAAATAACACACTAATTTGCCATTGAAAATAAGGGTTATTTAAAAATCAGTCCACATTAAATTACGTTCTTCCTGTTTACAAGTCCCCAATTCTAAGCTACTGCATTGGTGATACCAGAAACCACCTTAACAGACATTTTGTTTCACAGCAGGTAATCAGACTCCAGTCAGACAGTGGAATAAAGGTGCACTGCGGGAGCACACAAATTCTCAACAGCAGTTCTGAAAGTGCCTGCTCCCGTCTACGACGGCTGCAAAAACGGTGAGATGGCAGAAACTAAGTGCATTCATCTCCATCTCTGCTGTGTTGTGCCACGGTTTTCCCTCAGCTAATCGGCTTCAGGGCGGCTCACCAGGCAGCTTCTTTTCTAACTGCTGCTCCTCCTCTGACGCCGGCTCCTCGGGCAGCCTCTGATCCACAGATGAAGAGCTGATGACGGACATCCCACTGCCAGAGCGGACTCTCCTGCAGACAGAAGGGAAGAGCAGCACATGAAGCTGTGGCGGCACTGCGCCAGGCATAGGAACCAAGGGCTCAGCGGTGCACACCGTGCAGCAGGCTCGGTCACAGCGGGAGGAAGGAAAGACTGGGTTTTCACTTCCTAAACAGTTTTTAAATGGGCAATCAAATGTCATCAGGTCCCGAATGCCACACTTGCTCAGAATGTGGGTGCTGGAGATGTAGCTCAGTGGTGGCCCATGCTTGCGTGTGCAGGACCCTGGGTTTGATCCCCAGCACTCTCCAAGCCATCATGCTCCCCGAAACCACTGAAACACTTAGAACTGCCACATGAGTTAGAACAGCCCATGAGGGCTGCCTTTGTCATCACTCAGTAAATGTTGGTGGGCATTACCACGACTCTCGGAAGTAATTCTCAGCTTCCCCAAGGGAAGCAACAGGGCAGCTACCTGGGATCAGCACTTTCCCCTTCAGAAACTCCATCTAGTCCCTCCTAAACACAGACTCCACTTATGACTGGAAACAAATCAACTCATTTATTAATAAATGTCACCCTTAACCTTTTGTTTTAAGATAATCCCTCAGCTAGGTGTGGTGGCTTACACCTTTAATCCCAGCACTCAGAAGGCAGAGGCAGGTGGATCTCTAAGAGTTCAGGGCCGGTTTGATCTACAGTGTGTTCTAGGACAGACACACCCTGTCTCAACAAATACAAAACCAATCCCTCATCCTTTTAAAGGCCCCTGATATGTTCAGTCAGTTTCTCTCACAGTGGTCCCTGAAGCTGTGACATTCTGCTGCCTGCTCCTTCCTACCTGTGGAGTTCCATTTGACAGAGACTGTGCCCAAGTCTCCCATGAAACTGAGGACTCCAAACATAAACTCCGATCACAGTTGTCTCTTGCTGGGTAAATGGAGCGTTCTGGGATGTGTGTGCACACCCTGCAGGTGTGGGTGGGGGACAGTGACTGCGGGCTGAAGCCCTGCAGGCCGCTCCTGACTAGATCTCGGGGGCACTCTCAACATCTCCTGAGTCTGTTTAGTCCAGGACAATTTTAAAAATCATCTTCCTGATTAGAAATTTCTACATCACCACCACTTTGGTCGCTTGTTGACTATGTGGGATGCACAGATGTGACCCTGATCTCCTACATGTCTCTTCATCCAGGGTCTCTTTCACTGTGAGCTTACAATTTCTACAATTTCTACAATTTCTTTAACAGGGGGCACAGACATGAGCAAACTTGGTCTTGAACTAGACTGCTTTTACTTCACTGTACAGAGTACATCAGTGTCCTGGAGAATACAGTGGGGCCGGGCTCAACACTGAACGAAGGTAAATTCTTCAGTTCATAGATAGTCTATCTTCACGCTAGGAAAGGAAACAGAGCCAAGTCTGGAATCCATGCAGTCTCTCAAGAATTAAATGTTACTTACCTAAAGGAAGGAGGGATGTATTCTGGAGGCAGGACAGGCGGCAGTGGTTGACCAGACATGGCAACATCAATTAGGTGCATAGCCAGGATAAATTCTTCTGCTGTGAGTTTTCCATCTTGATCAATGTCAGAAAGATTCCTAATTCCACAAAAAATTCATGCAATCCAGTTCACGAAAATGCACGCCTCTTACTGTTCACCAGTCATTTGTAAAATCTACTTCCTTACTCTGGTCCTAAGCCAAATAGAATCTTTCTGTGTGCCAGGTTGTAGAACCAGTACTATTTCAGACTACTGGAAGGATAAAAAAAGATAATCCATACAGTTGGGAGCATTTAACAAACGCTAACCACGATAGTATCAATCCTCTTCTCCAACTCTGCAAGCCCACTTAAAACATGGTAGACTCAGGTTCTCATGATATTGAAAGCCCACCTGCTCGACAAAGGACTGAAAGGGTCAAATGGAAAATTATTTCATGGTCTGTAGGACATACCAGCCCTGTCAGACCAAATTTTGCTCTTGATGAGAAGCCATAGGTAATATATAAATGACTGGGCACGTCTGTATTTACAATAGAGCCATCAACACAATGGGAGGAGGTCATATTCCACCCACTGGCCATTGACTCACCTATGGGTTGATTTTTCCAGCCTCTAGTCCCCTTCTTAGAGTTAGTAGAACCATTTCTCCCTCCTCATTCTAGCAATCCAATCACCTTTAGGCTTAAATATGAACTTGCCCAATTAGCTAATTACAGTAAACAGCTGATTTTTCAATCAAACTCAGGAGATGTGAGCACATACATTTATTAACAAGAAGCTCAACAGCACCTTTGCCAAAGATAACCAACTGAGAAACTGTCCTCTTCTTTTCGAAATGTCTTCAGACGTTTCCTGGCTACTATCACTAAGGTGTAATCTCCACAGGGTAGGAGTTGTTCTCTGCAGAAGCCGATTCTGTGTGTTTCTAACAAACATTGTCAGTTGCAGAGCTACCCCTGTGCTATACAGAAGCTGGGCCACCTAAACCTCACAGTTCCTTTGTCCACCCCCTCCCCCTACCTGGCTGCTTTCTGTACTACTTCTGTCTTCTTCGGATGCTGCGCATCCTTTAAAGGGAACAGAGAGAGCCACAAACCCACCCGTGCCACCTTCTTTATATGTTCCACCCTCAGCTGCTCCAAGGTGGATCACATTTGTTTTCCCCATAAACTGGCTAAATACGAGCTAGAAAAACTAGAGTACGTTTTTAACGGGGAAGAAGGAAAATATAACATTCTAGTAGAGATGCCTCAAATGTCTTAGGAAGTGAGTCATCAATGCAAAGTATAAGAAAGTATGAGAACAACCTAATGAACTGTTACCCAAGCCCCACAAATGTTACAACTTAGACTTGTTTCAGAGGACCTCCGGACACTGCTCATATCAGCCCTCAAGACTGAATGTGTCACAGGTAGCAACCACTTATTGTTGTCTATTCTAAGTAAAAGGCAGACTCTACTGCACAGCAGAAGGAAGAGGAGAGAAGAGCAGCGTGCTACAGCTTGGCCCCTGTAGAGCAGCCATATCAATCCCTTCACCAAAAGCCAAGACTTGGCAGATATGGAGCAGACACTAGGTTTACTTTCCAAGCAGCTAGCAACACACAACTAAAAGAGATATTCTTCTTAAGGAATCAGTCTCCAATAAACAAAACAAGTAAATAATCCTGGTTAGCCTTTAAATGTAAGAAAACTTGCCCGGCTGGGTCAACACTCATCATGAGCCATTAGCAGTCTTGCCACACACTAACGAGGACATTGTGTGCCTCTCAAAGAAAGCACACAGTAACACCACTAACGTGGTCTTACCCAAAGAGCAAAAAGCAAAGTAAAAGCTGACCAGTGTTTTATACCCAGGAGCGATGTGGTACCTCAGGAGGCACGTGCTAATGTCTGGAGACATTTTGGGTTGGCTACCAGTACTGATAATCTAATGAGTAGAGGTTTGTTTCGCTCCTTTGAACAAATAAAACTAAACCTTATTAGCTTATGGAAATTGAAGGCATTTGAAGATTAGCTCACTAATTCGAAATGAATGACTACTTAAATATTTAGGTGAACAACTGGCATTGTGGTGCTAGTTAAAGAAATAAACTTAAATATTTATGGGTAAAACAATACAGAGGCTTGACCTGAAGTCACTGGGAAAAAGAACCTGCCTTGTGTTAAGAATTATTAGGCAAGGGTTAGAGAGATGGCTTAGCAGTTAAGAGCACTGGCTGTTCTTCCAGAGGACCCAGGTTCAAATCCCACTGTCAACATGGCAGCTCACAACAACTGTCTGTAACTCCAAGATCTGACATCCTCACACAGACATACATGCAGATAAAACACCAATGCACTTAAAATAAAAAATAAAAAATAAAAAAAAAAAAGAAAAAAAAGAAAAGAAAAAAAAAATGGTTAGGCTATGCCTTGAGTTCTTGGGGCTTAGTGTGTTAATATTCGTGTCCTTGTTTTGAGTATCATGGCTCACTAAAAACTAAAACCCATGAGGGAAAACTACCCAAAGTAAGTTTTTACTTTATACAACCCATACTTCTTACCATATTGATGCCAGCTGAGCCTGGGGTAAACTTGATTGCATGAGAATAGTTCTTGCCTGGGGACCTAAGCAGAGACCAGAGAAAAGACACAAAGATGAATCATGGAGATCCAGAGGCTGCACACAGGTTCTATGCAATCATGCAGTCACAACACTTCACTCAGTATCCAGGAGTTTTGTGAGGAAATTAGCTCCAGCCAAAGGGAAAAGCACAGGATACTCCAATTCAGCTGAACAGACGACCAGTGAGGAGTGAGTGCATGAAAGAGCAGAGCGTCAAATACACACATCCCTTGTATCCCTCTTCTTTTGTGTTGGGCTTTTATTATAAATGGAGACTTGATAGCTATAACTTGAACACCTTCTGCCACGGCTACCACCTGCTGATTTCGTCATGGCCATCATCACATGAATTAAGGGAAGGGTCAGAGACTCTTAGAGGAAGAAGCCTTAACCCTCTAATACCATAGTCACATATGCTATGCCTTCCTACATGTGTGATAAGGATGTGAGTAAAGGTCACATAAAAGTTGCTCGAATTTCAACTTTCCTTTCAAAAACCAGTTTTATGTTATTAAGAGAATGATAAACATCTTCATTTCTGGCATGGAATAGCTTTAGCTATAAGATAAAAAATGGTAACAGCAGATTGAGTGCTTAAGCAGTGTCAGGAAGAGCCAAATGAGTCATAGCGGTAGCACTGTTTCAGGTGTAGCCCCAGGAATACCATGGAAATGGGAAGCCACAGCCATGACATTAGGAAGACTCCTCTCTCATGTATGAACTTCAGATTTCCATTAGTTAGTTTCCAAATGTCGCCTTTTTGTGAAACACAGAAGTTAATGTTTTCTTGCACAGCCAGGAGCAGAGGCCATGATGTCCCAAAATAAAGGGAAAAGTATTAACGGGCAAGAGGCTGCAGGTTTGTGGCTGGCTGTGGCTGGCTTGTTGTATTCTCTTATGAGGGCCTTGGGAGAGGCAGCGCCTCATTCAGGGGCTTGCTCATTTCCAGGGCCTCGTGGGCATTCTGAGCTTAGCACCCATGCACAGTACCCAGCAGGGGATAGTTGCCATTTCTACTACTGACAATATTGTAACTCTTAGTTATGTATTTATTTGACAGAAAAGTACACAATAGTAACACACACATGCACACATGTAAACACGTACAATGTATATATTTTCAGAATTCATTTTTACTCTTTTTGAAGAGTTTTATGTATTTATATTCTCTCTCTCTCTCCAGCCTGCAGAATTCATTTTCTAAGCTGACATCAAACAGAATTCACCTGGCAACTCAGGAGTGCCTATTTGCCTCTTCTTGAGGACTGCCTCTTAGCAAGAAGAGTCGGCTTCTAAGTGCTGTGCATCTGTGTTAGGACTGGGTAGCTCTGCCCAACATATGTGGCTTTAAAACAGAATATCCTCACTGCTGTATAATTCATCATTGTGATTGTGACACAATTACCCACTAGACTGCAGTGACATTCAGGCAGCTTTCAGTTTGGGGTTCTTGTGAATGAATGGTAAACAGTCTATTTTGGTGATCATACAAACAATTCAGAGAGTGCTGGGAGCACTAAACATTAAACAATTCTTATGATTAATGCACAGTCTTAAGGTATTATGGAATTCTGAAACAAAGAAGGCTTGCTGCCCATTTTCTTTAGGCTGTAACATGATTCAGACAGTTTCCAACATGAAAGTAGAACAGAGTCTGAGGGAACACCCTTTATACTTGTTACAGCTCTCTGCACATCAGAATTACAGACAGAACCAAGTATGCATCCTCAGCAGATCAAATGTGCACAATAGCTGTGGAGGACTAAGTCTGCCCAGATGCCAGGCCACTTGGATACCAGTCTTTACCTGATACAGTAAAACAAGTTTCTTTACCTCTGAAATGAGAGAAATAACGAAAAACAGGAGTTGGCAATGATGGCATGCTTCTTTCTACTGAAACTCTTTTGTGCCTACTCATCTAAGAATGAAACCAGCTGCTTCGGGGATGAAGTGGCAAAGCTGCAAGAACTGCAATTGCAGTGCAGACGGCAACACACATCCACACAGCTCTGTCAGAGGACAAGAATGTCTTGCTCCTAATGGAAAAGCTTAGCAATCCCTGCCCTGGAAGATCACAACTACCTGTAAAATTGCAACCCTTGTTGTGAGTATCAAAATACATCCAACAACTAAGATAGGATTTTAACAGAATGCCAGAAAATTGAGCTTTGACCAGGCAGAACTTCTGTGTGGCAGCACGTGCACATACTGGGGCATCAGCTCAATAGTACCACTTGCAGGAGGTTCTCAGAGACAACTGAAATCTCAGGTTCAAACTCAACTCTGCACCTCCATGTCCGGGAGTGTGCCTGAGCACATGAAGGAAGTGTGATTATGTGAGACTGAGGCTTTGTGTCCAATGACAACTAGCGCTAGCTCTCATACTCAACCGATGAATGGCCAAATGGCATGCTCGCATTTCAGAACGCAGCCAAGCAAAGAGACTCCTCTCCGAGAAGAGGAGAAAGCATTAATAGGATCTCAGAACTTCTACAGCATCCACACAAGCTCTCTGATTTGTCTGTTGCTTTTGATCATGGTATAATTAAGTTTTAAATTTATTATTTAATTAATTTTGAGATTATAATATCATTTGTCCCTTCCTTTTCTTCCCTAATTGTTGTTACAGGTGTGTATACACAGGCATGTTACCTACAGATGTAACACAGTCCTAATTATAACCTGCTCATGTCCTATAATATTATTTCTATGTATATGTTTTTCAGGCTCATCAACATGGATGCCTAAACAGTGAACATGAAGGTACAAGCATAGCCTAGATTTTCCTCTAAGTCACTGAAAAACAAACTACCTGAAGTTTTTTTATTTTAACTGGTATTTATAGTACAAGACCATTACAATTGCAAAGTTGAGAAGTACTCAACTAGATTAAGAAGCCATAATTATGTGTTGTTGTTTTTTTTTATTAAAAAATGCTTAGCTCATTTTAAAACATACTCTATTATTAATTTTTATTCCTGATTCTTTAACAACTACATAACAGTCTGGCTCACAGATAACATTTACACCTTAGATGCTTGTTGGAAGAAACTAGAATACACAAATCTTAGTTTTTGCCTCTGATATTTAAAGGTTCTATATTCAAGAGTGTAGGTCATATCTTCAGGATATAGGCAATACATTTATCATTCATAAAAAATAGATCTCAACATGAAAGAATTTCTAAAGCAAGTCACAGTGGAACACTATTAAATAATTAGCTTACAACTAATACCAACAATGTTCTAAAGAAATATTGAATGTGTATGGAGCACAATGTCAAACATACCCATTCAAAATGCCACTACTGAGTATTTCTTCAGTGCCTGCAGAGGACTATATGTCTGTCTGTTCACACTTCCTAAAAATACTGAGAGCTGCTACTTTAGGTAAAGCAGAGTATGCAGAGAACTGACTATCATTTTCTGATTGGCTCTTTAGGTGAATGTGTTTATCTGGGGTGACTGCTAAGATCTATCATGGAGACAGGATTCAAGAGCAGGGCAGACCAAAGCCTTTATCCAGTCTTTTTTTTTTTTTAAATAAGGACCAATTACTCATCTGGAAGTAAAACGTATGATCATAAAAAAAGTGCAAACAATGTATGAAGAACCAGAATGTAAAGTGTTCTGTGCTGTGGATTGCAGTAAGAACCCACACAGGTCAGGCCATCAATCTGTGGGTGAGCTGCACTCCAGCACGAGGCACCTTTGCCACTGCACATTGTTCCCACTCTGCTCCCCTGTCTTAACAGGAATGACTGACTGCCCATGATCAGATTGATGGCCTGGCCTGAGAGGGAAAGCAAGGTAGGAACAGACTTCTCAGGAGGCAGGCTTCATTGAACAACTCATTTAATTGGGGGAAGGGTGTGTGTGTGTGAGTGAGAGCGAGGGGGGATATTTAAACCTCTGCGGAGTGGGCAGAGGCTTTTGGGGTGAGTGTGCATCACTGGCTGGGGCTAAGGTGCTGCGAATGCCTCATTTGCATGAAGAAGAATTCTAGATGTCTGTTGGACATGACCTTATTAGAGAGGAAGTTTAACCTGGAACCTAGCCACCAGACCACCTCAAGGGTGGCAGAGGTGGGAGCCACAAGGCTATATGAACCATGAACAGGGACATGCAGGCCTGGGGCAAAGGAGGGCGTGGTCCCCACTCTTACTGCTCTTGAGAAGAGGTTTATAGGGTTGGACTTGAACACACTCCTGCTCTGGACGGGCTCCTCCTGGTTCCACAGTATCCTGGCCCCACACATAGGTAAAGCTTAGCTGTGTACGGTACAGGCAGTAATTTCTCACTCACACCAAAACCCTTCTGACTGCCAGAGGAGTACATAGGTCTCAAATGCTTCAAAACTATTTTGTGTTCTATGTGTAACGGTTTGCCCCGTCAGCTCATTTTCCTTTCCTTTCACACTTGTCAGGGCTGAACAGTTATGAGAGGTCTCTATTTGCTATTATGCTTTCTATACAGTACTCAATTCGGTAGCTTTAAGTGCTCACAATAAAGACTTAAAATGGTATCTGAAATGCTTCTCTACCCTTCTGACCTGGATAACAGAATCAATTTGTTTTAGAAAACCCACTGAGATCCTAGAAATTAATTCCTAGCTTTTCATAAGTGAAGAAATGAGATTCAAAGAAATGAGCACCAACCAATCATGCCAGAGTAGAGTTCCTTAATCCCACACCCCTTACCCTGCATGGAGCCTCAAAGCCTGACTCAGGTACCAGGCTCCTCCCCACAAAGGCACTTCAGAAGCTCACACGCTTTGTTCACAGCACCATTGTATTTCATTTGTTTGCTGCTGTCCCACTAGAAATTCAGTCATTAAAGCAATGACTGTTTTCCACGAAAGTTTTGTTTGTAAATACCTGTCAGGTGTCCACTCATGGTTTTGTCGTGGCTGTTGAACAGCTGCCTGTATTTCAGTCTTGATGACTGGGGCACAGCCCATTCTGCTGCTGGAGGGGCACTGTGGGGAAAGAGGAAGGAGAGGGTGATACAATGTAAGAGACACCTCCTGAGGGTCAAGAACTTGTCTGTCTACGGTGAGCAGTGTTTCCTTTTCCCTCAAACCCAGGGCGCCTGCAGCAGGCAAAGGTCCTGCCACTAGACCACATTTGCAGTGTTTTTTTTAACCTTTTTCTTAACTACATTTAAGTTACAAACATCTTTTAGGAGAGTTAACTTAGGTGCTGGAGAGATGGCTCAGCAGTTAAGACTGCTTGCTTACAGGGGACCCAGGTTCAGTTGCCAGCACCAATGTCACGAAGCCCACAATTGCTATAACCCACTCAGGGGCTCCAACATCCTCCTCTGGCTTCTGAGGGCATCTGCACACACATGGCATACATGCACATACAAGGAAGCCTTTAAAATAATCAAACTGTTTTGTTTTTTTGAGATAGAAAGAGAAACAACAGATCAGGTGACTGTTTCATATTCTATATATAATTCAATAATCTAAAGGTTCCAGAGGCATTGTATACCATCCAGGTTTTCATAAGCATTCAGGAATTACTCTATTTAGTTAAAAGTACACTTCAAAATACATATCTTTCTCTACAACAAAATTATGGACCCATTTCTTTTTTTGTTTTTCCATTTATTTCTCTATTTGAGGGGTATGTGTGTGTATGTGTGAAAGAGAGAATGCAAACAAGACATGCACATGTGTGGAGCCAAGAGGACAAACTGCAAGAATTGGATCTCTCTGCCCACCTTGTGGGTAATGGGAATTGAACCCAGGCCCTCAGGTTTGAAGGCAAGCACCCTTACCATCTGAGCCATCTTACTGTCCCTGGGACTCACTTCTTAACGAAGTAAAATATTTCCTACTGGTTTAAATTCCAAGCAAATGGAAAACCTCCCAGAGAGGAAATAGGATATGCCAGGGTCCTGGCAAATCAGGGGAGCAGTCATGGACAAAGCTCCGCTTTCCTGACTGTAATCCAACACCAATGTCTCCTCGCCAGTGTGCTAAACACTGACCCGAGGAAACCCCTCGAACAGTGAGCCTGGGCAAGATACTCCTAGCAATTCTTTCTGCAGATGCCACACAGCACACAAGCACCACACTGACACAGACAGTTGGTAAGAGTCTAGTGTCTCATCAAATAATTTAACACAACAGAGACAGAGGGGATGGCATCCCACGTGAAGGCAGACGATAAGTCTGTGTATGTAATCTCCTTCCATGCTGACAGAGATTCCTGTCACACACAGTGGTCTTAAGCACACACTTAAGTTTAGTTATCATTTATTAACATGTGTGGTGCCCATGTAGCTACACTCACTATGCAAAGCACTTGAAGAGTAACTGTACAAATTCACCCCCTTTCATTCCTGTGGGTTTCTTAATGGAAACACTTACCGGGGTGGATTCTGCTGGAAGCGCCTCTGCAGCACTTCTCTCATCCTGGCTAATGCTTTGCTGATTCCAGCTCCTGCCTACTTCCTACAAGCTAACTGTCTTGCCCCTGCACTGCACAGATAACGGGTGTGCTCACAGACGCTCTTTCAGATTACACTTATCAAGCCACAGCTTTCTGCCACATCTCAGAGAATTTAAGAAGCATGTTACCTAAAAGTTAGGTAGCACAATCACAAAAGTTACAAGTTTACATTATTGAAAAGATCACTGCCCATGTGGAAAACCCAACTATCTAAAAGTATTAATATTTGCTAACCTTCAATTAGTCATCCTAGTATCATAAAGCAATTTTAAGGTTGAATTCAGGATCACGTGAGAAAAGTTAAAAACACACGAAACTTCAGCTTGAGACAGAGAAAAAATTTAATATGAATGAGCTTAAATCTCAGTTCTAGAAAAAAAATGAGGTTAAAAAAAATACAAGATAATAAGAAACAGACTGTATAGATTCTCTCAGTGAACGCTGATCTGAATGACTCCTTTTATTAAAATTGGTGCTCACTACTACTGTTCTACTATGTCAGACACATTACGAGATTGTGACTGTATTAAAAGCAAGTCCAACTTTGGTTCAAATCTCATATAAAAATTCATAACTTTTAAATGATTAATACAAGATCACTAATTGGCTTTTCTTGTTTCCCAGAGTCCAATCTAGTCTGTCTAATTCTATGTCTTTTCAGGTGCTGGTGATGAACACAATTCCTAGCATGTGCTGGGCAAGCTTTCTACCACAGAGCAGCACGACCAACCTGCACTACAGAACTTTAGTTTAAAAAAAAAAAAAATTAAGAAAATGGCATGTTCTTGATTTGTCATCTCTGAAGTAAATAAGCGATGACTTCTAACCACATTATGCAGAATTTTAAAAGGCATTATTAGCATTCTACAAAATTAAAGAGGGTAAAAATAAAGGCTGGGGGCTGGAGAGATAGTTCAATGGTTTAGAGTACTTGCTGCTCTTGCAGAGGACTCGGGTTAATTTCCAGCACCCATGATGGTTCATAACCATCTGTAATTTTAGTTCCAGAAGGTACAACACCCAATACTGACCTCTGTGGAGATCAGGCATGTGGCGCACGTACATACATATATGTAGGTACAGCAGGCAAAACATCAAACCATAAAACAAATCTTAAAAAAGTTAACATGGACAAAGTTCATTTAAAGAGAATCAAATGATGCTTTAGGTAACTTCCCATTAAAAAAAAAAAGCAGTCTCACCTGGCTACATCAAATGATTGTGCCTTCTGTAATTTAGTGTTTAATTGTGACCCTGGACCAGATCTGCTGAAGGAAGAACTCTTTGGCAATGTGGCTGCTGTAAAAATAAAATATTGAATAATTTTAATTCTATAAAAATAAAAATATTTCCTGTGATTAAAACATCTAAACATCAAGTCATAAAATCCGAAGCAGTGGGCACCCGACTTCTTCTCCAGTATGGAGTCCCAGTTACTCCCCTTTACTCTGTCTTCTTGCCAAAAACATTCCATGACTGTTCTTCTGAGAATCAGCTGAGCTGTAGTGCTGACATCCATAAAATTTTATTCTTCATTCTATAAGTACTGTTCCAAGTAAGACTCCATTTTCTTACCATCAAATGAACTAAAATATTAGTTCCAGACGTAGCAACCAAGAAGTCACAGGTTGCTTGGTCCTGGCTATATATCCTGTGATGCTGGGAGGCCCAGATCTGTGTGTGATTCTTACATGGCCTGATGAAAGCCTAAGCAGAGCCTCTACCATAAGACATTGCCTAGTGTCTTGTAACGCTTGTCACAGCACAAAAAAAAAAAAAAAAAAAACAAAAAAAAACCCACGACAGAGCATGTGGGCTCATTTATTCCACTAGAACAGTTGCATAAACTATGCTATGTTGGCTGCTTTCATATCTGCAGCCTTACATGAAGGACTGCACGGGACGAACAGAACAGGCTCATTAGATTTTTTTCTCTCACTTGAAACACACACATATATAAGTACAGTCTGCTTCAGGTGCAGCAAGAGTGACACAAATACAATGCTAAAACTTATGCTACTGACACTATCGCATTTACTCAGATATACCCAAACACCTTTTAAAAGGAATCCCATATTGCCATGAATTCATTATGATTTGTTAGACTAAGGCTATCTATATCTACAGTTGATGCTTTTTTAATTATAGAAAAGACTTTGAATAAAGTCTCAAAATGAAATTAACTAAACCAGGAACTAAAATAACAACATCTTTTCCTTCAATTAAACAAGTGTTTAGTACTGTGAGCTTAATATATACGACCATTCAGTTGACTCTCTTCCCCATTCTGTCCAGTTCATTCTACTTGTTCAACAATGCTCACTCTTCCTCACCATGGAATTCTATTCATAGAGGACACGCTTAGGTATTAGCAATTCACAGAAGTTGAAGTAACTGATACAAGAAAATACAAAATATTCAACTACTGTTCAATGTCTGTTGCTCTTACCAGGCCCTTGAAAGGCAATTAAGCTCTTGGCTTTCACCATTGGGGTTCTCTTTGTCTACAGAGATATCAAGTCCCAAAGTGACATTCACTTTCTCTCCTTCTACTCTCATGCCATATATGTCATATGCTGGGAGGAAATGAGGAATCAACCAGAAGATTTACAATCCCTTACTCTATAATGAAATATCATTTAAGTATAACTAGAAAGTGACAAAACATTTAACAAAAAATAACAAAATGTAAGTGGTAGCAACAAGTTTCTACGTAGGCACGTACCAGGATGAGCAAATGCAGGCAGAGGCTGTATGACGGGAGGGGCCCCGTTAGCCAGGGGAGGCACTGCTGCTGGAGGGACAGACGATACTAAGGGTGGAGACATTCCAACAACTGGGATGGAGCCCATTGGCACTGGGGCAACAGCAGCAAGGGGTGGCATGCTAGCAATTCCTCCTATACCTAGAAGAAAAAAGCCCCAATAACACTCAGCCAGTCACATGATAATGTTAACTGACATTTAACCCAGTACTAGAGGAAGAAACTCGTGTCCCAGATGTAATATATCCCCACATAAAATAGTCACAGGGCTGACAGCACAGCTTCTGTAAGAGCTTGCTTGGCTTTTACACACAGTTCTGCCTCAACACTGCACTAGATAGATAGATAGATAGATAGATAGATAGATAGATAGATAGACAGACAGACAGTCAGATTTAAATACACATACCCTCAGGTTAAATGGCTGGAAAATACAAAACTTTATGTCAAAATCACAAGGCCTTGAGCTCTCTTGCTCTTGTGGTGCACTTGTCAGTGTTGACAGTTTTCTCTATAAATCACACTATTTTTTTAGGGAATAACAAGATTATACACTCAGCTAGAATGCGGATTCATCAGGAGAAAGATCAATAAGAAAACCACTGGGGTCAGAGATGTGCCTCAGTTGGTAGTGTTTTCCTAGTGCACAGGAGGGCCTGGGTTCAGCCACCACAGCACACAAACTAAGTGTGGAGGCACCTGCTTATAATCCCAGAACTCCAGAGAACCATATCCTCTGATTCAGATGATGGTTGTAAGTTTCAAGGTAACCCTCAGCTACATAGAGAGTTTGAGGCCAGCCTGGGCCTCAAATTTTTATTTTATTTTAAAACAAAACAGCAAAAAATAAATAAAAATAAAAAAATAAATAAAACAGCAATGGCAGTAAATTTAGAGGCAACAAATATACTATATAGATTTTGGGTCTGGTTAATTTTTGTGTAGTGTTTTTATTTATTTGCAAGTTCTTAAAACATAATAAAGCTTACAGAAAAATTTAAAGGAAAAAATAAGGCGGGGCATGATGGATCACATCTTTAATCACAGCACTAGGGTAGTAGAGGCAGGTGGATCTCTGTGAGTTCAAGGCTAGCCTGGTCTACAAAGCAAGTCCAGAACAGCCAGAACTATTACACAGAGAAACCCTGTCTCAAAAAGCCAAATATAATAATAATAATAATAATAATAGGAATAATAAATCAGCCGTTTTACCTGCCTCTCCAATATATAATTCACCTACTAATAACCAAAGAGTTAATGAGAGAAATTTCTTTATAAATATGTTCTAACCAACAAAAGAATATTGGAACTAAAACAAAAGCTCTTATCTTATGTGTTTGTCCCCTCTTTAACAGCTTCACGAGTTTTCTAAGGCAAAACATTCTTGTAAGGTGTAGCTGAGAGTGGTCCCACGGCCTATAATCCTAGCACTTGGGAGTAGAGGCATGCGGTCAAGCCCAGCCTGAGCACTCTGAGCTGCTTGTCACCACTCTACTGTCCCCTGACAGCTTCCTAATTGACCATTGTCAAAGAACACACCTTCCAAGTTCATCAGGGATATTTTATCTACAACCAGATTTATTCTCCAAGAAATTCTGCTATCCTGTAGCAAGAAATGCTGGTTCTAGTCCACAGTCTAGGATCAACCATTATTTTTAGACCGTTTCAGTGGACAGAGGAAAGAGAAGGTAGGTAGATGGACAGACAGAATAGTGGATGAGTGAATGCATGACTAGGCAATAGAACAGATGTGAAGACTGGCATATCCTTGAGACCTTGAAAATCACTTTTTCAGGACATTAAAAATCCTTGGCTCATTCCTTCCCTAAGAATCCTACATATGTTACTCAGTTTTCTTTTACAACAAAACACTGCATCATCATCTGAAGCTAACCATGTGATTACTTTTTCTATGTGCTCAAATATGTTTAAAGTAGAATATACCTTAAGCTTGGTCTTTTCAAGTCAGTATTCTTAGACATATTCTTTCAAACTTTCCATTTCTAGATAATGAATGGTCCTGAATTCACTGTAGTTTGCTTTGTTCCCTGGTGGGAGATTCTTCATGAGTTCCTATCCAACTTTCTTTTTTTTTTTAATCGCAGTATCTGACAGTTTCTTGAGTCTTTTTTATCTACTGTTTCATTTGCTTCTAATTTAAAAAAAAAAAAAAAGGTTTTCTTTCTTTTCAGAATAGTATCTCTGAAATTGCTTCTAGCTTCCCTTTTGTTTTTAGAATAAAGTTTGTTGCCCAATCTTTGCTGAGTCCTGCCCCCTCACCTCTGGGATGTTTAAGTTGGTCTCTGAAGCCCTGTATCATGTCCATGACATCCTGTGGTTGGTCTGAAGGAGTGGCATCATTGTCCACAGAGGTGGGGTGACTGCAGCTGTATAGCATTTTTCTAAAAATAACTTGGTGTAGGACAACCTGACTCAAACCTTTCTGTTACTTGTTTGTATGTGAGTACTGCTTTCTGGAATTTCCAGTCTTTGTACCATTTCCCCAACACTTTCCCCCAGATCTTTCAGGCCTTCTGCAGGTCTCACATGCAGTACTCAGAGGCTTTCACACACACAGTGCTCTGACTGGTTGTATCTATTTTCTAAGCAATGGCTACCAATCACCTTGTGGCTTCTGTTTCTCAATTATACCAGATAGACAATTTTCCTCCTTGTGACTCCTGCATTGTGGCACACTAACACATTTCTGTCTTATTTTTATTCCCCCTATGGTTATGCATGTGTGCGAAGTGTGAATACATGTGTTGAGTGTCTTCACAGGTCATTCTCCACATTATTAAGGCAGGGTCACCTGTTGCAGCGGACTTGCCCCTCTGTGTGTGGGAACCACAGTTGCCTGTACACCTGCTCATCTTTACAATGGGCTCTGGGGGATTTAGACTCCAGCTCCCATACAAGCTTCACACAAGTTCCCTCCCCCTTGCAGCCCCTTGTCCTAATAGAACATGACTATTGTACTTTCCCCCACTCTGTGTAGCCTTGGCTGTCGTGGACTCCCTTTGTAGACCAGGCTAGCCTCCAACACACAGTGATCCAACTGCCTCTGCATCCCTGAGTACTGGGATTAGAGACATGTGCCACAACGCCTGGCTGACTCCTGTACTTTTTAAATGGGGCTCTTTCAGACCTCAAGAAGCTAAAGAAGGATCAGGACTTAGATGCCAGTCCAGGTGAATACTATGTTCCAGGTGAGCCTGCACTACCAACTAAAGCCCTTTCTCAAAAACTGTGACTCAGTGATTGTCCTTGGGTAATAGGATAGTGATTTTTGCATATTTTCTCAATTATTTTTGCATTTTCAATTGGTATCTATTACTTACACAATGAGAAAAACTCCCCTCAACCCCTTAGGCTAGGGAATGGATCCAGGACCAAGCATGCTAAGCACATGTTCTGGTCCTCAGCTACATGCCAAGTACAGTTCCTCATTTGGAAAAACAATACTAACAACGTCTATAAGCATTGACAGTCCAAAGAGAAGAAAATTTCTAACTCAGGTATAAATTTATTCTTCCCAGACATCTAGTGGGTTGGTTTACAGGCCATACCCACAATTACTACCTCATCACACATCTCACCTGAACCAAGATTAATTTTGTCAACTTATATTAATGTGTATCAGGTTAATTCTGTTGCCAGATACTTGACAGTTGTATGAAATTACACTCAGTGTGTTTAAAAAAAAAAAACAGCTAAATCTTTTAAGACTTTCAAAAGTTGACAATGGCAAACTTCTAAGACACCTTATCTCTAGAGCTTCAAATTCTATCTCAAAAAAAAGTAATCTTGAAAATGATGCTGAGAAAGATCTTATAATAAATAATATCTCAAAATTGCTATCAAAAAGACTACACAAAACTAGGTAACAGTTAAAAAAAAAAAAGATCACCATCTGGCAAAAGCATAATTTAAGTCTCCTAGGTCTCCAAACTCTTTTTATATTAGAGTTCTGCCATTTTTGAGAAAGAAAAAGGCAAAAGCTTTGAGACTATCTCTGCAGCCCAGGCTGGCCTTAAATTTGTGAGAGTCTTAGACTCTAGACCCTGGTGTTACAAGCCTGTGCCACCATTCCCAGCTCAGTTTTTGTTTTATCCCCACTGCACAGCTGAGGCTGAACACCTGACTAAGGTAGCAGGATCTAGGGTTTGATCTCCAGTATGACAAGCCAACAAAAGCAAAACAACCCAATTGCAAAGACTCTCATCAAATGAGAGTTTTCCCGCTAAGACAGGGTCTCTCTGTGTATCTTTGCATGGCCTAGAACTTACTATACAGGCCAAGCTGGCCTTGACCTGGCAGCAACCCTCCTGCCTCTGTCTCTCAAGTGCTAGGAACGATTTTCTGGTTAAATATATACTGGAGGCTGGTTGTGGATGCCATTACCTTCTATGGTACTTATTCTTAATTCTTGGAATCCTGCACTGGGGCCTTCTGCTCTATATAGTGCTAGAACAGCTCAGCTGACCATCTCCTCACAGTCAAGCCATCCTCCAGCCCCAACACAGGTCTCAAACACTCCAATGACCTCAAAGTCACTCACAAAGTCATCTGCCCACAGGTCAACTTCAGTCACCACTTTCCTCTCCCATTCTTGCCTCATATTCCAGGAACAAGTCAAACAGTGGCTCCATCACTTTTTGAAACCCTTTCCTGATTTATGAGAACTCAGCATTTCCTATGCATGCTCCTCAGGCTCCATTATGCAGTGTCTTCCCTTTTTCCAGCTTTCAGTGCCACATGTCTTAGGTTCTACTGCTGTGAAGAGACACCATTACCATGCCAGCTTTTATAAAGGAAAACAGTTAGCTGGATCTGGCTTACACTTTGAGAGGTTTAATCTGTTATCATCATGGTGGGAAGCATGGCAGCCTGCATGCAGACATGGTGCTAGGGAAGAGCTGAGGGTTCTACATCTTTATCCAAAGGTAGCAGGAGATTGGGCATAGTTTGAGCATCTGAAACCTCAAAGCTCACCTCCACGGTCACACCTCCAAGGCCATACTCTTACTAGTGGCACTCCTTACAGTCAAGCATTCAAACACGGCAGTCTTTGGGAGCCATTCCTGTTCAAACCCACCACCCCAGCTCACACCAAGATTTGGTTCCACATGCCTTCACTACACTTCCTCTCTAACACTGGATGACTTTCCCAACCCACCTCACTTATTCAGACTCAGTGACAAGACTGTTTAACTCCTCTCCAAAACAAGGCTAATATGAGCTTGCTGGTATCACCATACAAATGGAGCTGACAGTGGGACTAGAAATATTAGCAATCACTAGCCCTTTGAGTAAACGTGATGGACATCTGTATTTTTCACTTCTTTTAACCTGCCGTGTTTGTTTATTCTCCTGAAATCAGTTTATAGAGTATGCTGATGTGATGAAGACAGGGTGAGAAGAACCAGGAAAAGGCCTAAGAAGAGTTATGGCTGATTGCAGGCTCAGGCTGGCAATACAAGGGCTCCCTTGGTAGCAGTGCAAGGGATACAAACACCTGTTAGACAGTAAGCAGTGAGCCCAGAAAGAACAAGAATGTTGATGACACTGAAAAATCAGAGTAGAAAGAGAAAACAAATTAAGTTTCAGAGAAAGAACTGCACCCAAATTTAGGAGAAAAAGAAGAAATGGAACATATTTTTCAATGGATCTTTTTCCTACTTTGTAGTCTCTTTGTGGAGGAGTCCAAAACGAAAACCAAACATGCCTTAAGTATTGAAACTCGTAAGTCCAAAACAATTAGCTGTAAGTTCCTTCAAGGACTCAGTACCAAGACCTGCACAGGCTCAGTACCTGCACAGGCTGACTAACAGCAAGCTAAGTGCAATTACTACACTGTTCACTCGTGCTCTTCCCTCGACTTTGCTCACACACAACTTTGTGTTTCTTCTCCTAAACCCTTGTCCTACTAATTTAATGATCTCCCCAAGCTCACATTTTCCTCATAGAAAAAACAGCCTTATAGCCAAAGGCCCCCCAAAGAAAGACAATGTATAGTATCATGACTGAATTTGTAATGTCCCTCATAGGCTGTTTTAAAAGTTTATTAGCACTATGTTCAGACGTTTTTGAACCTTTAGGTGTAGGAAAACAATGCAAGCTTCCAAAGAAGGAACTCAGCCAACAGTCCTACACAACTAACACACCCACAAACCACAACAATTAGCTCAACAACACTAAGAATGAAATAGTGACATATATATATTGGTGGTAATCAACAGCTCTTTAGTTGGATTTAAGACACACTCAAAAGAAGGGTAATCAGACCTGGTACTGGAAACCTAGTCAAACACCCAAAGCTAGAAGTCATGCATCTTGGAGAAGCTATAGCTGCCCTTTACTAAATGAACATAATCCTAACCACATGCTAAATATTTGTCCTTATATCCACAGATAAGTGCAGTCCTCACCCTCATCAAGGAAAGTCGCTGCAACAGAGGGAGACCTTAACAGAAAATCTCAACCAATCAAAATGCAGAGTTGTGGAATCCAGTCCCAACAGATCCAATACAGCTCTGGCACTAAAGCTTAGCTATTGTGGAGGAGGAGACAGAAAGCTTTTAAGAGTCAGAGGAGCAGGAGTCTGCTGTGAGATTGTGTGTCCTGGAAATGTCAGAAGCTGCACCCATGAAGTCTCACCAACATGACTGCCTAAATATGAGCTGAACAAGACAATAACAGTAGACACGATAAAGTGTAAGGTGGGGCAGAGGGGGAGAAGCAGGAGACCTCAACCCTACACAAAGAACTACAGGAACCTAAGGAATGCAGAGAGTGGAAGAAATAATCTTCCCCAGGTAAGAGCATACCAACTAGTTACCCAGTGGTTAGTCCTGAAAATTTACATGGTAAGTGGCATTATACAGACTGAGTAGGTTATATTTACATATTTAGAAATATATACATACACACAAAACAATTACTAAAAAACAAGGTCATGAATTTGAAAGAAAATAAAGAGAGATATATGAAAGGGTTTGGAGTGGGTAAGAGAAGACTGAAATGTTATAATCTCAAAAAAGGAAGGAAGGAAGAAAGGAAGGAAGGAAGGAAGGAAGGAAGGAAGGAAGGATTGAAAAATAAAATAGAAAAAAACAAAAAACAACGAAATCACAATCCAAAGGAACTAGGTACAAGGAGTAACAAGAACTCTGGAAAACCAGAGCCAGGAGACAGAGCTGCAGCATAGTGCGGGCATGCTCTTACACCCAGGTGGAATACACCTCTCCACTGTGATGACCTTTCACCCTCGGGTTCCATGTGGACAGCATTTTTTTTTTCTGAAGGCTGTCAATTTTTAGGTAAAACTTGCCAAGAATTTCACTGCTTCTGAAGAGAGAAAGGGAAAATATCCATTCTTAAAACATACAACAAAATATAGGAACCAATTCATTTTCAGACTTACCAAATGCTGGTGCACTAGACATAGCGACTGGCTGCTGTTTCATGACAGGGGGCAGTGCGGAGGGGAGCTGATATCCTTGTAGCTTCAGTTTGATAAGCTTCATGGCTATGGAAAACTCCACTTGATCCATTCTTCCATCATTATTCATGTCGGCTAGTGCCCTGCAAACCAGCAGCACAGACTCAAGACAACTGTGACTACAAAATAATCTTTCTCAACACTACTTCCTCAGGCTCAAACAAGATAATTGGCTCCTCTACCCTACAGACAACAAAACTAAATGAAACATCTTTACCAAGCTCCAGAGAGAATTATGAAAGCCAGCACATGTGGCTTCTTGCACTGTGTTATTCTTTACCCACAGAGATGTTGAGGAGTTTTCAGCCTGAATATGAAGATTCTTTACTTTTTAAAAGATTATATTTTAATTTTAAAAAAGTTCTAAAATTGAATAGTGGTGGTGGTGACTCAATTCTATAACAATTCTACAAACTACTGAATAACACCAGGTAATTCCAAAGGGCAAATTTGTTACATGTTGTAATTAAATGTTATTAAAATGGGATCTGGAAATAGTGTTATTTCTAGGGATGCTCAGTTAAATCCCATTTCCTCTGTGGTACTCTACATCCATGGAAGATGGCATATATACTATCCTATTTGGGGATAGTACTGTACTATGAAAGTTCTTCAAGTTAAGTGTTTTTAGAACCCTGCCCTGCACATTCAATATTGAAGCTGTGATTAGGAGTGTGCTTACTGTTTCAAAACAATCCCCAAGCATTCTTGGCCCCGGCGTGATTTATAGATTTATAGTGGGTTTTCAAAGAGCACTTTCTCTCACGGAAAAGAAAGCAGAAAGCAGGGAAAGGTTTATAGATTTGCACTGGAAGCTACATTACCCACCCAACCGTGCATACTCATGACAACATAAAAAGTCTTTTCTAGACTTCACTTTTTTTTTTTTTTTTTTTTACCCCCAAATGAAAACATGTAGTACAACAAAAAGTAGTCCCTGCAATAAAATTAAAGCTCTCTAAAACTGATAAAGACTACAGAAGACTGGAAGATAAAGACTACCAGACAGGAAGGAGCCCTTTGGCAGCTGAGGCAGGAGCTGGGGTCCTCCTGCAGCCATGACCCCCACAAACCCTGAATTTCTCTATTACTGCAAGTTTGTGCTTCCTGCCCATGTGGATTTATTGTTCTACAAACTGCTTGCTCTAAACTTTGCCAAATTTCCTGGTGGATTATTTTTCTGGTCATTTTAGAAGCATTACCAATAATATACAGGATATTAACTATTCAACTGAAAATTAGTGAGTCTTCAAAATTTATTCTACTGATTTTGTGTGGATCTTCACTGTGTAGAAATTATACACTGAATACACAAAATACTTATTTTGTCAGTTTTTAAGTTTTTGGTCATTGATTTGTCTTGTTACATTTTAACCTTTAACCTAAGTGTAATTCACTCATGGGGGAGGGGTTAGTCTACAATCAAACCACATTTCTTCCAAACACATATCACAATGTCAAGCAATCTTAACTAACCCTTTCTCTACATGTTGTAATACACTCAGTATTCTTGTGAAGTGAGACATTTCCAGATTAGCTCTCCTGAAACAACCCCAGGTCAACATGATGTGACCTCGTCTCAGTAGCTTAATGGCTCGTTCATTTTTCCTTTTTAAGAAATTTGGTTTTGGTAGCTGGTCAAGAGCTTGAAGCATGAGCATAAGGACCTGAAGCTCGAGCACCTACATAAAAGTCAGGCATAGTGGTAAATGCTTGTGATTTTCTTGCAGCAAAGTAGAGGCAAGCAGATATGCCCTGGAGCTTGCTGACCATTGATCTTACCCTCACTGGTGAGCCCCAGATCCTAGTCAAAGACACTGTCTCATGAGCAAAAACAAAATACAAGGTCTAAAGAGATGGATCATCTGTTAAGACTGCTGGCTGCTCTTGCAAAGGACCTAGATTCATTTCCCAGCACTCACAAGGCTGCTTCCAACTCTCTGTAACGCCAGTTCTTAGGGGAATCTGATGACCTCTCCTGGCCTGCTCAGTTACTGAATACATGTGATACATGGTACACTAACACAATTACTGGGAAAACAGTCATACAAGATTAAAAAAAAAAATTTTTAAAGAAAAATAGCTCTTTCAGGACACAAGGTTGGTTCCCAGCACCCAGAATCATATGTAGATCACTGCCACTTGGAATTCCAGTTCTAAGAAATCTGACACCCTCTTCTGGACACACACACACACACACACACACACACACACGGCATACTGACATAACATACACACATACATACACATATATAAATAAAAATAGAACACCAAGGTTGACAGTACCTAAGGAACAAAACCAAAAGTTTACCCTTGGTTTCCACATATACATAGGCACGCACATGCAAGTACACATGTGAAAAAAAAACACACATGTGCGCACGCACACAGACACACACAGTTTTTTTTTTTTTTTCTATACTGGATATACATACCAGTTTGCTCCAGCAAGGAAAATAACACTTAGGTCTTTCTATTTCTTTCACTTCCTTCACATATTACACTTTCTTCATGCAATTTATTGGTAAATTTATTCTATGAAATTTAATCATTTTTACCAGAGTTGTAAGTAGCATATTTCCCTAGATATCTATTTTTTAGGTATTTATTTTAAGAACACGGTATTTTAAAGCCAGGTACGCTGCAACTAGCCTATAATCCAGCACTCAAGAAGCAGAGAGGCAGGAAGATTAAGAGTTTCAGGTAATTTTTTGCTACATTGAAAATCTAAGACCAGGCTAGGCTATATAAGACTGACTCAAATACTTGCACAATTTTTATTAGTAAATTATGCTGCATTAATTATATTGCTAAATTTCTAAGCATCTCACTAATACAATAACCTGAGTAAAGAAACACAGGGCATTATCTGTCTTTTTTAGTATTTGTAACAATCCTTTCCACCAGTTAGCACATTTGCGCTAAGTTCTGAGTTTAGAGGACGATTGAGTACTTCACTGGTTAGAGCAATTCTTAGTTGCGATTTTTGCTTAGTAATCTAACTTACTTGATAATGCTTTTAAGATAGGGTTGCATGTAGCCCAGGCTAGCTTGCGCCTCCTGCTCTAAGTGCCAGGATAACAGGCTCTAAAATGCCACACAATGGGTCTCTTGGCTCACTGACTAGCTATTGGTATAATTATGCTGTGTAAGAGCTCTGTTGCTGAGCTAAAGCCAGAGTCACTTGGAAGAAAAGGTCCCTGTGTTTTGTTCAGTTTTCCTTAATCCACATCTTCTGGGCTGATAATGAGTTTTCATTTGGCCTTTATCTGCTGAAATAAATACCAACGTTGACAGAATCTCATAATCCTGAATGAATCTGGTGCCTCTGGCTTAAACTCAAACTGGTCAAAATGTTGTGAAACTCAACATTGTGAAAATCCATGTGCCTGCGTTCTGCCTCTATATTTGTGACAGGACTTCATTTTATTTTGCAAGAGCTTTCAGAATTAGAAGACACAAATAAGGTGACCATCCTTCCTTTTTCTGCAAAGTATTACCAATGCTTTACAGGGGAGAAAGGCTCCAGTTAACAGCACTGTGCATGCTTTATTTATCTTTAAATTAAGGACTGTGCGCCTGCCCACACTCCACCCCCTGCACTGCTCCTCCTGAAAAGCATTCTTGGTGGAAACCAGAAATACTCACCGTGAGATTAATAGGTTAAAGGAGAAGAGGTTTTTTGTTGTTGTTGTTTGTTTGTTTGTTTTTTAAAATAGGAGTTTAATTAGAATAATTTAGTGCTTCTAAAACCCTTCCCACTTCCTTGGGCAAGGAGAAAGAAAGCAGATAGCCCTTCATTCTGGAGTGTCACATTAAGGCACCCAGCAAGGCCCAACATGTAGCTGAATATCTCGTCTCCAATTCTCAAAAATACTTTTTCTCTGAATTAACAAAATGTAACTATTAAAACTCCCTAGTGACAGAGAACACACAGATGTTCTGGAAACACAGCTACTCACAACGATCAACCCTCCACTCTTTCCCTCCCAGCAGCCAACAAAGTGGCATCCGGCTGCTGCTCTACAGCAATTCCTATCCCACTGCCCAGGGCTTTTGGCAAAAACAAAACACTCTGGCTCTGTCATCCTCTTCAGAGCCAACCTGTAGTTACTTCTCCAATGAACTTTGTACTAATCCCTCCCAAAGCAGGTAAGTCTGGACAATACTGACACCAAAGTTACACAACCTCAAAGGTAAAAGTGTACGCTAAACCCAGCAAACAAGCTGTTCCACATGGCTCTGGAAACTGCTGTTGAGATCAGAGATGAGCCTTGTGTCAGAAGTGGCCTAAAAGGAGGCTGGTGAGTAAAGAGCAGAGATGCTAAGTACAATGTCCCTCATAGTGTCTGGCATTTGAAAGCTTCGTCTCCAGTTGGCAGCCCTGTTTGAGGAGGCTTAGGAGGTGTGGCCTTGCTCAAGGAAGTGAGTCAATGGGGATGGGCTCTGAGGTTTCAACGTCTCCTCTATGTGGCCCCTCTGTTTCCTGCTTGTGGTTAAAGATACGAGCCCTCAGCTGTTCCTGCTGACATGCCTGATGCCAGCTGCCATGCTTCTCCAACATGATGTGGAACTGCAAGCCCAAAATATACCCTTCTGTAAGTTGCCTTGGTCGTGGTCTTTTATCACAAACATAGAAAAGTGACTATTACACCAATGGTATACTTCTCTTGTTTGATTTATACAAATAAAGCAAATCATACACCACTCTGATACACTATTGATGGGAAAATTACTACAACCCATAATCATTTGCTTACAACCAGCAGCCGCATACTTATGAACTGACTGTGAAGGTACATTTTCAAAAGCATAAAAACACTCAGCTAAAAGCTGTTCATCGCAGTGTTTTCTGTAATCACTATGTTATCAGTAATCACAGTACACAGAAATAACCCAAGTATGGAAACACGGGACACTGGACAGAAGCCCTACCACATGGTACATGCGCTGTGTGATCAGAAGGAAATGAATGATAAGTGGCTTCCAGGACATATTAAGTGAGAAAAGCAAAATATAAAAGTGAATTTATAGTTAACCCTTAATATAGGAGGAAGACACATGAAACACTATTCGTTCTGTGCCTGCTTTTCACCACAATGAAAATGATAAGAAACAGTGATGTGAGTGGGAACAGGGAATGAAGAGCAGAACTCCCCAGTACAGCCCTGCACACACTGCTGCTTTGAGAACCTTGTTAATGAGGACAGTAGAGTCCTTCAGGAGGTACTGCTCCTCACAGACACATCACCGCCAAATCACCTGCTATTTGGTGCCCTAAACTAAACAGAAGGCCAGGTCATAGGAAAGAGCAAGCCAGTTTGGTCATTCATTCATTCAAACAAGAAACAAAAAACCCTAAGGGTGCTTTGGTGTGAGCGCTATCTGGGAATTAAAAAGGCATGGCCTCTGCCTTCTTGTTTAGAACAAATCAGATCAGTGTACATGGTGGCGGATACAACTGAGGCTGGAGGAAGGGCTGGGCTTTGTTTCAGTGGGAAGTCCTTGGTCCAGCATGCTCAAGACCCTGAGATAAAGATCCACTGAGAGGTGCAGATGACTGGAGGAGGGACTGAGTGGGCAAAGGGAACCACTCTAGACAAATTCACCAAACAGCACCTCTTTGCAGCACAGGATGACAAACAGACACCAAGCAGCTGTGTGGGTTCTGTGACTGCAGGAAGGAGACACCAAAACAGTGGAACACAGTGGCCTAAGCAAGGAGAGACTTGCCCCTGTGAGGACAAAGGTCAGCTTCTGGAGTAGACACTGTGGAAGAGAGTGAGCAGCAGAGGTCAGAGCTGAGAGATGAAACACAGAAAAAGCAGGATCATACTGGACTTGAACATTCAGTGATGGCTTTGGGTTTTGGCTGAATGGACAGTCTTGATTAGCTGATCAATTAGTGTTATGTGTGTACCCTGTGCATGGCTGCTGCCCTTAAAGGCCAGATGGCACTGGGTCTCCCGGAACTAGAATTACAAACAGGTGTGAGCCTCCATAGGGGTGCTGGGGATTGAACACAGGCCCTCTAGAAGAGCAGAAAGAGCTCTTAACTACTGAGCCATCTCTCTGGTTCCTTAATGGAGTTTTAAAAATGTGCTTGTTTCATTTTTAAAGCTGATCTCATTTAGCCCAGGCTGGCCTTAAACTCTGGATCCTTCTGTTTTTCTTCAAAGTACTCTGAATAGAAGCATGTGCCATCATGTACAGTGTAGTTGTACTTTTTAAACACAGGTATATTTTATTTTCAATTCTATGTGTGCACGTGAACGGGTACATAGACACCAGTGTACTTGGAGGCCAGAGTCAGATCCCTTGGAGCAAGAATTGCAGGCAGTTGTGAGCAGTCTAATTCGGGTGCTAGGAACAGAAACTCAGGTTCTCTGCAGTTATCTCTGAAAACCAGTTTGAAATCTCCCCAACATGAGCCCCACTAAGAAGATGGGCCGAGACGCGCAAGCTGCCCATGAGCCTGGCTCCAACCCCCGTTGACTTGCAGCAGAGCGTAGGCTCCTCAAGCCTGTTTTAACCCTGTCCAGAATGGTGGCAGCTGGTCCAGGCTCCCATTCTTGTGCTTCCCTGGGTGGGTACCTGGGCCACCTGCACTCTCCTCTGTAGAGAGAGGACTAGGATGGACCCTGACATAGGTGAGCCCAGTGGCAATGACCTGAGGAGGAAGAGAGTTCTGCATCTACAGTGGCAGACTGTCCTGTCTCACTCTCTCCCATATGTTCTTGGCTGCAGAGTTAATTTCAACGTGGGTACAAAGTGAGCAGAAAAGTGCATTCCAGTTAACTGTTTCTGGAGTCTTGGCTATAGCCTACTCAGACGGGAGGACTGCTTGTCTCTCTGTTGGATTTCCAGTGAAGAACATGAACGAGGAAGTTGAATTCTCTGAAGGAGCTAGGTCAGAATGTAATGCCAGACTACAACAATGGCTGAAGATGACAGAGCTCCTAGAAACCACTTCCAGAAAGGAGCGGGGAGGGAACTGGCAGATAGAGAACATCTGACAGCTGAAATGCTTGGAATTATTTCTGCCTTGCCCTGGCATTGAGAGGAAGAAGGCAGAGAGGACAGACAGAGCCTTGTAATCCCTGCTACTCAGAAGTCTGAGGAAGGAAGAATAAAATCCAATGCTACTATGGGCAACCTAAGTAAGACTCTGCATCAAAATAAAATTTTTAAAAGGCAGGGGTGGTACCCAGGAATACAGTTCAATGTGAGTACTTGTACACCAGCCTCCAGGGCGCTGGGTTCATACCCAGTAACAAGAAACCCCTGAGACGGGGGCCCATGCTGTAGTTCACAATGACCTCTAACTCGTGATGCCTGGTCTGTCTCCCAAGTGGCAGGACTACAGCCCTGTGCTAGCATACCTGGTGGTAAAATGCTTCACAAATGAAACTTCAGCAGATACGCACAAGTCAGTGGAGGAGCCCTGGAAAGCAGATTCTAGAGATAGCCTTAATGCAGGGAAAGAACACCACACACCAGGCTGCAACCCAAAACCTGCTAAAATGCACACGTGGCACATAAGTGCACCTCGATTCTGACGGTGACTGGCTGACTGACAGCCCCTGCATGCATGCTTCCTCCCTGAGCCTTTACTTCTCCTCAAATGGACCCACAGTTAGAACTGAAACAGTGTCCTGGAAACAAGCTCTAGTGGAAAGGAGGGCAGAGACTGGCCGCCAAAATGGTGACAGCTACGAAAGACGGCATGTAACCCAATGCAGCACCAAACCCCAGCACAATGCTTTTCAACCTGAATATATGACACACAGTGTGTGTGTGTGTGTGTGTGTGTGTGTGTGTGTGTGTGTGTGTGTGTGTGTGTTACATGCCCCACCTAAGCTTTACTTTTTTTTTCAGAGCATGACTTTGTATAACACTGGCACTTAATGAATAGTAAATGCTGAGCTCCGGAGTCTGAAAGCAACAGGTGCTCTGCCAGTCTTTCCGGCTGTTGTGCACTTATAAACATGACCGTGTTGGTCACTCAAGGGAAGGAGTACTTAGCTGGAAAGCTTAGTTATGTGGAGGGCCCGTCTCTGAGGCTAAGCCCTACCTTCCTGGTTCTTGTTTGCTGGCCTATTGCACGTGTAAAGCCACACATTAGATCCTTCGTGTATTTTTTTTTTTTTTTTTGGCCAATCCACTCAACTTTATTTAAAAAAAAAAAAAATACAAATGCCAATTATCTAGATTAAAAACTGAGATCAAAAAGGGCAAATAAATGTTCCCAATAGCAGAGACAGAAAGTGCTATAGCTAGGACTACAAATTCTCTGCCTTTATTTACACCAAGTGCAGAACACTGTAACACTAGCCCAGTCAGGAAACAGAGCCACAGTCCTGGTAAGAGCCACACAGAGGAAAATGTGGCTTTCT
Organism: Psammomys obesus; assembly: GCF_907164565.1. NCBI lineage: Eukaryota > Metazoa > Chordata > Mammalia > Rodentia > Muridae > Psammomys > Psammomys obesus. The sequence goes on along the minus strand of NW_026592666.1, from coordinate 9,459,527 downwards.
TTCAGGTCAGTAGAATTCAGCAATGCCTCCCAAAGCTGGAAACCTAGAACCCAAAACTGTATCTAACAGCCTGTTTTACTCATGCTCTTGGCCAAACCCCTACTTGTGAAAAACTTCAACACTTACTTAGCATTAGTCAAGTATCACACTGTACCAAATCAGCTATTTCTATATTACTAATGCTCAAACAGTGAAAGATAAAGAATAATTTCATTAGAAAGGAAAAAATGGGAGGGGGGCATTTAAATAAGTGTGAATGACACACATGAAGCCAAAACAAATTTGTGGGAAACTACCCAAATTCAGATGTTTCAGTTACATCTTAATTTTTGTGCACACCACTGCTATTCAAATGTTGGTCCTTTGCAAAAGTATTTTTCTGGTAAGAAGTAACAAAACATTCCAGGCTAGACCTGCATGTTCTCTTTCTACATACACACACACAAATCTACTTCCAAATAAATAGAATGGGATAGTGTTTTGTTTTACATTCTGCTTGTATAAATTTCCAACTTACCATATTTGTGCTAAAACGGGCTGAGGTAACCCAGATTGGAAAAAAAAATTCCTTGCTTGATCACCTGTAAAGTAAGTGGGAAAAGTTTTAGGAAAGCAAAACAGCAAGAGCTAACAGAGATACTCTTAGAGCAAAATTACAAAATTATTTAAGAGGCAGGTTATGCTATGAGCACCAATGACCCCACAGGAAAGTTCGAAGGTCTCTAATCAATGATCCATAAGTAACCCCCTGACTCAACACTTTAAAGGGCCTGAGTATTTGCTGGGATAAATCGTCTACTTTAAGCTGTAGTTTAACAAGATGAGCTCCCCATCCTGACTCCTGTAGTTTGGATGCTAAATGTACTTCAGAGGACAATATTTACAGTTCTGCCCCAAGCCTGATGCTCCTGAGAATGGTAGAGATTTTAAAAGGCAGGATGTTGTGAAAAGTCCTAGGTCATCAGCATAGACACTGGGTCCTGAAATGAAACTGTGCGCCAAAACTCCACCTGTTTTAGCCCCTGATTATATCAGATACTTTGTTACAGTAAGTGAATAGCGCATGGCAAGGCACACGTAGCAAACACCTTAGTTAGCAACTGATGAGCCGTAGTCTGTAAAAAGCTTTTACTCTAGCCATGGCGCATGTCTTTAACCCCAGCACATGGGAGGCAGAGGCAGGCGGAGCTCTGTGAGTCTCTCTGAGGCTGGAGAAAGGGCTCAGTGGTTGAGAGCACGTACTGCTCTTTCAGAGGACCAGGGTTCAACTCCCAGCTCCCACATGGCAGCTCACAACTGTCTGTAACTGTAGTTCCAGGGGATCTGACACCCTCACACAAATATACATGCAGGTAAAACAACAATGTATATAAATACAAATAAATTATTTTTTATAAAGAGCTTTTACTCTAAATATTGATAACTGCTGGTAATGACACAGACTGGGCAACTACAAGTAAAAAGAATCCTGCCAATCAGTCAGTTGGAGATCCATCGTACAAACAACTATAGAGCACCTTCTAGGAAACCCAGATTCCCACTTTTTGCCCTGAACTGCTGAATGGTGACCAAACAGCTAAGCTCACAGAAAGGCACAGAAGCCACTTTCAGTGACAGCAATAAAATCCTTAGAAAGCGTTGGCTATCTACTGTTTCCTGGGCCTGATCAAGATTAGACTTTAGCACTAGGGCACCGAGCCGACCCTATTTTAAAGAATGCAATCCTCTGACGATGGCCAATTCCCAACAGAAAGACAAGAACAAGTGTTCCGACACTCACAAATACTGTGATAGGTCTGATGGTGTTACAGGAGAAGCAACTAATTGCCTGAGACAGGCTCTGGGAAAGGGCCTGAGCCTCTCGACCTGAGCTCCTGAGCTGGATCACTGAAAGCCATGGGAAGACAGAGGAGAAAGCCAACCCCACATACTTATCCTCTGACCCCTACCCCCACCCCAACATACAGGTGATGGTAAACAAAATATAAAAAAACAAAAAACAAAAAACAAAAATACAGGTTCAAGATTAGGGTGAAATGGATCAAATGTCCCACTGGTCACATGCGCCTACTTCCACTCTGCATGACAGAGTTCCTGCTGCTCACTGAAAATGTACAGATGGGAACCACATACCAGTAATGAATCCAGATATCGGCTTCAAACTATGGAACTGCTGGTCATGCTTGGCTCTTTCCTCCACAGTTATAGCCCAGATATCCAGGCTCCCTGCAGTCGAAAGACAAGACAGGCAATTACTTACCAAGAGAAATAAAATGTTCAAACACATCATATCCACAGCACTTTAAAGTCCTGCTGGTGTGCTATAGCCACAGTCCTTGGAAGACATGTGTTTAAAGTTTAAAAATTAAGAACAAAGCAATTTTAAAAATTTGCAAAAATACTTTCTAGAAACTTGTCCTATAACTCTACAGTTAAAACAATATGAAAAATACTAATACTCAGCAATTTATTTACATAAAACTAAGAAAGAGACTAAGGTTACTAAAACCTAAAACTCTAATTTTAGTTGCCTAAAATGTCACAGGCAAAAATTATGAAAATCCAAGGCGAGCATTAAAAAAAGAGTGGTGGTGGAGGCAGTGAAAGTACTAAAGCACAACTAGAATCGTGTGAGTCTATGAAAATATTCAAATACTCTGTAATGGTTATAACAACTCTGCAAATGTGTTGGTGATCACCAAATGGTACAGGTAAAGCTAGTCAACTGAGGACATCTCAATTGTGCCTCACTAAAGCTGCTTCTGAAAATGACTGTTCTGATAGAACTAAGGACCACACAAAGGACACAGGAAACTATGTATGTATGTATGTATATAAATACTTTAGGCTCTCGTCTTGTAAAATATAATACTCCACTAAAGTAATTCTAGATGATGGACAAAAAACTTTGTGAAAGCCAATCACTGTGTCCAAAGTGGGAACATACGATGATGCTATGTTTCACACAACTGTTTATGCCTGTAACATCCTAACACTCTCCTCTCTGCAGGGAAGGGTATGACAGTGAAGGGCCCGCTTCATTCAGAAGCTGAGAAAATATTTACCGAACATGTTCCTGTGCCAAGCACTGTGTCATATGACTGGGAAAAGTGCCTGACACCAATCCCTCTTCCCTCACAGACCGCTCTACAAAGGTAAAGGGACTGTTACTGCACTGTTGAGCTTCAGACTTACAAGCACAATGAAAGCCAAAAATAAATACAAATAACATAGTTAATTAAGAAGGCAAACCAAAAAACAAACATGCAAGTAACACAAAATAAGTGAAGCTCTGGAAAAGTCTGCAGGTGTGTGTGGAATCCTAGAGACTTCCATCAGTATGCTCACAGGAACACAGGCAATGCCTTCTTAGACTCTTTACAACTGACAAAAAATTGGTTTACATTCCTGTGGGTTTGGCAATACTAGGGTCTGGAAGAAGAGCCTACGTAGGGCAGTCAAGCACTCACTCAGACCTTTCACTTTGTCCACAGCCTTGCCAAGATCACCTGTTAGCATGCCATACTTTGTTTTGTTAATAGGTTCTGGGCTCAGTGTGTCAGACCCTTGGCTCAATCTCCAGCACTACAAGGCATGCACGAGTAACGTGCCAGAAAAACATTTTACCCAGACCGATGAGTTTCAAACAGATACAGTAAAGCTAAAATGTCATGCTTCAAATTCAGGATTTGAAGGAGTACAGTGTGATTCATTCAGATCAACAAATAAACTGTGCAAGCAACAAGCCAAGCCAGGCAGAGTCTAAGAGCAAGGATGGAGGTATCTACCCAGGCACCTTATTTGGAATTCAATTTGAACAAAAATAATGAAAAGCTACATAAAGCATGAAGTGGATATCATGTAGTTTTATAACTAGAATGTGTGTGAATTTTAGTGATTTGGTAATGGCATTATACTTTAGTTTTTATCATTTAGTAAATAAACACACTAAAATCTTCGTGATGAAAGGTTAAGATGTTTTAGAGTTACTTCAAAACAGCCCAATGAAACAAAATCTAGTCCGTAATCACTGAAATTCATATACTATGAGCGTTGACTGTCTAACTTTCTCTAATTATGTTGGTTTGTTTTCATGGTAATGAAGACTGAACACAGGACTTCATGCATGTAAGGGAAGGGCTCTACCCCTAAGGTACATCCCAGCCCAATTCAACTCTATTAATTTATCTGAAATTTCCCATCATTGTAAAGTCTTAAAATCTGGCCACAACTTAGATTAAGAAAGAAACTTTCAAAACTTACCACCAAAAGGTGTCGGAAACTGAGCCATGGTTCTGCTACGTTTACCTTGCTAACTGACGCCTGTAATTAAAATGCAACATGTAAGTTTAGAAAAACTTCAAGTCTGTATATAAACAAGCTAACATGCTCTCTTTAAACTTAACATCAACACCAGAACTAGAGTACAGCCCTACAAATAAAAGTTACATTGAAAAGGTCCTTTTTGAATTCCCTGGATAGATTGTTAGTGCCAGGAACAACAATGGACGCTGATAGACTGTAACAAGAAGCTTTTGCGTGGCTAGCTAGGACAGCCTATTTAATCACCAATGCTGTAGCTGATACTTTTTAACATATCTTCCTAACTGTCTCTACATACCAATCATCTAGAGAATTTTTACAGTTCCTTCTCACTCAACAATATATAGTGTACATTGTACAAAGGTGGCTCACAGCTCTTCTCTTTGAGTAACGTACACAGTGCTATGCAACAGGTGCTTCTAATCCCACCTACATTACAGATGGAAGGAGGAAGGTGGGAGGAGGAAGAAGAAGAGAAGGAGGTGATTAGAGCAAATACCACAGCCTGGGTACCACTAAGAACAGCACTGAATTGCTCCATAAAGACTATGAGGAGCAAATACGCAGTCAAGGTAGCCCAGTGTGCGTTCTCTCGCCTAAACTGTTAACATGATGCTTTTGCAATAGACAGGCCATACATTTTCTTACCCAACTTTCTAAAAAGGCCCGGCTCTGAGTTTTTAAAGCCAAGTGAGACCTACTTCACACTCACTAGAAGAGATGCTGAGCTCAATCCTTCACTGTTTACTGCAAAATAAAGACAAGTTATTGACCCCTTCATGCCCAGACACTCCAGACTTCACCATCTTGCTGGGCCATTTATTTCACAAACAGGTATCTTAGATTTGTTAGATCTGTGTCATCTGGAAATCAATATCTCACTTCTGTCCATTACAAAACCTAGATACATGAAACTCCTATGGCAGAGGTAACTGCTGCATCACCTCTGACTGTCATTATTCACACTTTAGTGGGTGGTTTGTTGTACTTTGTCATATCATGTCTCACTAGTTTCCCTTGATTCCTTTTTACTTAAGGTTTTTATAAGGAGTGAATGCTAACTTTGTTAGAAGCTTTTTTCTGAGCCGCTAATGACATAATCATGTTTTCCTTATATTAACATTCTGTTTTTTCCTTCCTTTCTTTCTGTGTTGGGAGTTGAATCTGAGCCCCATATGCTAAGCAATTAAGTACCCCACCACTAAGCTACAACTTTGCCCCAACACTGAATTATAATGACTAATGTTATTAGTTATTGTTAATAACTAATGTTATTATTACATTATGTTACATTATGTTAATGTTACATTATCCTAGACTTTTTTGGAATAAACAGAATTCAGACAAACAAGCTATTCTTTTGCTAGGTTTGATGTACAATAAAGTGACAAATCTGGAAAAAAGGGATCTGTTTATTGCCCTATAAATCACAAAATTCTTAAAAGTATAAAATAAAAATGGTTGGAAATATAGATATAAAATGGAAATGAAAGCAGGAAAAATTAAAGATGAGTTTGATTGGATCTTCAAGAACAAACATTTATTACCAAAATCATTGCAGACAGGAAAACTGAGACACCTCAATTTAAGTTATACTCAGTATACTCTTAATATTCAACTATTATGAGACCATTAAAAAGTATACTATTATTTTAAATAAGCATAGATTTATTGCACAAAACATTGTTTCATCATATTTTTAGCCACAGAATTCTTATAAATATAATGTTGTGCTTTACTTTAAATATTTCACAATTCCTTGAGAGGGTCAAAACTAGACAGAAGTATAGAAACTCTTATGACGAAAGTATAATTATTATCAGTTCCTGTCAAGGAACCTAAAAATAATTGCTGTTTACCACAGAAATGAAATTTCATCCTCCAGAGATGAAGGGGAAGTCGAGACAGCTAACAGAAAGTCTGTGACAAACATTAGATTGAATACATAGCCTAGCACTGCTGGTAGCTGTTTCTACTTCCCCTACACTGAACATGAAGGGGCAACTGAACAATGGCAGACTCCACCCTGCATCCAACACCTGGGATATATACAGTGCTTTCACTCTCTCTCTTCCATGTCCTAGCTACACCTTGGAGCTCTGCAGGTCACTGGCCCGAACCTGGCTGTTAGTACAGAATCTATCTAATAAATTACACCGTTGTGAGGAGTGAAAGAGCAACCTCCCAGGCTTGTTCTCTAACATAACCGTCAAAAGCTGCTCTGAGGACCATGCTGGGCCCTACCCATAGGCCTGAGTCCTTCAAATGCCCATCCACTCCTCAGTTCTCCTTGGTTCCCAGGGCACCTGAGATGGAAGCGTAAGAGACAGATGAAGTGACAGGAGCAGCTCTTCCTGACACTGCCCCCTTTCCATCCGAGTTACCTGGACTAGCTACCCAGGAGACCTTATGACGGGAGACACGAACTTCTAAGAAGTTAATTAATGCTACTGCCTGCGCACAGGGAGAAACACTATTTGAACCCTCATGTTTATTACAGAAAATAATCTTATGAATAAGAACATCCCAGGAAAGAAAGCTACAACTTCCAACGGTATCATTGGTGAGTTCTAGCAACGCTGAAGGAAGATGCAACACATAAGTCAGGCAAACTTTTTTAAAAAGGAAGCATCTCTTGCTATTCATTCCCTGTCTCTAATACAAAACCCAGACAGCAAAAAATAATCAAGGACACAGGAAGACCTCTAGAGAGTACAGATGCAAAATCACTCTCAAAACACAATTTAAATCAAGATGGCATATGAAAAGGATAAAACACTTGAAAATGAATTAATATAATTTGTTATTGCCAGCAGAAAGCCCACATGATTCCCATGGATTCAGAAGAAAGTTTTTCACAAAAACTCAACATTTAATAATGATTTCAAAACCTCTCAGTGAATCAGAACTAGTAGGAACCTTCTTCTAAGAGAGAGAGCGTCTAGGAAAAGGTCAGCAGGGCTACAAGAGGACTCAGTGGGCAAGGGTAGCCTGCAGCCAAGGCCAAGGACCCAAGTTTGATACCTGGAAACCATACAGTGGAAAGAGAACCAACTTTTGAAAGCTGTCCTCTGACTTTGACTTTTATACACATACACCCCACACATTTGCGCGCGTGTGTGTGTGTGTGCGCGCACACACATACACACACACACACACACACATACACACATAAATATATATGAACTTTAACATAGCAAACTCTAGAAAATCTAGAAAGCATAGTAAGCAAACATAGTAAAGGTGTAGGGTAAAGGGCCGATGTATTAAATAAAAACTAACACAATTCTTACATATTGTCATAGAAGTAATTATAAAGTGAAATTAAGAGGGGGAAAAAAAACCCTGTTAAGAGCACTTGTTGGGGTCTGGAGAGATGGCTCAGAGGTTAAGAGCACTGGCTGCTCCTCCAGAGGTCCTGGGTTCAATTTCCAGCAACCACATGGTGGCTCACAACCATCTATAATAAGATCTGGTACCCTCTTGTGGCATGCAGGTGTACATGCAAACAGAACATTGAGTACATAAAATAAATCTTTAAAAAAAAAAAAAAAGAGCACTTGTTCTTGCAGAGAACCCAGGTCTAGTTCCCAGGACCTACACAATGGTTCAAGGCTATACACAACTCTAATTCCAGGGAATTTAATGTCCTTTTCTGACCTTTGTGAGCACCAGGCATGCATAAGGCACACGTACATACATGCATCAAGTACTTAAACACATAAAAAAAATCTAAAGTTTTTTTTTTAAGAAAAATAACCTTATTTTGAATAGCACCACAAAATCTACTATTACTCAGTACAAATTCCATGAAAGAAATGACAGGTGATGGACGACACCTGAAATCTCAGCAATCAGAAGGCTCAGCCAGGGTGATGGCAAATGTTAAGCTAGTTTACAATACACAGATAAAACCCTGTCTAAAACAAAGACATTAGTCCTCTACTGATTAACAAAACAGTGCAAAGAAAAATTCAAGAGGACCTAAGTAATGGAAAGATACTGCCATGAAGTATATAAGATTCACTTCTGTTAGAACAGCATTTCCCTTCCAACAGACCTGAGCATTTCAAGCAATCTCAATCAAAATCCCAAGGAATCCAGTGGCAGCTGGCGAGCTGGCATTAGTAATCACACAGAAACAGAAGGACCACTGAGAGTTTAAAAAGAGGACAATTGGGGTCTGCCTGTCTAGTTCTAAGGCTCACTACAAGGCAACAGAGTCAAGAACCTCAGAACTGCTGCCCACAGGTCAGCCAAACATGCTTGCCAACTGATTTTTGGCAAGTTGCACAGGCAACTTAGAGTGGAAACGAAAGCTTTCAATGGAACAAGATCAGCCATGCAGGCACCTCTGAAGAATACATGAAAGAACACTGACCCCAAATGTCATCAAACACGAAAATTAATTCAAAATGAACCACTGACTAGATAGGTAGAAAACCACACAAGCTTTGTACAAAAAATGTTTTAAAGACTGGAGTATATGCTCATGTTTTCTACTAGTGTCTCATGATACAAACAAGCATAATTAGAAAAAGAAAAAGAACAATGGGTTGATTCAATTTCATGTATCGGTTGAGATTTGCTTTGGGCTATATAGTCAATTTTGGAGAAGGTTCCCTGTGGTGCTGAGAAAAAATTATATGCTTTTGTGTTTGGGTGAAAAGTTCTGTAAACATCTGTTATGTTCATTTGACTCATGACCTCTGTTAGCTTCATTATTTCTCTAGTTAGTTTCTATCTCTATCTGTCCAATGGTGAGAGTGGGGTGTTGAAGTCTCCAACTATTAATGTGTTGGGATGGATTGTGATTTATGCTTTAATAATGTTTTTTGATTAATTTTGGTTGAAAGTGTATTTTATTAGATATTAGGATAGCTACTCCAGCTTGTTTCTTGGGTCCGTTTGCTTGGAAAACCTTTTGCCAGTCCTTTACTCTGAGGTAGTGTCTATCTTTGTTGCTGAGGTGTGTTTCTTGAATGCTGCAGAATGTCGGATCCTGTTTTCCCAACCATTCTATTAGCCTGTCTTTTTATTGGAGAGTTGAGTCCATTGATGTTGACAGTTAATAGTGACCAATGATTGTTAGCTCCTTTTATTGTGGAGCTGATGGTGATAGTATGCTTGTATGCTTGCTGTGGACACATCAACAGAATGAAATGGCAGTCAACATCCAACAAAGGGCTAATATCCAGAATTTATAAAGAACTCAAAAAATAAAACACCAATAAACCAATTAAAAATAGGATACAGAGCTAAACAGAATTCTCAACAGAGGAATCTCAAATGGTGGAGAAGCACTTAAAGAAATGCTCATCATCCTTAGTCATTAGGGAAAACACAAATCGAACTGACTCTGAGATTCCATCTTACATCTGTCAGAATGGCTAAGATCAAAAACTCAAGTGACAACACATCCTGGTGAGGACCTGGAGAAAGGGGGACCCTCCTCCATTGCTGGTGGGAGTGCAAATTTGTTCAACCACTTTGGAAATCAATCTGGCACTTTCTCAGAGAACTGGGAATAGTCACACTGCAAGACCCAGCTATACCACTCCTAGGCATGAACCTGAAAGATGTTCCACCATACCACAAGGACGTTTGCTCAGCCATGTTCATAGCATTTTTATTCGTAATAGCCAGAATCTGGAAACAACCTAGATATCCCTCAAGCAAAGAATGCATAAAAAAAAATGTGATACATTTACACTATGGAATACTTAGCCACTAAAAACAAAGAAATCATAAAATTTGCAGGCAAATGGCTGGAACTAGAAAAGATCATCCTGAGTGAGGTAACACAGACCCAGAAAGACACACATGGTACATACTCACTGATGAGCAGATTTTAGTCATATAGTACAGGAGACATACTACAATGCACAGACCCCAAGAAGATAAGCCCAATGGGCATCTTAGGCTACATGTGGGCCCACTAGTTAGGGGTGTGTGGGAAATCTCTGACATGGACTATGTTGCCTGCTTTTTGATCACTTCGCCCTAATAGAACTGCCCTACCAGGCCACAGGGGAGGAAGATGAACTCAGTCCTCATATGAATGGGTGAGCTGGGGTGTGTGGGTAAGGGGGGCTCCCCTATTCTTAGGAATAGGGGTGAGGGGATGCAGAAGGGAGGGTGGAACTGGAAGGAAAAGAGGGAAAGGCCTATGGCTGAGGTGTAAATTGAATTAATTAATAAAAAGATGGTAAGTTGGCCTTCATGAATGCTAAAAACCTTCTTCAAAAAATAACAAAGATAAAAAGAATAAACCCAAGTCGGAGTAGACAAATACTTGTGCACATACGTCAAGTACAGAGCCCATGTCCAGCAGACACAGAGGACTTCAACTCAACAAAGACATGAAAGGATGGTCAACAGGTCAGCCATAAAGGAAACACACGTCTGTGCCACTCTCCACTACTACAAGTCTAACATGAAAACACGCGATCATACCCTGTGTTGGTGTTGGCTAGGATGTGGTGGAGCTAGACCCTCCCAACTCCTACTGGGAGAATAACACAATGTTGACAAGTTACCATCGTAAGCTACCCAGCTGGTCCCTAGTGTGGCAGGGTTGAGGTGGTGGGACTCAGGGGTGCCGCAGGGGAGAGAAGAATGCACTTACACGGCATAATTTGGAGAAAGCAATCACAAATGTATGAAATGTCATATAAAAATCAAGCATTTCATATGACAGCTAGAAAATTTTAAAGACAACATGTGAACAAGAGGGGGAATGAGGAATTTTAATCTCTGTGTATGTGCACGCACACAAACACATGTACCTGATGCATAACTGTATGTGGGGTATGTGCACATGAAGGGCTCCATCTGCTTCTGCCTTTGCACTGCTGAGTTACAGAGGCCACAGCAACGCCTAGCTTTTCACGCGGGTTGTGGGAGAAGAAATTCCGCACTTGCAGCCTATTGTCTCATCTCTGATTTTATCTTTTTATTGAAACATTTTAAGATTATCCTAAAAGCTGATTTGTAGGTCTCATCTCATTCAAATAACAACTCAAAGTCCTCTAGGTAATGGCTACATTGCCCCAAAATAACTGAGTTAATTTAGCTGAGGATTTACTAGAATGGCCCTTATTACTCAAGCGTTTAAGGCAATAAGAGATAGTTAAAACAAAAATGTGTGTGTAAGGACAGTTGAGCGTCAAAAAAGAAATAATGAAAAATTAAAGAGCCTCTAATCTGCAATTAGCCGATTTGATCCTACTTTGGGTCTGTGAGCTACTAAACTACTGCATATGGGATACAGCTTCGATGGAGCACGGTGCAATCAATGCTGGAAAGGAGTCCATGTGGTCTCGGCCTGTGGTTATCACCTCTCAGGAGTAAGAACTTAATAAGAAGTAGTGAGTCTTGGAAACTGTCAAAGCAGCCCCAAGCATGGATGGAGACACTAATGCAAACAGTGAAAACCCTGACAAACAGAAAGGAGGAAGAAAAGGAAATCCAAAGGCATAAAAGCATCACAGCACACTCCACAAGAAACTGAGAAGGATCGCCAGAACACTGACTTATAATCAAAAGTGTCGTCGACCCTTTGGATGAGGGAGTACTTTCTGAAACTGTAAGCATTTCTTATATGGAAGCTAGATATCCTGATTCAAAAATTTAAAAAAAATAAAAATAATAATATTTTTTAAAAAAAGTTCTTCTGGCCAGGCAATGGTGCACACACTTTAATCCCAGCACTCAGGAGGCAGAGGTAGGCAGATCTCTTTGAGTTCAAGGCCAGCCTGGTCTACAGAGTGAGTTCCAGGACAAATCACACACACACACACACACACACACACGAGAAAAAAAAATCTTCTAAAACATTTCTAGCTCACTAGCATGCCCTCAGCATAACTGTCTGCAATTCCTGCCAGTGAATTCAGAAAACTGAAGAGAGAAAGGAGAAATTCCCAATTTCACCAGCCACAGGCATCCTCTATGGCTGGAATGCATCTAATTTTTGCTTCTCCAAGGGAATAGAAACGGTCCTCTTCTGAATGTAACACACGGCATTTGCTTTGAGAACCTTTCTAAAGCACACTGCTGGGCTTCAAGCCTCTGGATGGAGAGAAAGTACTGCTAGGACCTGAGCCCGAGGCTTGCACATACCAGGCAAGCTGCATAGTTAGCCTGGACTTAGATATTTTCAGTGAGGCAAACACTCCTGTATCTGTGTAAGCAAAACAGAAAACAAATAAACTAAATACCAGGTAATGAAGAACTGGGTAAAAGGTGCTTTTCCAAGTCTGGATAATGTTAAAATTATTAAACCATTGTAGAAGATGTTTGAAAAATCTCTTCTCCTTTCAGCTTTAGAAAGAAGGGCTAATTACTGAAAGTTAAAAGAATAGATACTGACCTATGAGTTCTGGTATTTACATTGAAGTCCTAAATGTTGGTAATACTACTTGTAAAATACCATTTGTAATGACAAAACCATTGGAACAGATTTTGTCACTTGATTTCCAATGTCTGGCTGTCACAAATACAGATGAATATAAAATATTAAATAACTTTAAAAAATTTAAATATATAATTAGGAATTTGGGTTTCTAGCACATAAATTCTGAACTTGACAATTTAATACAGACAAATTTTAATCATGAGGAATAAAATTTCTAGTGGAATTATTGGCATGACTACAACCTTTGAACCTTACTTATATCAAATAATTCTAAATAGTTTAGAAAACAAGTATCTTAATTTTTTTTATAATCTTACAGCTTTTCTGAAAGCTTGAAACTTTAAAATATTTTTGAAAATTAGAACACTAAAAACACTAAGATACAATAAATAACCCAAGTATACTTGAAAAAGAACCAATAATTATATATCACGACACTTCCAATATTCCCAAGGAAGGCTAATTTTGACTCAATGATCTAAAGACTAAAGTAGATTGTGAACATATGTAAGGCTTTCACTCGTATGTTCCTTATAAGTAATCCATAGAAAACAACCCTCTTACCATACATAGGCAGCTTGTCACCACTATCGGAACCAAAGGTCACAAAGGGAGGGCAGAGGGTGACTCTTCAGTGTAATGAGGCCTCTGACCCATTGCTGAGCTCACCAGCAAACACATATGGTCTCAACACTAAGGACCGGCCTACCCCTGGTACAGTTCAGTAGTGCTGGGAATCCAAACCAGGGCTTACAGGCTCAGCAACAAAGCTAGGTCCCCAGTTCTTGGTATTTTCAGACAGGGTGTCCCAGTGTAGCTCAGGCTGTCCACCACATGCCAGGGGCTAGGGGATTTTTTAAAATAAGGAGTGAGTTACAGAGTGGCTTCTTCCTGCTGCCCCAAGTTTACAGCAGCCCAGCAGCACTGACAACTAAATGAGTGCCCTAAAGAGGCGGGCTGGCTAGGAGAATGAAGGGCCACTGGAACCTTTCCATTCCCATATTTAAAGAATACTACCCAGGCCAACGAAATGGCTCAGCAGGAAAAGTTAAGTCACGGGCCTAGGATAACAAAATTGTTCATTTTATAAATAGTAAGACGATAAGGTTATGGGTCAGTGATAAAGAATGCTTGCCTTGCATACAAAAGACAGAGAAACAGAGTAGATAAAGTTGTAAAAAAGTTAAAGTTTTAAGTCAAAAGACCTACAAAATAGTGTATTGAAATCAATATAAATTTTGCACTAATGAAATATTGAGGGGAAACAGAAAATGGAAAATAATGTTTTAACATCTGAAAGGTAGCTTCAGGAACAATAATAACCTGCCAGGCAAGATGTGCTGATGGTATAATGGTGGCATGACTACTACGGAGTAACCCGCTGCTCCCAATTAAGATTTGAGGCTTGCTCTCCAAGAGATAAGTATTCATGTATAACACTTAAACCTGGGTCAAAACACATGGCTGAAGAACTCTTAGACCCTGGGAAGGGGAACTTAAGATAGCCACTTAGCTGGACTGCAGTATCAAGACACTCCCTAATCATCTATGTTTACACCCACAGACAAAGGCGACTCCCAGCCTTAAACAGAAATGCCTCTCCTTGCAGTGAATCAGCAAATGCAAGGACGCAAGACTACACAAAATGCTGAGAATAAAGAATGGTTGAGGACTCAAACCTAGATAAGACATTCACAGCACCCCCTAAAGGCTGGGAGAACACTGAGGAGAGGGGACAGAAGAATGTAAGAGCCAGATGGTAAGGAGAGTGGCAATATAAGAGGCAGAGACAGGGACAGTGGCTGTGCTATACCGTGCCGTGACACGGCCACGCCAACCCTGAACTCACAGCAGCAATGTGCACTGGCATAGAAGTCGAGCCCTCCCAACAGCCCGTTATGGAAGGGAAAGGGGCTCAGAGGACCCTAACATCTACTCCTGATGTTTCAGCAAACAACAGATTCGGGGACAGGTGAGGCATGGTACCCAGGTGTGTAGGGATAGTAAGCTCAGGCTCTGATGGTGTGTTCTAAATTCAAGGTCACATAGACAGCCGAGTAAAATTCTGTGAGACAATAAATAAAACCAAAACTAATAAACAGGGAAGATATTTCTAGTGAGGAGAAGGACAGTGGGGAAACAGGAGGGGAAGGGTAGGACCCAGAACACACAGTGTTCATGCATGAAACTGTAAAGAATAAACAAATAAAAACCTTGACAGAAAAGCCTAATCTTTGGGAGAAAGCCTGCAAGGACTGTACGGTGAGTGAGACACAGATCAAATCCCACTCTGTGGTGGCTATTTGTGCAGACGGACAGAGAGCAGAATATCACCCCATAAGATTACACACACAGGCAGAAGGCATACCAAGCTCTTTAGAAACACAGAGAAAAGAGATTGAAAGTCAGACAAAGGAATTGACAACTTCCAAACATATAGCAACCTGATCAATGCTGTATTGTCATGTGGCTTCTATATGTGTTGTAAGGCACTCACAGCAGACTACAAATGGAGACTTAATTAAAAGGAGCGAGAGTGAGAAGATTTATAGACATTGTGTCTGAAACACCAGTGAATACTGATGTCTCCTTCTCAAAAGAAACAGGCATTTCACCCAGAAAGCATGCATGTTGGGGGGGGGGGGAAGTCTATGGGAAGCAAGAAGGAGACAGGAAGGACCAGTGTCCAGCAATCACTGTCATGCCCAGCTGTCAGCATGTCACTTGGCAACACTCACTGGCATCTTTCTTCCAGCTTAACCCCCACTAAGAATTGCCCAGGGGGTCTTGTCCTAAAGCACTTCCATAAGCTGATTTCAACTTCAGTTCTTCTCTAAATGACCCTTATTCTAATATTTGAAAATGAGAGCTCACTAGGGAACAGAACACAGCTGCAACAGAAAGGTGACAAATGAGGGACGGTAAAAAAGAGACAGTTTCTGTTCAAGAGAAAAATGACTGATGGTCCCTCCTTTGGAGCTCTTACTATCACTTCTGAATCACTTACTACTGTAAAGCAACATTCAAAAAGCACTATCTATACTTTGCCTGCATTTTGTTTTTGAAAAATCAGACCAACAACCAAGCCTGGAGTTATGGCTTAGCTGCAAACTGGGAGACCAGTCAGTGAAAGGTTTTAGAGTCTATTCAGTTACTACACAGAAATGACCATGTGTGCAAGGTAACACTATGGCATTCAAACTCCAACACCTCCTACCAGATCCTTTGGCTTATTTAAAAAAAAGTGTGCCAGATGCAACATGGACGCAATATATAGGTTGATGGAGGCATAGTAAAAGGAAATGAAACGTGACAGCACTGCTCTTTAAAAAAATAATAGGGGGTGAGGTGCCCCCATGATTAAGAACACATACAGCTCTTGCAGAGTACCTGAGTTCAGCCCCCAACACTCACATCAAGTGGCTTGTAAAAGCCTACACTCCAGCTCCAGGGGATCTGATGACTTCTGGCTTCCCTGGGCACCCATGCACAGACATACATACATAAAAATAAATCTTTAAAAAATGAGTGAATAATTATAAAACATTCTACAACTCAACAGTCACTGGAATTACACCGAGTATATGCAATGAATATGTAATAGATACATAATGGAGAAGTTTGCAAACATTCCACATAGCTGACTTTTCACCGATGAGGTACCACTATGAGAAGCAATGACAATTTGATTCTCTAGCCCAGTACACCCAACTCTAATGCCAATTAGAACTCATGGGAAATTCAGTGGGGATTCTCTGTGATCTCATAAGGCTTTTCCTAGTGTTGAGCACTTGTTTCATCAAGGCACAGGAAATGTCAAAGATACAATCTGCCCACTGATGCTGTGCCACCTGCTACAGCTGAAGATTACTTCCCAATGCTTACGAATGGGCCAAGTCCAAGAGGACAGAGTCCCACCTCTATGCAACATCAGCAAAAGCTACCATTTACCATGGATGAAAGCAAAAGACAATGCAGTCGCTAACAAAACCAACTGCGTTCTGCTAATGGACATAAAGGGCCTTTATTAGTAGGTTTATCACTACTTGAGAGGTGTAATCTAAAAGAGTTCAAAGCATCAGCATCACTAAAATACAACAACAACAACAACAAACAGATTACCTTAGCAGGCAACAGACACACATTCCAATATTTCATTTCACTTCACCTCATCAACAAACACAATGATCAATTTAGAGCTGAGGAAATGGGGAGAAGCTGAAGCTCGACTGCCAGTCAGTTCCACCAGGGACTGCGTTCTTTTCTTTAAGTTGATCCACTGAAGCACAGAAAATCTAGACTTTCTGATGTAAATAATAATAATAATAATAAAATAAATCACAAAGCCAGTGTGACTTAAAATAAAAGAGAAAAAAAAAACCCTCAGATTTTTCTCAATTCATACTTTATAAGAAAGTTTCAAACTTTGTAAAAGCTAATTTTATATTTATGTAAAAATGTTTAAATGTAAGTTTTTTGTTTGTTTTTTGAGACAGGATTTCTCTAAGTAGCCTTGGCTATCCTAGACTCTCTTTGTAGACCAGGCTGGCCTCGAACTCACAGAAGTCCACCTGCTTCTGTCTCCCAAGTGCTGGGATTACGGGTGTGTGCCACCATGCCTGGCTGACTGTATTTAAATTCATTCTTGCAAAACTTATTCAAATTACTAAGCTTCAAGATTCCAAGACTGAAAGAAAAGTTCGTTTACACGACACTCAACACCATCACTCAACACCATTCCTGTAAATGTGGGCATTGGAAAACAAACCCTTTTGTTCCTTCTCTGACTGAGCTTTTCTTACATGGTTGAGAGTTAAAACAATCTTTACCAAGTTTTTGTCAGAGGGAAAGTTTACTTAGGAATCTGGTCTACTTACTGAAAGTTGCTTTTGCTTGAAAAACTTGTCACAAAGGAGCAAATAAAGGCCACAAAAATGAGTAAGTAGAGATTTCTGTTATTAAGGAAAGCCCCCTCTCACTGCTGGAAAAGCCAATTATGACAACAGCTAAGAAAAACAACCTGATAGCTATGTATTAAAAGTAGAAAATTTATTGTACTCAATAATTTATCACCCGTTAATCTGCTTGGGAAAAAAAATCCAAAGCTAAAGGATACATGTCAACTCACAGTCACCATGACATCATTTTAAAATTACATTATTTTATTTATTATTTGTGCCTGTACACACACACTTGTACATGGGCTTCGGACACATGTGGGAGTCAGAGTGCAGGTGTCAGTTCCTGGCTTCTAGTCTGTAGGTCCCAAGGTTGAAGTCAGGCCCTCCTGCTTGGAGGGAGGCACTTTTACCCACGGAGTCATCGCCAGCTATGGAGTCAGACATATTGGCACACACCTATAACTCAGTGCTTGGGAGATAAAGGCAGAACTGAGAGTTCAAGGGCTACACAACAAAACCTTGTATCAAAACCAGAAACAGTGAGAGCGAGTAAGAATCTTCTTGTGTGTTCAACAGTTCAGAATAGGCTATGACAGTCAAATAATCAAAGACCACTAAAAGTGTTCACCAAGAGCAAACTTTTATGTGGTATTTTATTTTAGAAAACAAAAGTAAAACATTATTAAAAGTTGGGTAGGTTATAAATATCCAAAACTATCCAAAGCTTGAACATGATTCAGTTATTACTTCCATGCGCATTAGCTCAAACAAGAGAACCCTGTGGACCTGCCTAAGCCCAGGGGGGATAAGGCAATGTCTGTCACAGAAAAGTATGGACTCTCTTCACAGAACAAAGGGCAACAAGTAGATTTAGACTAGAAACACTGCACACATACATCTGAGAGCAACATTCTGGCTTAAAAAAGAAAAGAAGCACAAGACTAACCCACAAGAGAGAAGGGGCTGGAGTACAATGCAGTGAGGTAGAGCATGCTATGTGCCCTGATTTCAGCCCTAGGTATCAGTATCAATCAGGTATGTCAATAATCCAAACAGCCCAGGCCTGACACAGGTAGGGCAGTGCAGTAGTAGGCAGAGGCAGGAGCATCTCTGAGTTCAAGGCTTTGTAGCAAGACCCTGTCTCAAAGAAGAAGTGGGGGCAGGGGGGGTGAGGTGGAGGTAAGACAAAAGAATGTAAGATTCTTTTATTTATTTTGCTTTTCAGAGATTAAAGGTGTGTGCCACAATGCCCAGCCCATAAGATTCCTTATCAGTCAAGGAAGGCATCCCAAAGGAAGCCACCAGCCCCCTGCTTCAGAGAGAGGTGAGATAAGATTTCTCCACCAGCTTATACTCAAGATCCTCCTGCCTTACCCTCCCAGGAATGGGAGGACAAGCACATGTCAACAAGCCAGTTTCTTCTATAGAAACTCCAGAGAACCAAAGCTATAAAAATCACTCCCGTTTTATTACTCTTAGAAAATCCAGTAAAATCACTCAAAAATAGTCACCAAACACCATTTAGAAAACAGCTGACTTTTAGGGCTTACGAGATAATTCACCCATAATTAAAGAATTACATACTGTTGAAATTATTTATATACAGTGGAAATTAAGCTTTATATTGAGAACATATGGAATCCTATTTTTCATCTCCCTTCAAAGACTATAAGAGGCAACATACAGAAATCTTGCAAAAAAAGGGGGGGAGATTTCTGATGACTATTTAAAGGAAACAGAACTGGATAGAGACTGTTGCAGATATGCCATCATCTGTTTCCATTTCAATAAAGTGGCTAACACTTGAATCCATACTACAGTGTAACCTAAGGATGCTACTGCAAGAGGAATCCCACCTTTGGGGTGGCACTGGTCGCAGTGACAGCAGGAGCTGTCCTCAGAGGCACACTCTCCACGCCACAGCAGGAAGAATGAACTGAGCTACCTCGGGAAGCACAGTCTGATGACAATGGCAGCAGTTTAACATAAATCAAGAGACAAAGCTTTCCAGCTCCAGCTCTCACAGGCTGTGGGCCCCATGTCTGCTGCTTAGATTCTTTCTAAGCTTCAGATATTTCGTCTATAAAATGCAGGTATTAAACAGAAGTGGTTCTAAACCCAGAGGGTTATCCTGATCCTGACAGACTCTTCTGAGTAAACTTTAGCCAGGCCTCTTTGAGCCTTCTCAACTATGCCCACCTCTGTATAGCTCTGTGTGGCTGTCCTGGAACTCACTATGTAACCGAGGCCTCAAAGTCACGGTGATCCACCTGCCTCTGCCTCTTGAGTGCCTGCTGGGAGTAAAGGCATGAACAAGTACACCTGGCTAATATGAATTTTAACAGAAGTAAAACTCCTGGACCACTGCTTTACTCAAAGTAAAAAGCTCCAGCTGTCAGCTTTTGTTGTAAAAGTATCACCCTGCAATAGTAACAAAACGCTCAAACTGACAAATCTCAGCTTTAATCAGTTACTGTGTTTCTCACATGAAGGTTTATCAAGACTGTAAAGGTTCAAAGAAAGGCCATATTTAGGACAGGAAGAGACTAATGCTGGCCTTGAGTGCTTCATGCAACGGTGGAGCAGGGCAAAGCAGACGGGCAGCAGGTTAGAACAGAGGGAGGAATAAAGCACCCAAAGGTGCTGTGCAGCTTCGAGGTAGGCCTCACTACAATCCCCTGGAGTGAGGAAGCCACTCAGAGACTGAACAGAAGGCAGGAGCACACCTGCTTAAGAACGGTGCTTTCAGGAGGCAGGCCGTTGGTGCTGCCGCCATCAACAAGATGTCTCCTTTCCACTAAGTGAGCTCCCACCCACACATGGCTGAGTGACTTGTAAAACTCAGTGGCCTCATACAAAAGAAGACAGGCTGGGAGGAGGGGGGACTGTTGAGAAGGGTTCCTATGGGAGGGAGGGAGGGAGGGAAGTAGAAGTCAAAATGACTAAAATTCATTATAAAAATGTATGAAACTGCCAAACAACAGCAATAAAAATAACTAAATAAATAAACTAAAGCATGCTCCTTCTTAGGGCAGTGCAAAGGCTGGACCTGGGAAGGCAGTAGCTTCAAAGTTCCATTGATAAACACTGAACAATTATGCAGGCAGTGCCCATTTTCAACAGCAAAAAATCTATCAGAAAAGAAAACAAACAAGCATAGACAGAAACACATCAAGAAAATATGTTCATAATTCCTATATCAACCTTTGAAGGTATAAACTACTGGACAAACACTACAGACAAGACTGCAGAAGCAGCCTCATAGAGCATTTTCCCTTGAGGAGCCATGCCCAGCAGCTTCCCTGCCTCCCTTCCTGTCCTGGGAGAGTCTATAAGGTTTTCTCTATTGTGTTTTCTGCATGCTCTCAATGTGGATTCACTGTGACCTGCTGCTCACTGACTCTCGTATAAGACTATTATTCCCTTGAGAGCAAGGATATGTCTTGGGATTCCCAGCATCTGTCACACGGCTGGGCTATCCACTCAGAAGCTGTGTGTTGAATGAAGTCCTGAGTGAGCCATGTGATCACCACTTTATCTCAGTCACTAAACCCTCACCTATACAAACTCAGAACTTAGCAAGGGTTTTTTCCTACTTGGATTCCTCCATAATAAGATCTATAAATGTTTCAGAACCAGTCTTCATTCCTTGAAGCAATAATTAATGAAATTATTTTTCAACATACTTTAATACCAAATTTGTTGCAAGAAATACAACAGAAATGACCTATTAGCTCCTAAACTTTGTATGTAAGATCATCCATGTAATTTTCACAGCATTTACCCAACGTTCTGAGAAAAATACATAAAATACAGTAAAATTACTAGGATTAAACTTGTGCCTTTTCAAGAAAATAAGAAAGCATTAACATTCTAACACCCAGGATTGTTTTTGTTTTTGAGAAATTAGGTAGCATATTCCATGAACATACTGTTATAGAATCAACACTCAGAAGGTTTGGGAGGCTCCTCTTTATCTGTACATAACACCACACACTATTCTCAAAAATGGTCTTCATTTATTTAACTTGAAAAGTAAGCAAATTCAGCTTAACATCAGAGGCTGCCTGTTCGTTTTCTGTTCCTTGTAGCAAAGCAGGCTATTACTGACTTTTAAGGACCTTTAAATAAACAAAGTGTCCGTCATAGGATGCCGTTTTTTTTTCAACTTGTATGATAAAATCAGTCATTTTTAAACACCCAGAAGCCACAAGCAACTGTCCCACTTACGTATTCTGAATGCTGTTTCTGTGTCATCTCATTTGTTCCTAAATGTTTATTCATTTCTAGATATAACAAAATCTAATCAAGAACAAGAAAAAAAAACAATTATTTACAAAAAAAAAAACTACCTTGTGAACAAAGGAGCCCCACCCCTGAAAAGCTACCAGCTCAGATCCTTAGATCTTCAAATTCTACAAACTAGAAATGACAAACCTACATGTATCAGGTTGTCTTACTGTGTAATAAGCTCATGGCTACATGTACCTCATAATGTCGGAACACTGTTAGAATAAGGCCTGTGAGCTTCAGCCCAACTGAAAGGAACCAAACGCCTGCAAAATGCCCACAAAGCACAACCAAACTGTGTCCAATATTCCACTGTGCTAGCCAATGGCAAACAGAGCGCCATCAATAGTACATAAGAGAAATCCAGGGCCAGCAGGGCCTCGGATCTGCTTGGATCAGTTCTGGTTCTCAAATGTATGCCAGAGAACATGAACAATCTAGTTCTGACTATTAAGTAGCTAATCTTTCCCAGTTAGACTGTCCTCTTGAAATTTAAGATTAAAGGGATGGACAGAGGAGAGGTAGAACTAGACAAATGCTGGGCACAAGCTGGCCAGACAACAGGCAAACTGGTTCAGACTGCCCAGTCACGGCGAAATGTGCCACTGTAAACAGTAACTCAAGCCTGAAAGTGAGAGGCCAGAAGGATATACAGGCGAGCTCTTAGGGCACATAGTTCAATTACCTTGCTATTAACTTAGCCATATCCAGACACATCGCTAAGGACTAAAAATAGAATAGCGGGCTTTTAAAGCATTCCAACCAAGACCACAAATTCAAAACATTTATTAGAACATACACCAGGAAATCAGAGAATGCAATATACATTTCTAGTGTCAAAAACAGACAACTGAGATGCTAACACCTTGCTTTTTATATAGCACTCATGTGTGAAAAGCTTCAATTTGTTTTACAATTTTTAAAATCTATTTATAGCAATTCTAACAACACCCTGTGAAATAGGTAGAATGTAAATATCCTTACTTCTGCTTAGCTACTGATTTATTTAATCACGATGCTGGTTAAATTCTAGCCAGCATCAGCCCAGTATCTCAAGCTTCCACAGACGAAGGTCTCCAATTACCCTCCGAAGTGTAACAAGTAAGACAAGGCGAACTCTAGATTTCCATGCTCAAGGATGAGTGAAGAGAAAACTGGCTTCAGGTTAGAAATAAACCATATAAAACAGGCCAAGGGGTCTACTTTTCTTTAGAAGCAGACTGAGAAGCAGTTATGAAATTTTAGACAGTAAAATTTACTTCCCACACTCACCAACAGGAACTGACACCTTTATACTTCAATGGACCGATGAATTCAGCATAGAGTGTGAGGCTAAAGGATACAGAAAAAAAAAAAAAAAAAAAAAAACAACTGGCCTGGGAAACCAATAAGTTTAGAAACAAAGAGAGAGGCAACCAATACTTGAAGATCTCAGATACTTTTTCCCCCTAAACTTTGACTCAAAAGAAGAATTAGTCTGTCACGTGGATGGCTAGGATAAGTGATAAACTTTAAGTGTCTTACTGTTATGAGGAAACTTTAAAAGCTGGTATACTATTACAGGGCTGAGAGGCACCTCCTAAATATACCCAGTACATCTAACTCATCAGTAAAGCAGCTCTTGGTGAGGTAATTCTTTCTTCCCCTCAATACAACCAGATAAGTCACAGCCATGAGCACAGGACACTAAACCTGAACTTGCTCAGAAATCCCCATGCAGGTAAGATCTTTGCAAATGTGGTCATGTTGAAGAGACAGGAGAACACTGACTACACACAAGCATCTCGTGAAAATTGGAGCTCCTTTCTTCAGAGGTGCTCTTCACTGTCTGTGTATGCTTTTATCCAGCCTTTAGCACCTGACCTGTGTCACAGAGCTCTACCTGCCCTTGCTGCAGAGTGCTGGCATCTACAGCGAGCCGCCACTTCCAGCTCATTTCTTAGTTTTAAACTCATAAAACACGTATTATGTGCTGTGATTTTTCTGTTGTTCACAGGTTCAGCTGGTACTGTCTCTGTTCTCCTCGAGTCACTACAATTAAGCCTAATTTAAAAGAAATGCTCATTTTCTCTCTTCAACCTCCAAACCAATAATCCCGAGATAATAAAAGAAAATTTTAAAATACCCTAGGGAAACTGTTTCTACCTCAATCCTGGCTGTAAGTAAAGCTTAGTAAATATTTAAATATAACTGAGCTATTGTACCTCTAGGTGAAACAAAAATTTTAAGATATTACTTGACTTTGATATTCTCATAAATTACACCATTCCATACTTGAAAAAATTTATTCTTCATATCTTGCTAAGAATTAAGTCATGAGACATCAATACCTGTCTTTTCAATAGAATTGATTCTCTGATACGTGACATCAAGACCAACTGATTCCAGATGATGCTGATCTAAAGGCAATGGGTGACTAAACAAAATCCCCAGTTCCAGTTCCATTGGAGATGTCAATGAGGCCCCAGAGGTTCCCCCACACCATACAGGATCTTCTTAGTCATACTCTTGCCTGTTTTGGTTTGAATGAAGAAAGTTCCCACTGACTCAGGTATTTGAACACTTGGTTCTCAGGTGTGGTGCTGTTTGGGGAGGTCTGGGTGGCACAGCCTTGCTGGAGGAATTACGAGTGCTTACAGTGTCACCTCACTTCCTATTTGTTCTCTCTGCTTTCTGTTTGCAGCTGAAGATGTGGCTCTCAGGCTCCTGCTCCTGCTGCTATATCTGCCGCTTGCTGCCATGCTTCCTGACCACGAAAGACTCTTTTTTTCATCTTAGACTCTTAACCCTCTACAACCACAAGACAAAATAAACTCTTTGTTCCATAAATTGCTTTTGTCTACAGTGCCTTACCACAGCAACACAGAACTAATTCTACTGTCCATCAGAATTAGAGGGTCAGACCCTACAGCTGAAGATAACACATACCTTGCTCTACAGCTTAGAGAAAACAAGTTGTCCTCACCCGTGTAATAACGGCACAAGTGCTGCAGAGTTAGCCACGTGTTCTCAGGTCTGACTAGATTCCAATGGACAGCTCCAAACCCAGCTCACACTGAAAAGTGTGGTCAAGTCAGGAAATCACAAAGCAAGACAAACAGACATGAATGTGGGAAAGACGTTTATACAGAAGCAGGGGTAGGTCGGGGTCATAGGATGGGAGAGAGTGGAGAGTGAGAGTACTCAGTATACATTAGGTACCTGTATGAAACTGTCAATAACAAATTTAAATAATAATAATAATAATAACAGGTCAAGTTAGACTCTGGAATGATAGGAAACATTTAACAAGCAAGTTTAACGTCTGTCCTGTGAGTAAACCTTCATAATGGAGGCTTTTCTCAAAGGAGTGTTATCTCAGATTAGGTAAGCAGTATAAAGGAAACAAAGTTGTCACATTTCTTTAAGATCCTTTAAGACCATATCAGTTATCAGCACTCAAGCACTGGTTCAGGTGAAACTCTGTAATACAGCAGAGGAAATGAAAATAAAACATGGAAGGAAAAACACAACCTAAAGCAGGGTTTACACTGGCCTCTAGCAGATGCTACAGGTAACTGTATGCAACACCTCCCACCTCCTTT
Source organism: Psammomys obesus (assembly GCF_907164565.1). Lineage (NCBI taxonomy): Eukaryota > Metazoa > Chordata > Mammalia > Rodentia > Muridae > Psammomys > Psammomys obesus. The sequence goes on along the minus strand of NW_026592666.1, from coordinate 9,434,010 downwards.
CTTTGAGGTGACTGTCTTACTTATGGGCACCTGCTTCAACAGCAAGCACACATCATTTAAGCAGCCATCTGCACACATTCCTAACGGGCTTCACAAAGTGGATGTCTACAGTAGACAGCAACTACAAAGAAGACACAGGAACTCACAGAACTGCAAAATTAAAAACTGCTTGGCAAGTAGCCTGAGTCTACACCGGGTATTTCAAAGCATTTGAAGGTGCATTAAAGTATGAGTTACTCAGATAACTCAGTTAGCAGTTTAGTTAGTGTATCATCTATATGTGACCAGACCTCTTTGTAAAACAGATACAGAAGAAACCATTTAGCATTGTACTCTTAAGGAATCTACCTCATGCCTTACTGGGGACAACTACATTTTAGATTTAAGCTGACAAAAATGTTTCATTCACCTCACCAGGGTGAATTTCCAGCACTGTAAAGGGACAGACAACGGAAGCCATGTTTCTGAAATTGGAAATAAAGATGGTTAGTGATGCAAAAGAGCAAGGCATGGCAAACTAGTACAATGGCGTGCTTACAAAAAATAAAATGACCACTTGCTAGCTAAAAAATTCTGCAGCCTGCAATAAACAGGGCTCTCCTGCCACAGACAAGTTCAAACGGGTGAGTTGACTACGACTCACGTGGAGACTATCTAGTGTACCAGTCAAAAAAGATGGCCTCACAATAAAAAACAGAGTCTAATGGAGACTGACCAGGAACTGACCCCTCATGCTAAGAATCATGTGGGTACCTTATTCTCGACTCCAGCTCCTACTTTTCAACCTCTAGTTATTTCCTTTCTGACCATGAAAAAGGGTATGACTTTTTGATTAGGTGAATGGTTCATATAGAGAAAAAGGCAGAAGGGGAAAATTAAAATTAATAACAACAGTTGTTGTTAACAACAACTGTCTTAACAACAGTTGTTGATAAAGGCCAGTGGGAAACAGAGCCAGAAAGATTTCTGTGAGTTCTAGGTCAGCCTGGTCTACATACTGAATTAAAAAAAAATTTTTTTTTCAAGTACCAGGCATGGAGAGAACCTAGAACCCCTCCACAGATGTAGCCCATGGCAGTTTAGTGTCCAAATGGGTTACATAGTAATGGGAAGAGGGACTGCCTCTGACATAATCCGATTGGCCTGCTCTTTGATCACCTCCCCCTGAGGGGGGAGCAGCCTTACCAGGCCACAGAAGATGACAATGCAGCCACTCCTGATGAGATCTGATAGACTAAGATCAGAAGGAAGGAGAGGAGGACCTCCCCTATCAGTGGACTTGGGGAGGGGCATGCATGAAGAAGGGGGAGAGAGGGTGGGATTGGGAAGGGAGGAGGGAGGGACTTATGGGGGGATACAAAGTGAATAAAGTATAATTAATAAAAGTTAAAAAAAATAGGTAAAAATTATTGACAAAGTGTAAAATTAAATGATCATAAATGCAGAGAATGTTCAAATGCTATATGAAGAAAAAAGAACTAATGAAAGTATAGAGACTTCATAGATGCTCTAAGTAGTTGGAGAGAGAGGCTTTACCATACTTGTACTCATTTCCCAATCTTCTATAATGAGTAAACCTTTACAGAAAATGAAGGACGAAGGGGTGCAAGCACACACATGCACACATAAAAATGCAAGCATCCACACAAATTTTTGTCATGCCAAACATCTATATACAAGGTAAATATTTATTAACAGGAACTACTCTATAAAAGTGTCCCAAGCTAAGCCACAACAGGTACCAACCATGAAAAAATTCAGTTTACTTCCTTGCTCTTAGCAGGACTCTTTGTCTTATTCAACAAACACTTATTACACGGTTACCATACACTGGAGCCACTGTCTGTAGACACCCAAAAGTAGTAATAAAGATATAATTGGTCAGCTGGAGGGAAGGCACAGTGGTTAGGGCTGAGTTCTGGTCTTGCACAGGACCTAGGCTTGGTTTCTAGTACCAATGTTGGGTGGACCACAGTCACCTGTAACCCCAGGACCAAGAGACAACTGTGACCTCTGCCACCTGTACTTGTGCTAATGCACACGCATAAAAGTGCATGCATATACAAAGTTAAAAATACTAATAAGTAATTTTTAAAGGCGTAACTAGTAATGTTCTCCCTCACAGTGCTAGACAAAGTAGGCTGAGGGCCACAAAGCCACAGTTCCTCTTAACTACCCATCAGAATTCTTGTCAAAGGATCACAGCCTCCAAGTAGGCACCACAACAGACAGTGTTACTGTGAACAATGTTTGCTGTCCCTTGTTTCTCAGATGCTACCAGCACATTCCTACAAAAGTTAAATTCTTGTCTGTGGGCCACATGCGACCATGTGATTTGCTTTTAGCTCAGGAAGTGTGAACATAAAGGCACAGAAGCATCGAGAGCCAATTAGAGGTCTCGTCATGGCTCTTTTCCCTCTCATCATGTGCTCTGGAGTAGTGTCCACTGAAGGCACTGGCACAAGAAAGAAGCTTTGTGTTGTCAGCTGGAGAGTTGAGGGTGGGCGCTACAGAACAGCTTAACAGCCGCCAACTCAAAACAATGTGTGCAAGGTAGATGAAGAGCCGCAGGTCCCCAAAGAACGGGTCACAAACTTCGGTTTGTTTGTTCTCTACAAGTCTGGGAAGGGCCTTTTGCTGAACTCTGGGCATTTGGAATCCTCAGTCAAGCCATAAGCATGAATGAAACTCAAAAGAAACCTTGCAGACACGGCATCGAGGGAAACCCTCTAGAGTAGTACAGAAGCATTGTGCTTTCCCACTGCTGTGACAACATTCCACAAGAGCAACCTCAGGCAGGAAGTTCAAACTGAATCAGTTTGGGGGTGCTTACTGCACACTGACATGCATTTCATATAAACAATAACCAAAACTTAAAATATCAAAATCATTTGGGACTGATTCCAGGCTATTACTTGGCGATGGTAGCAGCCTTGTGCAGGAGTAAAGATCCTCTAACACTGAAGTCACGGTGTAGGCAGTTTAATAAAAACAAAACAACACATATAATGTGAAAAGACATGTGCACCCAGCGCAAGGATAGCATGTTTAGACACACAAAGAACAAAGTAGCCATATATCTAGATAATAGGCTATGCAGATGCACTGGCCTTCAGGAAGCATTCTAAAATTAGTAAAAATAACATGATACAATCTCATAAGCTCCCTAATTATAAGATAAAACTCTAGGCTGCAATTCAGAAGTAAAGAAAGCATAATCTTGAGTGGGGAAATATTTAAATTATGCCATGTTCATGCTTGTCCCTTTGAGTTTAAAAAAAAAATGTCAGGGGAACAACATTACCAATGGATTTATTTGAATTTGAATTTACTGAAAGATGCAGAAATAATTATTTTTCTTTTTTTAATTAAATTTTTATTTATATTAGTTACAGTTTTTTCACTTTGTATCCCGGCTGTAGCCCCCTCCCTCATTCTCTCCCAGTTCCACCCTTCCTTTCTCATCTCTTCCCATTCCCCTCTCCAAGTCCACTGATAGGAGAGGTGCTCCTCCCTTTCCATCTGACCCTAGCTTATAAAGTCTCGTCAGGACTGGCTGCACTGGGGGAGCAGCCTTACCAACGGATTTATAAAACAAAGGATTGACGGGAGGCAAATTCAAATGCTCTCTTATATCCTTAGAGCAAGGCCTTAAGTGTCAACAAATTGATTCCTGAACTTCTGTCAGCCAAGAAAATGTTCTGAACTTTGGTGCTCAGATGGAGAAGCTGGGCCTGAAGATGTAGCTTGGTGGGAGAGCACTTGCTCAGCATGTGCAGTCCCGACCTAGCATGGAGGGACATAAAGAGAATGCTGAGCTGCTGACTAGACTAGGAACAGCCCCCAGAGGTAACATGTGCTGCTTTTACATAGTAAGAGAGGAGCAACCAGCGGAGTGCTGGGGCTTCACAGACCACCGTCTACGTGAGGGAGCCCAAATTCCAGAACACAAGAGCTAATAAGGCAAATGACATGGTCATGTGACTTGCAGAGAGCTAATGCAAAGAACTGACATTATAACAAGGTGGATGGCTAGTCATCTTTGTGATCTGGGAGTCCAGAAAGAGCTGAGAGGACATCAGAAGTTTCTGGCATGTTCCAGAGAAGGTTCAGCCAATGCAAAGGCCTCAAGAAACCTGTTGAAGAGACAAAAGCAATTTGGCTGAGGCAAGCAAAGGAGACAGAGGGATGCAGAAGAGAAAATAAGGCCAGAGAAGCTAGACAAATACAATCTTTAGAGTAAAGTCTTCATCGGAAGTGTAACAAAAACCTCTGAAAGGTTTTAAGGTGGAAATACCATCTTCATTTACAGCGCAGAAGCTGCTATATGGGACTCTATCGGCAACAGAAGCTGGGGAAATCACCAAAGAAACTACGGCAGGTGGATACCACATAGACAGCAATACCTAGGGCTGATGTTGCAATACCTAGGTGAGCTTCAAAACGAGATTGCATGGTGGCATTGATACAATGTATATGGCAAAGCCTGAGGCAGGAGGATCAAGAAGTCAAGGCCCATCTTGAGCTATATACAGTTAGAAACTGGCCTGGACTTGATAAGAGCATCTCAAAACATTCACACACGTGCATGCACGCGCACACACACACACAAAACAACCCCCCCCCAAAAAAAAAAAAAACCCCAGAACTTCAAAATGATGAGAGTGGAAGGATGGTAACCCATTTCTTAGGATGAGAATGGTCTAGAGGCACAGATAACAGGTGCGGTCACACAAGTTTTGCTTCTTGTTAGGGGTCCAAGAGCTGCAGAGACATGCAAACATCTGCTCACAGTCCCTTTTGTCAGCCTCCCCCGTGGCTTTCTCAGGATCCCCAGCACTCCTCAGAGTGTGAGTGCCACAGCTTATTTCTACCTTCACCAGAATCTTCCTGTTTACAAAGCTTGATAAAAAATTCAAACACTGAGAACATGTAAGCTATATTTACTCATAAACTTACTTGCTTACTAACATAAACTATAGATGCTTTAAAGATTTTATCAGAAAAAAATGAAGCACTGGAGTATAGTAAAAGAAAATACAGGTTAATATCTATAAAGTCATGCTGTGAGAAAGAATGTTCTCTTTCAACACCAAGGCAAGAGTCACAAAAATGGAAAATAATGGTGGTTACTGGATAGGGGAATATAAATACATTTACCAATGTATATAAATAAGTAACGATTTTGCTACTGTTCTGAAATGGAGTCTCCCTGTAAAGATCAGCCTAAGCTGATCTCAAACTCATAAACTCCTGTAAACCTCCTGCATCAGCCTACCAAACAGCTGGGGAAACAAGCACATGTCCTCATTGTGATTCACAAGTTTTAAAAGCATAAAAACATATTTGAATATTTGAAGCATGCAACATAAGAATTAATATTTTTAAGTATAAGAAGCTCATAAGTTTAAAAATGAAAATATTAACCACCTCAAGAATGTGATAAGAACAGAAATTTAAAAAATATAACACAGGAATTTAGGAAATTCAAAACTGTACATAAGATAGACTGGACAAAAAAAAGGCTCTAAAAATCAAAGTACTAGATATCAAAGGATACAGCGCATGAAGTGATCTCAGATAATGAGCATTAGGAGGGTAATGGTGCTGCCTGTGCTCACACTCTTCACCATCTTCTTTCCATAAGCACAATTTACTTTGATAGTAAAATCTGCATTTTCTGACATAAAACATACTGAATGAAGATTACCCAAAAGGTAACAGAAAGTATTGCCAAGAAAAAGTGTGTTTACAGGAATCATTTCCTCTCTTAGAACAGACACCCTGTCATCTTTTCAACATTGCATATATAGCTCTTCTAATTATTTAAAAGAGGCACAGAACGTCTGAGGCTGACTGTTTCCAAATCTCTGATCCTCCTCTGTCATGCCCATTACCACCTGCTCACGTGGTGTCACCTCAAGAGCTGTTCTTTCTTTGAAGAGTCCAAAGAATCTATTCCATTGCCTTTGAGGAAAACAAACATTCTTCCCCCAAGCACATTGTCCTCCTCGGATTATTATCTCTAGTTATCTTCTAGTTTAGCCGAGGGGTTCTCAAAGTCTGGTGCTCAGAGCAAAAGTACTAAAGTGAATTTGCCAGAAATGCAAATTCTTAGGTCCCATCACAGGTCCAGTAGACACCTGCTGATGTCAACACCTGCTCGATCTATATAGGCTTTGCTTGGGCCTTCCAAATCCAGAAATTCTCCTAGACAGGCAAATCACAGTCTTTTCTCAAAATTCCAACAGTAACACGTGCGGTCATTCAAAGGTGCTGAGCAACAGAATGAAAACAGTTGAAAACCTTCTGAAACAAGAATAGACACAGAGTGAAGGAACACCATACCTTAGTGACATCGGAAAATTAGAACCAGTACGTCCTACAGACATGGCTTCATGCCCTCAGCTCTGGAGGTGTTCAAACCCATCTGCCTTCCTCAAGACACTGCTACAAACTCATGTAATTACATGGTCAGAGACAGGGCTGCACAACCAAACATTCAACTAACTAGATTCCTGACTAATAACAAGGCACCAGCTCTATCCGAAAAGAAGTACAACAATCAGGTGTGAAAAAGACACTTCAGAAATATCTTCATTTTTCATAAGTGACCCCACTGAGGGCTACATCTGCTGAGGTTTGATGTCTCATTAATATAGTTCTTTATACAGGGTACCATGGTAAATATGAAGCAAACCTTATTTGCTGTCCAACACAAATAATGCCAACTGCAAATATGTCACATTTGTTTGCTAAGAGGATGAAGGAGCCAGGCACCAAGCTAGCACTGGTGACAAGCAACTGAGATACCCTTGCTGCCCTCAAGACGCCTACAGCCCAACTGCAGACAAGCAGAGGTGCATTAATTACTGTTGTGTAATGTGACCAAAATACCTGACAAGGCAACTCAAGGAGGAAAGTTTGACTCAGTTTCAGTGAGACTTTACTTTGCCATGACAAGGAAGCATGGTAGGGGTACAAGCTATCAGCCTGGCAGCAAGACCATGAGGTGGAGGCTTTTCACTTGTGGGAGATCAGTATCCTAGAACCTGGAGCGGTCAAAACCGTCGAAGGCTTTCCGCTTCTGGTGTATTGCTCTAAGTCTCACCCACCTCCTGAGGGGCTCCAAAGTCTTCAAACTAGTACAAGCTCCCAACCAAGTATTAAATTATGAGCCTGGGGGCATTTCAGACTTAAATCCTGGCAAGAGAACAGACAAGGATCACCCCACAGCAGATAGTAATACACAGTTCTCTAAAACACATGTCAAAGAGAAAAGGCTTTGAATGGTCAGCCACTTTTCAAGGCCACCTACTCCCGACTCCCAAGCCCACACTACATCCACACACTCCAATCTAGCACGATAGATTTTCTTTTCTTCCTTCTATATAATTAAAATATATGCTAAGTCTAGTGGTACACACCTTTATTCCCAGCTTGCAGGAGGCAGACAGATCTCCATGAGTTCAAGACCAGCGAAGGCTATTTATTAATACCTTGGCTCAAAACCCAAATAAAGTAGTAAAACATATGATATGATGCCTTTGCAATAAATTCGGAGTTAGGGGATTGTTATTTTTCTCTAACTGGTGCTGGGCTTTATATTATATGTACAGTAAACTGATACTTTAGTCAAGTAGAATATTCATCTTCTCATAGTTACCACACATGTTCTTGAATCTGTATGTTAAGAGCTTCTGAAATCTACTTTGCCATATTTCCTATAAACAATAAATATTTAGCTACAAGTATCATGCCATACATTAATCTGTATACTTATCTAAATGAGTTCACTCTTCACAAGTACCCATCTTTAGATCTCTTCCACTCCACAAATGTTTGGAAGACCTACCTACAACTCTCTGGACCTCCTGTGTTACGTATGTATGGAGTACAAAATCACTGAAAAACGCTGAGCTTTCCAGTCTATGGGGCAAGTCTGGGGCTGCCAATACAGTGCTGTTATGAACCCAATTACAGAGGATCCAGGAGAGTGAGTCATGGGGTCAATCAGCACAGAAAAATCTCTGGAGGGAAAAGCCTGGAACAAAAAGGGTAAATGTAGAGAAAAAGAACTCTAATGCCCATTTATACTAATATAGAGTGTTTCCATTTTGAAATATGTCCAAAATGTCATTCCATGGACACTGGACACATAGGGTAGAGGGTAAAACAACTCTCTTGTTAGAGTCAGTCTTCCAGTTTATGGATTTAAGGTCCACAATATGGTATTTTGATATGATGGGAATGTTTTGGCATTCCTCAACCTCAGAACAGACAGATCTCCTGGCCATACCTGACTTACTGCTAAAGGGTCTTAGCTTATTCTTCACGACAGAATCCCATCACGGCTTCAGTGTGACACCATAGCCATGTGACCCCCCCCCCCCAGAAAGGCTGATATTTTAATAACCCAAATCCAAGAAACCCGATTACAACTGTAATTTGTAACTGATTGCTGCAGTTTGAGTGTGCAGTGTCACCCAAAGTCCCTGGTTGTTAAAACCTAATGGGTGGGGTGAAGAGGCACTTTACACCCTCAGAGTGGGGCTTTAGGGAAGATCCTTATACTGTTAGGACCACACCCCTGAAGGGAACTCTGGGACCTTGGGGTGACCGGGAGTTGCTTCTTTCACAACCCACACTAGATTGAGTATCCCTCCACTGTGCTGTGCTGTCTCATCTACCCAAACAAACAAGATTCAATCTTAGACCTGACCCTCCAAAACTCATTGCTATGCTAACATGAAGCAATTCACTAATATTGTAACTCACTTCTGCTCTATCTTCTTTTCTTCAAGTTACAGATTGAGTACATGAACATATGTACATATATATAGAGGCCAAAAGAGGATGATGTTGGATGTCTTCCTCAATGACTCTCTACTTTTTATTATTTACTGAAGCAGGGTCTCTCCTTTAACTCAGAGATGGCAGTTTCTGCAAGTCTAGCCAGGCTGAGAATGCTAGTCTGCCTCCTGAACGCTAGGATTACAAGTGGGTTGCTATCCTGGTTTGCTTTCTATGGCTGCAATCAAACACTGACTTTAAGGGAAAGAGTTTATTTGACTCACAGGTTATAGACCATCATTGTGGGACGCCAAAGAGGGAATCTGAAGGCAGGAACTGAAGAGGGACCATGCAGAAGTGCTGCTAACTGGCTTGCTCCACATTTTACCTTTTATATACATCCCTGGCTGATCTGCCTAGGGATGGCAGCACCCACAGCTGGCTGAGTCCTCCTACATCAATTAGCAAGCAAGAAAATGCCCATAGACAGGCAAATCTGACACAGGTCCTCAACTGGGAGGCCCTCAATTGGGAGGTGTGTCAAGGACTATGTCAGTTTACAAAAACTAAGCAGTACAGCCGCCATGTCTGCCAGATTTTATATGAGCGCTAGAGACCCAAACTCATGCTGGTACATCAGGAACTTTATCTACTGGGCTCTCCCAAGCCTGGTTCTGCTAATTTTCTTAAAAGTGTACCTTCCTGGAAATTGCTTCTAACTGATGACAAAATAAACAATATTTTAAAAACTTTTTAAAAGTCTATTTTTTCTAATATCACCACCTCCCCTTCAACTTTTTTTCTTCTTTCTGGTTGGTACAAAAACCCTTAGAAAAGTTCCAATGGGATAAATGCTTGACCCAAATACTTACACAGAGTTCGGAGAAAACTGTGAAAATGTGTCTCATTCCAAGGGGTCCTCTTGTTAGCAATACACTTCAGGGGGAAGTCCAATCAGTAAACAGGACCAGAAGCACCAGAACCCAGGCATGCTTGGCCCCTATAGCTAGCTCCTCATCCTCCTGTCCTTGACCCCCATTTTCCACCTCCTAGCTGGAGCCCCTTTCCCACCTCTCAGTGCAGCACTACAATGAGGTAAGGTGTAGGCTTTGAAAGTAGAAATACTACACACACACTGCCAGAGAGCTGCATTAGGCAATGTTTATAAGACAAAACACACGCTCTAGTGCTAACAGGGCAGACACTGTGAGTCCAAAGGCCACGGCCACTTACCAGCTGCGGCCCTAGAGGTGAGCTACTTTACTTAACTATGTTGTACCCTGGATATAAAATGAAAGTAACAGAATCTATTCTGCCATTTAGGGGAAGATTCTCCACAGAATTACTTAGACATGAGAAAGAGTAAAAATACTAGTTGTCATTTTCGTACATAAAATATTAAAAGTTTGGGGTGCTAACTATGACAAAGTTAATGTAAGATGTGCTCAAGTTTGAAAAGCTGTTTACCAATAACCAAGATCCTTTCCCTAAACAGAAAACTATTATGTCCTGAAAAGAACACCTGAGTTGCAAATCTAACAACTCCTGAGCAGTAATAAAAAGAGTCATCTGGGCTTATTTTCATGTATTGGTGACACCAGCAGGCTTACCTTAGAAAACTCGGTAAAATCAAAACAAAACAGACACACCAGAACTTAAACCATCAGCCACAAGGAGATGGTGTTATTCTGTCTCACACTGTGTCTGAAAAGCACACTGTGCACTTGGAGAATAAGAGTAGCAGTAGGCACTGGCATAAAAGCAATGTGAGCTCGCAGTCAGCTTCAGGGTCTCAAGGAGCCCCTGGGGAGACACTCTACATTTTTAGAACTTTGTACTAAGAGCAGATCTTAAAACTCTCACAGCTTGCTTTCTTTTCCCACCTTTTCTGAGGTTACAAGACAAGAAAAAAATTATGAAATATTGTTTAACTGAGAAACTCAGTACTAAAGTAAACCAGGAATCAGTGTCATGTTAAATTTGTCCTTTACTGTATACTGATGTAGTACAACATAAAACTTAGCATTCTAGCTAAAGTGCAACAATCTCTTCCAGAACCTGGAAAGAGGCCCCCAACACAGTGCCGCTGTGAACACACTTTCATGTGAACACCTGTTTTCTATTCTGTGCGTAGGAATGAATTGCAGGACCATATGATAATTCCATATTTAACCACTGACAAGCAAGCACTTGCTTTCCACCACTGACACTCTCACCAACAATCCACGGGGATTCTGCTCTGTCAGCATCCTCACCAACACTTGTTTAAACAATAGCCATCCTTCTGTGAAGGGGAATCTTGTTTTCATTATGCTGAGCATCTTTTCATGTGTTTGGTGACTTGTTTATTTTCTTTGGAAAAGTGGCTATTCCACTTTCTAATTGAGTTATATTTTTATTGTTGACTTGCAAGCACTATGTCCAATTGTTTCCTGTGAATAAATGGAACACTTTAAGCCTATTATGCATCTGGTACTCTTCTTTCTTCCAAGCTTAAAGGAAATAGAAATTCTTCCAGATAATGAACAACTAAGAAAGTATGTGAGGTCTGACAATCTACTCACAAGTAAAAAAATACATAATACCTCCCATTTTGTCTTCAAATCCACACCTCATAAATAACAAGCAGGTGATGGTAAAACTGTGCTCTGAGGCTCTGTATACTGAGGCTCTGTGCTGCTTGTCACCTTTACAACAATCTCACATGGCAAGAATGCCATCAACCTGTTGGTGAGGCGAAGACACAGCACAGTTAAACATGGCATGGTTGCAAAAGTGCTGCATTTACTACCTCCAGCTTGAAATGGTAACTTAACCTGAGTACACTCACACACACACACACACACACACACACACACACACACACACACACAC